>NC_134483.1:348156639-348519139 GCF_040206685.1 Ascaphus truei
GCTCAGGACAATAACCAGACCGGAAACTGGGCTTGTCTTTTTTTAATATGAAAAGCCTAAATTGATACATTATTGTAACTTCTTCCTTCAGTCCCAAGGCCAATTTACAATAGACCACTGTGGTATTAAACGAAACACCTGCAAGTCAACACATTACTGAAGCGCATGCGCATTACAATTCATGAATATCTGCCATCTGGCGGATATGCGAAGAATTGCAACCAATTAAATCCGAACTATTATCAATAAACACATCAAGCGCGCATCAACCGCGGATGTGAATGCAACATGAATGCGATATGAATGCGGCCAGAATGCGGCATGAACGTGGTGAAGTGCGTGGCATTCAGAAAAAAATCCCGGAAAATTGCGGTGATGTTGGAGAATAAAAGGGGCCATGGCTGCACCTTAATATTCAGGTGCGAACAAATAGTTAAAGAGTGGCGCGTAAATCTAATTCCAGTGACTTAATAAGTGCACGTGAATAATTATAACAGTGTATAAATGTGAAAACGTCAGTGAATGTGACACAGTAAGAAATAAATGCGGCTTCAACCCTTAGTGTAGATTGTTTTCTTCAATCCAAGAGATGTCAGGTAACTGGATACTGGGGAGCGCAAGTATATATAGAAGAGTGCAAACACAAGCATATAGTGCAAATATGTCTGGATGAAAAGGAAACACAAAACATAGTGCAGACTGTTTATCTGTAAAATCAATATAAAAATTTGCACTCACATTCTGCAAATCAAATCAAGCAGATTGGGATAAAATCCCTGCCAAATGTGTGTCCGCTCCCGCAAGTAGACTTTTATACTGCGCCCGTTATGGTGAGAATAAGAACGGATCCCTCTGAGGCTGGAAAGGACGCAGTCGGTCAGCTGACAGCTCTACACGTGTCTTCCCCTTGCCTTGCTCTGGGTCCTTGCAGAATGTGAGTGCAAATTTTTATATTGATTTTACAGATAAAAGTAAGAACAGTCTGCACTATGTTTTGTGTTTTGTGTTTCTTTTTCATCCTGCTAAGGTCCCATCACATTTATTCAAGGGTGATTTGGATGTTAACCATCAATCTAACAAAGATACCTTTACATACAGTACACGAGTCCTTTGAGAAATCTGTAAGTTGAAATCTCATTAGGCTATTTTTTTCTAAGAACCATACCACTTGAACAGACATATTTGCACTATATGCTTGTGTTTGCTCTCTTCTATATGTACCTGCCCTCCCCAGTATCCAGTTACTTAATATTCAGGTACCTAGGGTTCAGACAAAAAGATCTTCTGATGCTCCTGAAATCCCCTTGGTTTTACCCATCTTGGTCATGGCACAAAAATTGTCGAATAATCGAAGTCAACTCTGACTTTAATGAAAAATAGTTTGTTCAGAGATTTTTATTATTGCTTCAGCTGTAGCAAGAGTGATATTACATGTGATCAGACATGTCATCTGATTAATATAAGCACACTGAGGTCTTAGCCCTCAGCAGTTTATTTTATACCCAAAGAAAGGGGGCGTGAATGTATAATTTCACAATTTCATAATGTCTTACAACATGGACATGTTACTTGCTTATCTTAGCATCTACATAATTACTTGTTATACATATTGGCGTATTTTAGCAATGTACGCAAAAAATAAAAGATATGATACATGGCAGACTCATCTCTCCCCCCCCCCACCCCCCTTCCCAAAGTCAACAGCTTGCAAATTTCTTGTCCAACCCTACAAGACAGAGAAATAGATAAGGAAGCTAGTAGGCCAAGGAGGGACTGTGGGCGAGAACAAAGAAACAGCAGTCTATGCAATTTATGATGTTAAGCAAAGTTAAGGGAATCTAGAAAAAACATTCCTTTAATCACATACACAGTTTCCCTTCTTCCCACAATGCACTGTTATACAAAATAAGAATCTGAAGAAATATATATTCCAAAGGACCATCTGAGTTTTGGCACCATACAATTTTTAGGATTGCCTTCTATATACAGTACAGTTAGGACATATTGCATTGTTTTCTTGTCTTTCATATTTTTGGTTTGATTCTGTGCTCTCCACAACACGAAGAAAAATAAACTGTTCAACTATGTACTGTAAGACTGATTTAATGCAACAGCTAATAATTAATACAGTAATAATATTGTGATAAATAATGAGATTGTTCTCAGATACATTTTTGGGGGCAGAAAAATGTATGGAGGTAATTTTATGTTATTCTATTTTTCAGGAGAAATCTCCAATTGACATCAATAGGGGCTTTAAACCAAAAGCGGCCCGGACAGTATTCAGAATTACCCACTATGGTCTCTATTGAATATGCATCTTTCAAGTGATGAATAAGAATTTATCTACTGTACATTCAAGTGAATGTGACTAAAATATCCTCCAGCATGGTATGTGGCTGCATAGCATATTTAGAAAGGGCCTATGTCTTTTTTTAAAAATATATTCCATGCAAAAAAAGTTTCAATACTTTTGCTTTACCTTTCTTATCCTCACAATTAAACTTATTGAGAAGCAGTCCTATAGTGTATTATTTCTGAAGAAAATATATAAGTAAATATTATACAGTATGTGCGATTCCATAAGTTATCTTGCACTGAATTTATATTTCAGTCTTATTACACCATGCTGATTTGTGCACTGTTATTTGTAGATATTATCGATGTACTGTAGGAGAGAATTTAAGAGGAGCACTTTTTTGGTAATCCATAGAGATATCCACAATTTCACCAGAAGTTCACAAAACTTTGCAATTATTGAACTTTGCGGAAAATGTGTGAATTTAGCAGCATTCACAAAGTATACATGCTCTGCTTTAGAGAGAGAGAATAATAATTTGATTGTCAATGTTTTAATTTTTGTGAAATACAAATACAGTAGCAACATAATAAATTCAAAGCTGTGAATATTTGCAAAAATGTTTCTTTCGCATTGAATCTGTAAGTGAAGGCGTAACCACAAAATGCCATTGTGTCAAATTGGACCTAACATATCAGTTTACACTGAACCAGTCAAGAAAATCAACAAAATACTAGCCAGACCATTGTATCCTGATTGATGGAGTCATTATTGCGATAGACTATCAGAAAAGAAAAGTATAACACTGAAAGTGAAATGATGCAAAAAAGGCAAACTAATGCATGCTGTGTGGGTAAAGGTATATAAAAGGGCAAGGAAGATTAAATGCATCAATTAATAATATTACTTCCATTTAAGCAATGTACAGTGAATGGCTGGTCATTCCATGAAAATAAACAGTGTATGTACAGAATTAGAAAATATAAGAGTATAATAGCAGTGTCCCATAACACAGAGTTTGCATACGCAGTAATGAAATTGGGTTGTGACACAAATGTAATGTGTCAAACAATGATTAATCACAGTTTCATTGTATATGCAAAAGGCAGTATGAGTGATATTAGCAATGGTCTATTGTCTAAAAAAACATTGTTAATCTGGTACTATGATGCTCTATTTATACATGCAGAATATTTTTAACTATGCTCCTCACATTTTAAGAATATTAATGATAAAATAATTTAAAAAGTTGGTGGGGACTAAAGACTTCATATTTATTGGGAAAATGCTTCTTCAGTTTCATTCAAAATGAGTGTGATAAATGACGTTTTGGATAGAGATGTGCACATTTTTTGCTCTAGTTCATGAGAAAATTGATTAATTTTTTTTGGACGGTTTTTATTGGCAATCATTTAAAATCTATGTATATTGCAAATTCTAACACAGAAGCAAATGGGCATCAGTACAGAAGCATGAATTGTTTGCCGACATTTGCAATCAAAATCAAATGTTTTACATTCATTTTAGGAGTATAAATAGGGTTGCAGCCTCAAGTCTTTGTCATTGTGTTCTTGGTTTTGGGTTGGTGTGGGATACTGGATGCTGCTGCTGCTGCTGTAAACGTGCTGATGGCTAAAATATTTGATTCTATAATAATAATAATATTATTTACTTAATAAAACTAGTAGCTTTTAATGTGACTGGACTGTCTCCTGTCTATGTCCATTTCCCTAGCTGGTGCCTGGCCTCAGTGGCATGGGCTCTACAGTACTGTATGTGTCTATTAAATAATATAATAGTAATTAATAATGATTATAAAAACAATATAGTACATTTCTTTTAAGATGTATATACATTTAGTTTTTGCACCTGGTGTGCAAGACCAGCCACAGCCAGAGTGCCAGTTAAATCAGAAACAATGGACATTCCCCTGAGGAAGCAGAATTCACTGTGAAAGGCATAGGGAAACGACTGTTTGGAAGCAGAGTTTGGACGCGGTGGGCAGGAAGTGATATCAGAGGCCAACAGGCCAGTCGAGTATACATAGACACAAGTAACATCACTGGAATGGGAGGGACTTCCCTACACCCACTCTACAATCGATTCTGTGATAAAAGTATACTTCATTCTTTAAAAGTTTGAATGCAACTAAGCTAATTTCTGATTATTTTATATATTTATTTCATCCATGAGTGCTTGTTTCTCTGCTTTATTGCACAAAATTCTGAATGAAGACTTTCCTTCCAAATTTGGACCCTCAAAACAGGAATTTCACTAATAGAAACAGTGGCACGGATACATCAAGCAGCGTTAACCTAAAAATGCGCTAATATCGCCCCCAAAATAAGTAAAACATTTTTCTACTAGCATGCGCTGCCAGACATGGGTACATTTTTATGTCATACATTAACATCCCACCTAGTAATAATCATTATAAAAAGCATATTTAATTAATTTTTAATTTGTACCATTTTTGATAAATATCGGAACGGGATGAAGATTCTTAGTAAAATATTTATCACCTAGTTCAATCTGATGTTAAGACAGACCATGTGAGTGCGTGATGCTAGAGACCACAACAGTAAGATGGGTAAATGAATAAATAACGGGATACTTGTGAGGGGACCCCTAGACATAAGCTTGATAGAAGACAGGTACTGGGTTGCAATCCCGGATGATGAGATCACTAATAAGTGACGCTAATGTAAACAGTAATACCAGGAAAATTAGGCATGATACCCTAGAATGTACCAAGTGTCTTAATAAAGTCCTCAATAGGAAAATATGTAGCAAGCGATTAACTCTCTCTGAGTTCTGTAACGTCCATGCGATCCACAGCTAAGTGGTCCCCAGGTGTGCTTCTGTCCGAGGGGTAAACTGATAGAGAGGAAGAAAACTGAAAGAGCACTACTAGACGTATCCAAAAAGTAGTAGAGAGGAGGGTGCATATCCCATAAAAAAGTTATTTATTGGTCATGGAAAAAAGGGCAAAGGAGAGCCCTACCAAAGTTTCACCCTTCACAGAGCGCTTTCTCATGGTATACCTTGAGAAAGCTCTCTGTGAAGTGTGAAACGTTGGTGGGGCTCTCGTTTGCCCTTTTTTTCATGATCAATAAATAACTTTTTTATGGGATATGCACCCTCCTCTCTACTACTTTTTGGATACTTCTTGTAGTGCTATTCCAGTTTTCTTCCTCTCAATCTGATGTTAATCCTGTTTTTCATATATATAATGGAAAATATACTGGCCATTATATACATAGTCAAAATAACTTAAACCAACCTGAAATAGATTATAAAATAGTACTTAAAATACATGAAAGTACATACTGTATAAACTCCTAGTGGTCCCCTAGTTGCCCATGGGTCAAATAGTTATGGGGTACCATGACTAGAGGACCACAAAGGGATACAAAGGTGTTAATACATGCATAAAACTATACTACCTACCCCCCTTGACCACCTTAGTGTCTAGTAAAGCATTGCCATGCAATGCTTTATTAACCGCTAATGTAATGAAGGGGTTAAAACATCCCGCCACACCTCTGGAGACCTAACCACCCACCCCAGAGACACTGCCCCCTACCTACGAACCCCCAAAACAAGCCTACCCCCCTATAGACTGATGCCCAAAAGCCCTGTTAGCCAAATGGGGGTCATAGTGGCTAACAATTATGTAGGCATAAGGCCTAAAAAATATACACGTTAAAAAAAAATCATCATTAAAAATATATTTTAAACATAAAATCATTGATTATCACTGTGGATAACTAGGCCCTCTCAATGGGGAGCCCAGATATCCACATTGGCAATAAATGGTATACAAGTAATAAAAATAAATAAATTAACAAAATTAATATAAATAAACCCCCTTCGTTACCTTAGTGGCTAAACGCTTTGGCAATGAAGGGGCTAACGTGTCCTGCAACCCCCTAGAGGCCTAACCATCTACTGTGTGGCAAATTCCCCCATCACCCACCCCCAACAAGAGCCTCCCCAATACTAATGGGCAATATTCCTATAAGGCAAATTTGCCGAATAAGCCTTCTACCCATTTAAACGCATACAAATGAAACATAAAACAAAATATGCATTATAATAAATAATAACATAATAAATACTAAAAAGTTAAATGCATTGATTGGGACTGTGCCTAACTAAGCCCTCAATGGACACCTAGGTTGGCCATTTTCCAATCAATGCATATCCTAAATAAATAAAAGTGTGACTTACTGTACTGTTGCCGGGATGAAGTTTCATCCTCCGGTGTGGCACCATGAGATTCATGAATAATGGCCAAAGCCTAACCATAAAAAAAACCACAAATAAATTCATGCTCTATTGCCTAATAATATATATTTTTTAAATTAAATGAATCCTTGCCCAATGGGTCAATAAACCCTCCCCCCCATCCAAAAAAAACCCCCAAAGGAACACGTGGGTCAACCTGAGGATCCATTGCTTCGGTTGACCATCATGGCCCTACTTCTGCATGGGTTTCCAACTGTGTGAATTGTATCAGTCTATATGTAAGAAAAAAAAAAAAGAAAAACCTGGCGCCAAATAGTCAGTGGAATGTCCTGTACTCCTCAAGGGATCCGCACACTTGCTCGACAGACCATGCAAAGAAAAGAACACAAACAAACAAAAATCATAGCGCAACTCTGTAGGGTAAGCAGTACTGCACTAATACACACAAACAGTTAAGAATCCTAGCGATTATTAAAATATTTATTTATTAAAAAGAACTATGCCAAGACCGACAATGGCAAATACAAGGAACCGCAGGTCATCCGGAGCACAAAAATTGGAGCCCTACTTACATACAGCAAGGTTTAAGCTCGCATGGTAGGAACAAGTCCTAGGTAGAGATGATCTCCTTGGCGGGTGATGTCTCTGCTCCACTGCGGCTCAGACACCAGTCAGTCCTTACGATGGTAACCGGAACAGCTCCGGCCGTGGGGGCTGGTGTGCGGGGTCCACAGCTCTGCACCGCGTGTAGACACACGCCTCACTTCCTCCTACGGAGCAACAGGAAGTCTCTGCGCGCCCGCGCGCGATAGTGCCCGTTGTCTTAAAGGAACAGCTGGCAGGCTGAAGGGAAAGTTGGGCTCCAAGGCCAAATTGTCCTTAAACGTCCAAAGTCAGTCAAATAGTGGCTGTGCCACTAGCCCTACGCGTTTCGTAGATGTCACTCTACTTCCTCAGGGGCTGAAAACAATGATACTTGGTGACACATAGATATACCCTAGCCAATTAAAATTAATTGATCGTTTATAATTAAAACAGCCTGTATGTCATTAGTACCGAATCACTACATGGACTCTTAGACATACATGACATCAAACACATAAAAAACACATAAAAAACACATATAAACAACAGTACCAGCATATGTCAAAACATGTATATACCCTAATGTCATATGCATATTAAGAAAACCTACAGAGGTATGAAGATATTCAAACTCTCCCCTTGGGTATAGTTAATTGCTACACAAACTCCTTTTGCTTTTAATTTAACAGGTTCTGCACTAGTCACTGACACAAAAGTTAACTCTCTCCTCGCTTTTATCACTAGACCAATCTATTTCCCTAGAAAAGAACCCAATTCAAAATCTATGTTAAGACCATTGGGGGACAGGGTCTTCAGTTCAAAGATCCAAAAGGCCTCACGTCTGTTTATATGTTTAATAATGTCCCCACCTCTCCAATCTGGAGTGCATAACTCAATGGGTTGACAGACCAGGCCCTTTGGGTCTCTGCCGTGATGCAACAGAAAATGGTGGGACACACTGTGCGTTGTTAGACCTTTCTTTATATTATAGACGTGTTCATAAATACGTCTTTGAAAGGTTCTACCAGTGCGTCCCACATATTGCAAGCCGCATGGGCATTGCAATACATAAATTACAAATTGCGATTTGCATGTGATGTGCGACATAATCTTGTATATTTTATCAGTAACATTAGATCTAAACTCAATGTTACACCTACTGTATTTACATGCTATGCACTTTTTGCATGGTTTGAACCCATTAGGACCCTTGGTGGTTATCATTTTATCCTTCCCTTGATGTAACGGACAACTGGGTGCCAATTAATTTTTAAAATTATTTGCTTTTTTAAAAATAATGGAAGGTCTCGGAGTTAGTACCTGTGAAAGTGTAGCGTCCTGTAGCAAAATTGGCCAGTGCTTGGCAAAGATGTTTCTTATTCTTGGGGCCATAGCGTTATACTGGGTAATGAAAGAGATGTTATTCCTTCCTTGATCTAACCCTTTCTCTTTATATTGAAGGAGCTTATTCCTGTCCATATCTTGGACCAGGGATATTGTGCTCTCAAGTTCTTCAATAGGGTAATTCCTTTCAAGAAATTTTTCTTTAAGTTCATCCGCCTGTACCGCAAATGATTCCAAATTTGAGCAATTACGCCTCAGCCGGATGAACTGCCCTTTGGGGATGTTCTTAATCCATTGCGGATTATGGTGACTGTTGGCCATGACATAATTGTTGGCCTGTACGGGTTTAAAATATGTTTGTGTGTGTATTTGATCATCGGTGATGTTGATATTGAGATCTAAGAAATTTATATTGTTCTTATCATACTGGCAAACAAATCTCAAATTTCTTTCGTTCGCATTAAGATATAAAATAAATTCGTCTAATAACTCCAAATCCCCATCCCAAATAAAAATAACGTCATCAATGTAGCACCGCCAGAGCACGAGGTTGGCACCAAATGGGCAATTACTCCAAATAACCTCCTTCTCCCATTGCCCCATAAAGATGTTCGCATAACTTGGTGCAAACCTCGTGCCCATAGCGGTGCCACATATCTGCAAATAATACTGTAAATTAAAACAAAAATAATTGTGGGTAAGTATAAACTTAATCCCATCCATCAGAAAGGCCTTAAGTGCTGTGGACATGCCTGCGTGAATATGACTTTTTAAATAATTTGCACCCACGAATACCAATGTTTTATTTTATTCCCAAAATTCACAAGGACCTCCACCACCCGCCAGGTCGACCTATTATTTCTGGAATTCAATCACTCACATCAAATTTATCACAATTTATTGATTATTATTTACAGCCACTTGTAGTCAAATTAAAATCACATTTAAAAGACACCACACAAGTTTTGCATGTGCTGCGTGAGATTGATTGGAAATCCAGCTATGTATGGGTAACAGGAGATGTCACATCCCTCTATACCACTATAGACCACCATTTGGGATGTGAGGCTATAAAAGCAGCCTTTCAAGAGGATAGCACTATGTCCACAGCACTTAAGGCCTTTCTGATGGATGGGATTAAGTTTATACTTACCCACAATTATTTTTGTTTTAATTTAACATTTTTTAATATTAATTTAATATATTTAATATATTTAATATATTAATATAAAACAAATTTAAAAAACACCATTTTTAACATGGTTCCCTATAGGCTTAAGCTTGCTGCATGGTCACAGCTTTGAGCACAGCCAGGGTTAAGGTGCATACCCAGAAAACCACCTACAGACAGCTGTTTCGACCTTGATGGGTCTCATCAGTGTGGGGTTAAGCCTATAGGGAACCATGTTAAAAATGGTTATTGAGGCAAAAAGTGACACTGTGTGCTCATTTGCATGTCATTTCCCAGAATCCCTTGCTGCAGTGGAAGTGCTGTATGCTGGGTGATAATGGGGAAAGGCGGGGTTGCAGACCTGCCTAAGACATGCAGATGAGCACACAGCTATATTTGCATATTTGCTTTCCTGTGGAGGGTTTTTGTCACTTTTTTTACTCACCATAACTTAACTCAGTATTATGTTTTATAGATAGATAGATAGATAGATAGATAGATAGATTGTGACAGAGTAACAGAGAAAAAGCATATGGTTTGGGCATGACCAGATTAGCTGGCTGCCCTGTTAGTAAGGGCTCAAGAAGTGAGTGATGGGCAGAATTGTCACAGGAACGGTGGCAAAGGAAAAGGAGGAGCAAAGGGAAGCTGAATACTTGATCCAGGTAAAAGAGGCTTAATTTCTGCACTCCAAACTGCCCACCGTGATTATGATGTCTTGCAGGAACAATTGAATAGGGAGCGAGAAGCAAACGTCAAGGTACAGAGGTGTGTACTCCCAGCTATACTTGAGTATGAGGCGTTAAAGAAAACAGAGCGTCTCTTACGGAGTGAGTTGGAGGAGCTGAAGGCAAGTTTGGATAAGGCCAACACCACAATTGCTAACATGGAATCAGAGAGAACAAGTCCTGACTGGAGACTATGCTATCAGATGTCCCAGAGAGATGTGCAAAACTTCATCAAAGACTTAGAAGTTGCTCACCAAGAAGCTTGCGCACTCAAAACAGAGCTGGAGCTCTCACGCCAGGAGAGCCACTGTCTAACTACAGAGCTGAGTACTTTGAAGAAAGCCAATGAGACGGTCCTAAGGGATATAGAGACTGTGAAAATGGAGAATATAAACCTGAAAGAAGAAGTTTTAAACCTGACTGGTCAGGTCAGTGATGGGACTGAGAAGTTTCACCAAGCGCAGAAAGCGAAGACACAATTGGCGCAAGAAAAATTAGAAGTACAGGCTGCTCTGCAGAATGCAGAGAAAATGCTGGAAAAAGAATGCCTTGCCATGGAGCAGCTGAAGATCACGTTGAGCACCACAAGAGCATCGCTGGAGGCGGAGCTTAGAAGCCAGGTAACTTTGTGTGAGAGGGAACATGAGAAGGTCCAAAGACTGAAGAAAGAGCTGGAGAAGCAGAGAAGCAGTGCCATCCCAATGAGTCAGTATATCAAGGATAAAGAGGCATGGGAAACAGAAGCAGCAGTGATCCTAGCAACAAGAACTGCAGAGCTCAAAAAGATGAAGGAGGCATTGATGCAAACCGAGAGTAAGCACCAGGAAGAGGTGAAGGCCCTGAGAGGGGACTGGCAGCATCAGATTGAAGAGTTGCAGATGCAGATGGCTGAGCGCGAGATGCAGCGCGCCAAGAGGGAGGAGGTGTCCGTCCGTCAGGTGGCCGGCCTGATGTTGCACCATGAAACCGAGATGGCTGATATTCACAAGCGGCTGGACTACACGACCAATGAGGGGGCCCAGCTACAGCTGGAGCTAGACAAGGTCTGGGAGGAGCACCAGCAGTTGCAGGTCCAGAAAAAAGAAACAGAGACTGATTTAAGCCTTGCTCTGAGTCTGCTACGAGACGTAGAATCGCGACTCAATTCTAACGAAGATGAACTAGCAGCCACACTGAGTGAAAGAAGAAAGGCAGAAGGACTGCTTCAAGACCTGAGAAAGGACCTGGAGTCTGAGTGTGCTGGTCGCAAGATGGCAGAGAAACAAAAGTGTGACCTAGTCAAGGAGCTTGAGGCTCTGAAGACTGAGCGGGACGCTACGTTGGACTCTACTGCTGCCCAGCAGGAGGTTTCTCAGATTAAGCTGGAGGAAAAGCTTACAACCCCAAGACAGACGTTTGGGTTCCTGAAACAGTTCAAGGAAAAGGTGGCGGTAGAGATAAAGCAAGGGAGATGCACCAGGAAGCATGACCATGATACCGTTGCAGTACTACAGACTACTTTCCACAAGGCACAGAAGGTGAAGGCCAAGTGGCGATGCAGTAGCACAGTAAGAATCCAATCATACTACAGTGCCCAGGGGCCACAAAGTGGATTCCTTGCCATGAGAGCAGCCACTGTGAAGAGACAGCCGCGAATGAGACAGAAGTGTGCCCGGGATCATAAGGGGAGAAAGACCGCACAGATTTTAACTTACTCTGTTGAGAGAGTCACTGGAAAGAGTCAAGACAGAAAGGCCCAAGCCTATGAGTCTGCTGATGGTAAAAGAGAGGTGCCATGGGGTGCACTTCAGGTTAATAAGAATCCCGACCCAGTTGATGTATTAAGGATAAATATTATGGAACCTAACACTGAAGGTACGCTGAGGGAGAAAGGTCCAAAAACCATCACCGCTAAAACAGAGTTCCAGTCTTCACAAGAGAAGGCCAAACAGTCACTGGTGAGTGTATGTAATGAGCTGACCGAGGTCAAGGCTCTTCTACTGGGTAAAGGAGACTCTGGACACAAGGAGATAGTGAGGTACCAGTCCTCAGGCTCAGATGGCTCAGAATTACCCCAAAAACAAAACGCCTAAATTGGAAGGCAAGAAAAAAAAAGGGGGGGGGGAGGGAAGGGCCGATGTCAGACATTTTTGACAAAGATGCTGGTGCACGGGAATGGTGCACGGGCCGCTCCACAGGACAATGTTTCGCTGGGGAGAGGGATATGTGACAGAGTCACTGACTCAGTAGGCTGTGACAGTGAATGGAGAGATGCTGCAGCCAGTTCACCGAGTGTTAATCTCCTCAGACAGAGAAAGCACAGCTGAGGACTGATTAAACAGGGGCTGAACTATCAGTGAAACAAGTGCTTTAAAAAGCAGGAAGTTGCTCACACAAGGTGAGCTTGTTTTTCCACGTGAGGGTGGAGAGAACTCTCCCGGCTAGGAAGCCGTAGCTGCTGCTGCTCTGGTCCCCCAGTCCTGCGAGGAGCTTTGCTGCTGGGACCAGCTGGGACCCCAACCCAGGATAAAGATAAACATTGCTGCGAGGCTGGACACAACAACAGATTAGACTTTATTATTATACTTATTGGTTATACTTTGTGTAGCATATGGTTTGGGCATGACCAGATTAGCTGGCTGCCCTGTTAGTAAGGGCTCAAGAAGTGAGTTAGTTTCCCTAACGGGAATAGGCTTTAATTTCTAGGATGTACTTTTTTTAAAGGGACAGTGCACCCGTACTTTATTTTGCTGTGGCTAATAAACCACTATAGTTTAACGTTTCCCAACGTGTCTAGTGTCTTACTGACCCCGCCACGAGGCCGTCCTGCCACAATATATATACTGTATATGTATATGTAATGTATATACTCTATATGTATATATGTATATGTGTATATGTATATCAATATGTATATGTATATATATATATATATATATAATGGTTGACAAATCACCAAAAAATCTACTCGCCACACAAAAAAATCTACTCGCCACCTAGTACAAACGTGTGCTGCTTGGGCCAATATTTACTCGCCCGGGGGTTAAATCCACTCGCCCGGGGCGAGCAAATGTAAAGGTTTGTCGAACACTGTAATATATATATATACACACACACACACACACACACACACACACACACACACACACACACACACACACACACACACACACACACACACACACACACACACACACACACACACACTAATATATATTATATATATATATATATATATATATATATATATATATATATATATATCTATATATCTATATATATATATATCTATATAGATATATATATATATATATAAAAATGAGGTGTTTTTTTTTGTTGCATTTGGGGGGTGGTTGTATATATTTGGGGGTGGGGATTTTTTTGTATGTATTCGGAGGTGGGAAGTTTTTTGGTATATATCTTGTGGGGGGAAGACGGAATGAGTTAGCGTGGGGTAATTGATGGAGGGAGAAGAGAGAGGGGATGAGTGAGGAAAAGAGGGAGTAAGAGTGAGAAGCAGGGGAGAGAAATCCATGCGAGGCGGGAGGGTGAGATGGAAAGGAGAGAAATACATGGGATGGGGGCTCGTGAGGTGTGAAATGGGGGGGCGGCGGCAGGCAATACCACTGACACGGGGGGGGCTGCTTAAAATGTTTGTTCCGGGCCCCACGATTTCTGTTGGTGGCAGGGGGTACTGGCGTCCCGGGCACTGTGTGAGAGAGAGAGAGAGAGAGAGAGAGAGTGCGTGTCTAAGAGTGAGAGTTTGCGTGTCTGAGAGAGAGAGAGAGTGTGCGTGTCTGAGAGAAAGTCTGCGTGAGCGTGTCTGTGTGAGAGACATACCAACTGTGGGTCTCCATCTGTTTGGTATGTATATATACAGTATATACAACTTTGTTTTCACTTAGGGAGCAGTGGAAAAATCCTGATCACCTTGGGGAGCCTTGAAAAAATCCTGATCGCCTTAGGGAGCCTTGAACCGAAAATGTTTGGGAACCATTGATCTAACCATTTAGCTTCTCATAAACCTTTCACGTTACACTGGGAACCAGCTTAGCTGGCAAGTGTGGTACAGTTGTTAGTAAAGTTATTTAGTTTAGTTAACATCCAGAGTGGAGTGGGTTGTATTTTGTCTTTGTCTTAAAGGGACCGAGCACCCTCAGGTGTTTGTTTTGAGCCTGGACAAATTAAAATAAACAATAGTGAATTACACTGTTGCTACAAACTGTCTGTTTCTCACTTATCACTGTTCATCTTGCCACTATATACTGTATATGTAACCCTACTTGCTCTGCTCTAAAGGAATTTAAATTTAGTTGGAAATTTACATGGCTGTGCTCAGTCTCTCATACCTGTTCAAGCTGCTGGATTTGTGCAGGTATGGATATGATAGGTGCTAGTAACTTTTAAAGTACAAGCAGAAGCTTTATTCAAATCTCGCCAAACAAAAACATACTTCATTTCATAGATTAACTTGTGGCAAATAATTTGTCTCACACTCCTACACTGAGGAAGTACAATACCAACCAACTTTATTCTAACTTAGCTAGCTCCGTGAATTTCTGAATATCCTGGTGATGTGCGGTTTTGTATCGTTTTCGCCCGGGATGTATTGCGTTATTTCGCGCCCGTGATTTAAGCATTTTATTCACGCTGGCTGCAATACTGCAATGCCGTGTAAAAACGTATGGGGGCGTTTGCGAGCTGTTGTCTTTGAAGCCGAGAAATTCATGAATTGTAATGCAGTATATACTGTATATATACAGTATATACTGTATAACAACAACCCCTATAACCCCTAACATACACATACAGTACTGTATATGCACATCAATGATACTATAGACCGTCCCCTGGCGAGATGTGTTTGCAGCAGAGAGAGAACCGCTGCTCTCTCTGTGCAAACATCGGCACATTAAAAATGATTTAAAATACATTTTTATTCATAGTGTAGATGTGCAGGGGGTCTCCGGAGCTGAACCGCATTGGTTTCAGGTCCGGGGACCCCCTGCTTCCCGAGATACAGACCCCTTTATGAGGTGCCGGTATCCCTCTGCATTTAAAGGTCCCGATCACGTGACCGCGGCATGTAAACAAAGCAGAGGGATACCGGCACCCCCTAAAGGGGTCTGTATCTCGGGAAGCAGGGGGTCCCCGGGCCTAAAACCAAAATGTTTCTGCTCCGGAGACCCTCTGCACATGTACAGTATAAATAAAACACATATATAAATAAACACTCGTTCCTTACCTTAGCAGCTATGTGCTATGGTAATGAAGCAGCATTTCTGTATTTTTAATAATATTGTACAGTGATCAGAGTGTTCCCTGAGCCAGAAATTAATGCTCAGGGGACCCCCTGCTCCTGCACAATATTATTAAAATACAGAAATGCTGCTTCATTACCATAGCTGATAGCCGCTAAGGCAATGAAGGGGTTAACCCACCGTGCCCGCTTTATTGTGGGTAGCGGGAGTGGGTGAAGGGGTTATTTGGCCCTTGGTGTGAGTTTAGGACTTGCGGGGGGGGTTGCGGGTGCACTTAACCCCTTCACGGCCATAGCAGTTAATACCGCTACGGTCATGAAGGGGTTAACCCCTCCCGCTACCCCCCCGCAGGCCCTAAACAACCACCGTTAGGGCTAATACCCCCTTCACCCATCCCCGCTACCCACAATAAAAAAAATTCACACACAGCAGCCGCCCCCCCCAAAAAAAAAAATCTAAATAAATAAATAAATACATGAATATAGATAAATACATTTAAAATAAATTTTTATTCATAGTGTAGATGTGCAGGGGGTCTCCGGAGCTGAACCGCGTTGGTTTCTGGTCCAGGGACCCCCTGCTTCCCGAGATACAGCCCCCTTTATGAGGTGCTGGTATCCCTCTGCATTTAAGGTCCCGATCACGTGACCGCGGCCTGTAAACCAAGCAGAGGGATACCGGCACCCCCTAAAGGGGCCTGTATCTCGGGAAGCAGGGGGTCCCCGGACCTAAAACCAAAACGTTTCTGCTCCGGAGAAACTCTGCACATGTACAGTATAAATAAAACACATATATAAATAAACACTCGTTCCTTACCTTAGCGGCTATGTGCTATGGTAACGAAGCAGCATTTCTGTATTTTAATAATATTGTACAGTGAGCAGGGGGTTCCCTGAGCCAGAAATTAATGCTCACGGGACCCCCTGCTCCTGCACAATATTATTAAAATACAGAAATGCTGCTTCATTACCATAGCTGATAGCCGCTAAGGCAATGAAGGGGTTAACCCACCATGCCCGCTTTATTGTGGGTAGCGGGGGTAGGTGAAGGGGGTATTTGGCCCTTGGTGTGAGTTTAGGACTTGCGGGGGGGGATGCGGGTGCACTTAACCCCTTCACGGCCATAGCAGTTAATACCGCTACGGTCATGAAGGGGTTAACCCCTCCCGCTACCCCCCCGCAGGCCCTAAACAACCACCGTTAAGGCTAATACCCCCTTCACCCATCCCCGCTACCCACAATAAAAAAAATTCACACACAGCAGCCGCCCCCAAAAAAAAAAAATCTAAATAAATAAATACATGAATATAGATAAATACATTTAAAATAATTTTTTATTCATAGTGTAGATGTGCAGGGGGTATCCGGAGCTGAACCACGTTGGTTTCAGGTCCGGGGACCCCCTGCTTCCCGAGATACAGCCCCCTTTATGAGGTGCCGGTATCCCTCTGCATTTAAAGGTCCCGATCACGTGACCGCGGCCTGTAAACCAAGCAGAGGGATACCGGCACCCCCTAAAGGGGCCTGTATCTCGGGAAGCAGGGGGTCCCCGGACCTAAAACCAAAATGTTTCTGCTCCGGAGAAACTCTGCACATGTACAGTATAAATAAAACACATATATAAATAAACACTCGTTCCTTATCTTAGCGGCTATGTGCTATGGTAACGAAGCAGCATTTCTGTATTTTAATAATATTGTACAGTGAGCAGGGGGTTCCCTGAGCCAGAAATTAATGCTCACGGGACCCCCTGCTCCTGCACAATATTATTAAAATACAGAAATGCTGCTTCATTACCATAGCTGATAGCCGCAAAGGCAATGAAGGGGTTAACCCACCATGCCCGCTTTATTGTGGGTAGCGGGGGTAGGTGAAGGGAGTATTTGGCCCTTGGTGTGAGTTTAGGACTTGTGGGGGGGGGGGGGTTTGCGGGTGCACTTAACCCCTTTACGGCCGTAGCAGTTAATACCGCTACGGTCATGAAGGGGTTAACCCCTCCCGCTACCCCCCCCTCAGGCCCTAAACAACCACCGTTAGGGCTAATACCCCCTTCACCCACCCCCGCTACCCACAATAAAAAAAATTCACACACAGCAGCCGCCCCAAAAAAAATAAAATCTAAATAAATAAATAAATACATGAATATAAATACATTTAAAATAAATTTTTATTCATAGTGTAGATGTGCAGGGGGTCTCCGGAGCTGAACCGCGTTGGTTTCAGGTCTGGGGACCCCCTGCTCCCCGAGATACAGACCCCTTAATTGTATAGGTCTTTTAGTTTCATTTTTTCATCACGTTATTTTTTCTACATGTTTTCAATTAAAAAAAAAAAAAAAAAAAAAAAACGGTGTCAACTCCGTTCAATTCAATTGATATTGACATTGCCCTGCCTGGCACCGTTGTCTACGCTCTTTGAGCTCATATACGGTTAATGTTCCTACCACAAGTGAGGTAGCCAGCCATGGTATGTATGAGGGATGGCCCCACTCCCTAGAAGGGGCTAACCAGAGTTCCCCAAAAGCGTACACTTGAAAACAACAGGGAGAAGGGTAGGGAGTGATCACAAAACCATACTAATTGAGTGGAATAAATAAATAAATCAGGTAATCGTGTAGTGGGTGCAAACTGTGAACTGATTAAGTGAATCAGAAAAAAGAGGAGGGGGCACAGGGTGATTGTGGCCCTCAAAGAATTCACTTAACTGCACACCACTATGTATAAAAATTAACTTTTATTGAGTAATTACATAAAACATATATTACCGTAGAATAGTGTAACGTCAATTAAAAATAGATTAAATCAAAAGTATCGAACATCTATGCCAACACATAAATATAGCTTACTATCCCAATTACCCTGCTAATGAAGGTGGGATATAGGTGGCATATGATGCTATAAGTCAGGGTATGATCCCCTCTGGGTCAGCTAACAGACCAGATGGTGAGTATAAATTAGCCAGCGAGACTATATGAAATTGGTAAATAAGTAGCCAGCCCTCGTAGTCCAGTGATATAGTATTATACACCTCTATAAATCATAGGATAAGTTTAATAGGTGCATAAACTATGAGTGAAGAGCTAACACTCACAGCAACAAAGGTGATTTGTCTCAGGCACATGTACTGCAGAGGTGCATGGTGCACTACTGTAGGTAGGAGGTGAAGGCAGAGACTCACTGGCATGTAAACACTGGACTCAAATTAGCCAAGTGTCAGGAACTGTACACACTGACCCAGGAACCTATAAACACTACATTAAAACAGCTCCAAGTAGGAGACTGACAACATTGCGCGTCCAACGCGCGTTTCCCTCCAGCAAAGGAGCTTCTTCAGGGACAAGTTTTGCTAAGGGGAGTGAAAACAGCATTTTTATACCCTGCCGGTACCATAATTGCAAAATCGATTGTTTGCAGCTGTTGCGCATGCGCGCCGCGTTTGCGTCCACAACGGCACATTTATCAGGTCAAATACTCTTTAAACAAATTAACAGTATGAGGTAATACATGTTACCTTGATGGAGCAGCTATTGGTGACGTTCCCGAGCGTTTTCATGACTTTTAATGCCGTTCTAGCGACATACCCGCATACACCGAGTACTGCGCATGCGCGTGGACTTAGAAATTATTCGGTCCAAGCATATACAGATTGCGCATGCGCGAACCAGTGTAGGAACGTCTAATGCGCAGAAGTAGACTGTTAGTAATAAACAGTCATCCCTAGGCACATCCCATGCCTCTATATAAAGTATAGAGGCATAATGAAGGGTACTAGCCATGAGGACAGGCAGAGATAATATGCTTATTCTAGCATCATGGTCCTGGCATGCCACTGGCGCATGCAAAATGGATAAAGGACCCCCCTATTGTATAATGCAGAGCAATGTGTCACAAAAATGCAGTGATAAACAGAGGACTTATAAAAAGTTACAAATAAATGAAACTATACAGTATGTGCATACAACCTAGGTGTAAATGATTTATTCTAGCATACTGTAATAGTATTAAACCCCAAGTGTATGCACATGTTACATAACGCTGCAGTATTATAGTCACTGATTGATGAGATAGCAAATAGTAATAAAGTAATATCATTCAATACCAGAAGACTGACTACCAAAACTACTGACATGGAAAATGGCAAAACTGGTCAGGACGAGGGAACATAATAGGTTAACATACTTAAGAGTGGTAAATGAATAAATAAAAGGATCAGACCAAGATGACTCAGATTAATTAAATGGTGTGAAAGTAAACCCTTCATTAAGACCATTAGGACTCCTTGTTTTTAATTTATAAATCCATTCTGCTTCGATACGAAGCAGAGATTGGTCAGTGTTACCACCTCTCATGGGACATTTAAGTTGGTAAATGCCCATGAACTTGATGACATCAATGTTGCCATGGTGAAATTGTGTGACATGTCTCGCAACTGATGTTTCTGCAGAGTGTTTGATAGAGTTTATATGTTCGAGGACACGTCTGCGAAGCTGTCTAGTTGTCTTGCCGACATATCTCTTACCACAATTACATGTGATGAGATAGACAACATTGGTGGTCCGACAATTGATGAAACTGTCAACACAATATTGTACGGTGTTATTATTGTTAGTGAATACTTTGGCAACATTGATGTGTTTACACGCTTTATAGCCTTGACAACGGAACATCCCTTTTAAAGGGGTCAACCAGGTGGAACTTCTAGCCCGCTGAAAATGGCTGTTCACTAGTAAGTCCCTCAGATTTTGGGATCGTCTGCTGGTAATAGTAGGTCTAGGGCCTGTAACCTTCACTAGATCTACATCTCCCTGAAGAAGATGCCAATGTCTAGCGAAGATCTTCTTAATCGCCCACCATCTTTTATTAAAGGTGCCTATGACTCTGATAGTGTTGTCTTTGGATTTTTCTTTTTTACCGGTCAGAAGAGAATCTCTCTCACTGTGCAGTGCCCGGTGGTAAGCTTTATTCAATGTCTTAATATTGTACCCACGGCTGAGGAATCGAAGTTCTTTTGATTGAATAATAAATTCTCCAATTGTCGAGCCGCAACGAGTTTGATTTTATGTACCCTAAGTCACCTACTGAGACTCGTAAACTGGATTTCCCAAAACAAACTGTTTTTAAACACTGACAAGACTGTAACAATGGTGTTTGGGACCAAGACTAAATTTATAAAGCTTCCAGTGACTGAGCTCCTGATTAGAACCAATGCTAACACCACCCTAACCCCTGTCACTAGTTTTAAATACCTGGGCTTATGGTTTGACTCCCACTTAACATTCAGGATGCACATTGATACCCTGACAACCAAGACCTATGCCAAACTAGGGGTAATTTACAGGAACAAATCCTCCCTAAGTCTCCTGGTCAGAAAGCGTATCGCACAGCAGATGCTAATGCCAATTATTGACTATGGAGACATAGTATATGGCTCAGCACCTCAAACCCACCTTGGCAAACTTGACACCCTCTACAATTCAATTTGTCGTTTTGTTTTCCAATGCAACTACAACACACATCACTGCGATATGCTCAAAGAACTAGATTGGTCATCACTAGAGTCTAGGCGCAAAGTTCACCTTTCCTGTCTTACCTTTAAATTCTTCATGGGCAAGCTACCCAGCTATCTGAACAAGCTCCTCACCCTTACCACTTGCTGCACTTATCATCTGAGATCAGACTCCAAAAGACTGTTCATGGTCCCAAGGCTCAACAAAGTATCCGGACGTTCCTCCTTCTCCTACCATGCACCCCAAAACTGGAACAACCTACCAGAGACTCTCACATCCACCACCAGTTTAAGTTCTTTCAAATCTAAGGCTGTCTCACACTTTAATCTGGTCTGTAACTGTTTCATACGCCCCTAATATATATTTTCTTTAACTATGCACGCAGTTTCATGTATATAATGTATACCCTGTTCATTTATGTAACTGTATTTGTAACCATGTACAGTATTATTTGTTTTACTCTATGCCCAGGACATACTTGAAAACGAGAGGTAACTCTCAATGTATTACTTCCTGGTAAAATATTTTATAAATAAATAAATACTGTGGCGACATTTTACACCTTACCTAAGGTACATAAACGGTTAGAGTCCCCACCTGGACGTCCAATTGTTTCAGGCAACAACTGTCTGTCTGAAGGCAGCAGTATATATCTTGACAAGGTCCTAAGGGACTTTGTCATCAGTCTCCCATCGTATGTCCAAGATACGAAAGATACTCTCAAGAGACTGAACGGTATACATGTTACATCTGAGACCATCCTCGTGAGTTTGGATGTAGAGTCACTATATACTTCCATCATCCACGAGAATGGTCTCACCGCTGTCAAATATTTTCTAACGACAAGGGACGGTAGGTTCAATAGACACAATTTATTTGTGCTAGATCTACTATCGTACGTTCTAACCCACAATTACTTCGTTTTCGATGGTCTGTATTACCACCAGACCCAGGGTACGGCTATCGGCACAGCTTGTGCCCCTACATATGCCAACTGGTACCTGGGCTGGTGGGAGCGTACCCAGGTCTTTAATGAAGAACTATCTATGCATACTGACCACGTCTCCATGTGGATCAGATACATAGATGATATCTTTCTTCTATGGGAAGGCCCCCTGGAACTTCTCCATGAATTTGTTAGGCATCTGAATACAAATACGCTAAACCTGAGGCTAACGACAGTGCTGAGTAAAACATCTATTACTTTCCTAGACCTAAACATATATGTTGATGGTGAGAAGAACGTCCAAACCAAGGTCTTTAGGAAAAGCACAGCCACAAACAGCTTTTTGCTGGCTCAAAGCCAGCATCCTAAGAGCCTCATAGCGGGTATACCTACGGGGCAGTATCTCCGCCTCCGTAGAAAGTGCTCGACAATTGGAGAATTTATTATTCAATCAAAAGAACTTCGTTCAAGATTCCTCAGCCGTGGGTACAATATTAAGACATTGAATAAAGCTTACCACCGGGCACTGCACAGTGAGAGAGATTCTCTTCTGACCGGTAAAAAAGAAAAATCCAAAGACAACACTATCAGAGTCATAGGCACCTTTAATAAAAGATGGTGGGCGATTAAGAAGATCTTTGCTAGACATTGGCATCTTCTTCAGGGAGATGTAGATCTAGTGAAGGTTATAGGCCCTAGACCTACTATTACCAGCAGACGATCCCAAAATCTGAGGGACTTACTAGTGAACAGCCATTTTCAGCGGGCTAGAAGTTCCACCTGGTTGACCCCTTTAAAAGGGATGTTCCGTTGTCAGGGTTGTAAAGCGTGTAAACACATCAATGTTGCCAAAGTATTCACTAACAATGATAACACCGTGCAATATTGTGTTGACAGTTTTAATGAATTGTCGGACCACCAATGTTGTCTATCTCATCACATGTAATTGTGGTAAGAGATATGTCGGCAAGACAACTAGACAGCTTCGCAGACGTGTCGTCGAACATATAAACTCTATCAAACACTCTGCAGAAACATCAGTTGCGAGACATGTCACACAATTTCACCATGGCAACATTGATGTCATCAAGTTCATGGGCATTTACCAACTTAAATGTCCCATGAGAGGTGGTAACACTGACCAATCTCTGCTTCGTATCTAAGCAGAATGGATTTATAAATTAAAAACAAGGAGTCCTAATGGTCTTAATGAAGGGTTTACTTTCACACCATTTATTTAATCTGAGTCATCTTGGTCTGATCCTTTAATTTATTTATTTACCACTCTTAAGTATGTTAACCCATTATGTTCCCTCGTCCTGACCAGTTTTGCCATTTTCCATGTCAGTAGTTTTGGTAGTCAGTCTTCTGGTATTGAATGATATTACTTTATTACTATTTGCTATCTCATCAATCAGTGACTATAATACTGCAGCGTTATGTAACGTGTGCATACACTTGGGGCTTAATACTATTACAGTATGCTAGAATAAATCATTTACACCTAGGTTGTATGCACATATAGTTTCATTTATTTGTAACTTTTTATAAGTCCTCTGTTTATCACTGCATTTTTGTGACACATTGCTCTGCATTATACAATAGGGGGGTCCTTTATCCATTTTGCATGCGCCAGTGGCATGCCAGGACCATGATGCTAGAATCAGCATCTTTTCTCTGCCTGTCCTCATGGCTAGTACCCTTCATTATGCCTCTATACTTTATATAGAGGCATGGGATGTGCCTAGGGATGGCTGTTTATTACTAACAGTCCACTTCTGCGCATTAGACGTTCCTACACTGGTTCGCGCATGCGCAATCTGTATATGCTTGGACCGAATAATTTCTAAGTCCACGCGCATGCGCAGTACTCGGTGTATGCGTGTATGTCGCTAGAACGGCATTAAAAGTCATGAAAACGCTCGGGAACGTCACCAATAGCGGCTCCATCAAGGTAACATGTATTACCTCATACTGTTAATTGGTTTTAAGAGTATTTGACCTGAAAAATGTGCCGTTGTGGACGCGAACGTGGCGCGCATGCGCAACAGCTGCAAACAATCGATTTTGCAATTATGGTACCGGCAGGGTATAAAAATGCTGTTTTCACTCCCCTAGCAAAACTTGTCCCCGAAGAAGCTCCTTTGCTGGAGGGAAACGCGCGTTGGATGCGCAATGTTGTCAGTCTCCTACTTGGAGCTGTTTTAATGTAGTGTTTATAGGTTCCTGGGTCAGTGTGTACAGTTCCTGACACTTGGATAATTTGAGTCCAGTGTTTACATGGCAGTGATTCTCTGCCTTCACCTCCTACCTAGTGCACCATGCACCTCTGCAGTACATGTGCCTGAGATTAATCACCTTTGTTGCTGTGAGTGTTAGCTCTTCACTCATAGTTTATGCACCTATTAAACGTATCCTATGATTTATAGAGGTGTATAATACTATATCACTGGACTAGGAGGGCTGGCTACTTATTTACCAATTTCATATAGTCTCGCTGGCTAATTTATACTCACCATCTGGCCTTTTAGTTGACCCAGAGGGGATCATACCCTGACTTATAGCATCATATGCCACCTATATCCCACCTTCATTAGCAGGGTAATTGGGATAGTAAGCTATATTTATGTGTTGGCATAGATGTTCGATACTTTTGATTTAATCTATTTTTAATTCACGTTACACTATTCTACGGTAATATATGTTTTAAGCAATTACTCAATAAAAGTTAATTTTTATACATAGTGGTGTGCAGTTAAGTGAATTCTTTGAGGGCCACAATCACCCTGTGCCCCCTCCTCTTTTTTCTGATTCACTTAATCAGTTCGCAGTTTGCACCCACTACACGATTACCTGATTTATTTATTTATTCCACTCAATTAGTATGGTTTTGTGATCACTCCCTACCCCTCCCCCTCTTGTTTTCAAGTGTACGCTTTTGGGGTACTCTGGTTAGCCCCTTCTAGGGAGTGGATCCATCTCTCATACATACCATGGCTGGCTACCTCACTTGTGGCATGGATATGTCTAGCTGGCTAGATGAGGCTAGAATTGTGTTCAGTAAAACAACACAGGGTACAACAGACACAAACCAAGACATTGTCAACTACTTCCGCAATATCTCTAGACTCTTGTGGACCCAATCACAAGTCTGGTGGGAGATTACAAGTCTGCAAAGTTATCTCGAATCTAATATGATCCCACGTGGACTTAGATTGAAACTGTGTCCTGCGTATTACATCACTTCACAGGACTTCATTAAAAAGTGGGAAGATACCCTATCCAAATGCTCTAATGAGCTTATGAATCTCCTCATTGACCATGGGAAATCTAGGTTAGATATCACCAATAAAGAACTAGATGACAATCTCAAAGACCTGAGTAAGTACAATCAACTACAGGACTTTGAAGAAATGGAGAAAAAACTAGAGCTTAATATGATCAAATTCAGGCAAGAGCTAAAGAATATGATTCACACTAAGTTCCTTAGATATACCAACGATTATGAACAAGGCACTATCTATAGGTATCCAACTAGGTCTAGGAGGAGGGGCAACTACTCTGATTATTCCTCATCTAAAACAGACGCCTCTGATGGTGAACAGATTGGTTCTAGACCCAAGGGCCAAAATAAAGGGAGAGGGAGTAAGGCCACCAAAGATACACGGTTGTTTTTTTAGCCCAGGCTCTCCAAAACACAAAACCAGAAGGGGAAAAAAGAAGTCTAAGAACAAAGAAAAATACTTAACCCCTCCAATAGTGACCAACAGTATAGATAACGATGCCTTGCAAGTTTTCAACCTGTCCAGCCATTCTTTCAGTGAGGCACAACTTGCTCTGCTAAGGAAGGGTCTTTCCTTTTCACCCACATCTGAATTTAATTTATTCGAGTGGGTGAAGGTTTTAAACCTCTTTGGCAGGCGGTTATTGTTACACAAATTCTACTCTAAACGTGCTAATGATAATCCTAATGCACTCACTGACTGTGTGCAGGTACAGGAAAGACAGGATGTGGCTGATTTATGCCAGTTGTTTGACCAAAATATCCAGACAAATTGTGATATAACTGGACCCTTTACCCATCTTAAGACCAAGAGTCATTTTACCCCACCCGCTAGTATACGTCCAGCCGTTGACTTATTCGTTACCTGTGTCACTAGGGACCTAGAAGCTGAACCTAGACACTATAAGTCTGACAATAATCTAACCCGTGACGAGAGCACTGGCCAAAAATATCTCATGTCTAATAAAGCTTACACCATTAAATCATCTGATAAAGGTGGAAACATCTTTATCCAAGACACAGAATCCTATGTCAGAGAGAACATGAGACTTCTCAACGACAAAGACTGTTATGAGATTCTCGAGTGCAGTCGAACATCCCAATACAAATTAGAACTGCTAAACATCTTACAGGATGCTTTGGATACGGATATGATAAGCCGCAACGATTTTGATTTTATGTACCCTAAGTCACCTACTGTGGCGACATTTTACACCTTACCTAAGGTACATAAATGGTTAGAGTCCCCACCTGGACGTCCAATTGTTTCGGGCAACAACTGTCTGTCTGAAGGCAGCAGTATATACCTTGACAAGGTCCTAAGGGACTTTGTCATCAGTCTCCCATCGTATGTCCAAGATACGAAAGATACTCTCAAGAGACTGAACGGTATACATGTTACATCTGAGACCATCCTCGTGAGTTTAGATGTAGAGTCACTATATACTTCCATCATCCATGAGAATGGTCTCACCGCTGTCAAATATTTTCTAACGACAAGGGATGGTAGGTTCAATAGACACAATTTATTTGTGCTAGATCTACTATCGTACGTTCTAACCCACAATTACTTCGTTTTTGATGGTCTGTATTACCACCAGACCCAGGGTACGGCTATGGGCACAGCTTGTGCCCCTACATATGCCAACTTGTACCTGGGCTGGTGGGAGCGTACCCACGTCTTTAATGAAGATCTATCTATGTATACTGACCACGTCTCCATGTGGATCAGATACATAGATGATATCTTGCTTCTATGGGAAGGCCCCCTTGAACTTCTCCATGAATTTGTTAGGCATCTGAATACAAATATGCTAAACCTGAGGTTAACGAGAGTGCTGAGTAAAACATCTATTACCTTCCTAGACCTAAACATATATGTTGATGGTGAGAAGAACGTCCAAACCAAGGTCTTTAGGAAAAGCACAGCCACAAACAGCTTTTTGCTGGCTCAAAGCCAGCATCCTAAGAGCCTCATAGCGGGTATACCTACGGGGCAGTATCTCCGCCTCCGGAGAAACTGCTCGACAATTGGAGAATTTATTATTAAATCAAAAGAACTTCATTCAAGATTCCTCAGCCATGGGTACAATATTAAAATATTAAGACATTGAATAAAGCTTACCACCAGGCACTGCACAGTGAGAGAGATTCTCTTCTGACCGGTAAAAAAGAAAAATCCAAAGACAACACTATCAGAGTCATAGGCACCTTTAATAAAAGATGGTGGGCGATTAAGAAGATCTTCGCCAGACATTGGCATCTTCTTCAGGGAGATGTAGATCTAGTGAAGGTTATAGGCCCTAGACCTACTATTACCAGCAGACGATCCAAAAATCTGAGGGACTCACTTGTGAACAGCCATTTTCAGCGGGCTAGAAGTTCCACCTGGTTGACCCCTTTAAAAGGGATGTTCCATTGTCAGGGCTGTAAAGCGTGTAAACACATCAATGTTGCCAAAGTATTCACTAACAATGATAACACCGTGCAATATTGTGTTGATAGTTTCATCAATTGTCGGACCACCAATGTTGTCTATCTCATCACATGTAATTGTGGAAAGAGATATGTCGGCAAGACAACTAGACAGCTTCGCAGACGTGTCCTCGAACATACAGTATAAACTCTATCAAACACTCTGCAGAAACATCAGTTGCGAGACATGTCACACAATTTCACCATGGCAACATTGATGTCATCAAGTTCATGGGCATTTACCAACTTAAATGTCCCATGAGAGGTGGTAACACTGACCAATCTCTGCTACGTATAGAAGCAGAATGGATTTATAAATTAAAAACAAGGAGTCCTAATGGTCTTAATGAAGGGTTTACTTTCACACCATTTATTTAATCTGAGTCATCTTGGTCTGATCCTTTTATTTATTTATTTACCACTCTTAAGTATGTTAACCCATTATGTTCCCTCGTCCTGACCAGTTTTGCCATTTTCCATGTCAGTAGTTTTGGTAGTCAGTCTTCTGGTATTGAATGATATTACTTTATTACTATTTGCTATCTCATCAATCAGTGACTATAATACTGCAGCGTTATGTAACATGTGCATACACTTGGGGCTTAATACTATTACAGTACGCTAGAATAAATCATTTACACCTAGGTTGTATGCACATATAGTTTCATTTATTTGTAACTTTTTATAAGTCCTCTGTTTATCACTGCATTTTTGTGACACATTGCTCTGCATTATACAATAGGGGGGTCCTTTATCCATTTTGCATGCGCCAGTGGCATGCTAGAATCAGCATCTTTTCTCTGCCTGTCCTCATGGCTAGTACCCTTCATTATGCCTCTATACTTTATATAGAGGCATGGGATGTGCCTAGGGATGGCTGTTTATTACTAACAGTCCACTTCTGCACATTAGACATTCCTACACTGGTTCGCGCATGCGCAATCTGTATATGCTTGGACCGAATCATTTCTAAGTCCACGCGCATGCGCAGTACTCGGTGTATGCGGGTATGTCGCTAGAACGGCATTAAAAGTCATGAAAACGCTCGGGAACGTCACCAATAGCGGCTCCATCAAGGTAACATGTATTACTCATACTGTTAATTGGTTTTAAGAGTATTTGACCTGATAAATGTGCCGTTGTGGACGCGAACGCGGCCCGCATGCGCAACAGCTGCAAACAATTGATTTTGCAATTATGGTACCGGCAGGGTATACAAATGCTGTTTTCACTCCCCTTAGCAAAACTTGTCCCTGAAGAAGCTCCTTTGCTGGAGGGAAACGCGCGTTGGACGCGCAATGTTGTCAGTCTCCTACTTGGAGCTGTTTTAATGTAGTGTTTATAGGTCCCTGGGTCAGTGTGTGCAGTTCCTGACACTTGGCTAATTTGAGTCCAGTGTTTATGCCAGTGAGTCTCTGCCTTCACCTCCTACCTAGTGCACCATGTACCTCTGCAGTACATGTGCCTGAGACTAATCACCTTTGTTGCTGTGAGTGTTAGCTCTTCACTCATAGTTTATGCACCTATTAAACTTATCCTATGATTTATAGAGGTGTATAATACTATATCACTGGACTAGGAGGGCTGGTTACTTATTTACCAATTTCATATAGTCTCGCTGGCTAATTTATACTCACCATCTGGTCTGTTAGCTGACCCAGAGGGGATCATACCCTGACTTATAGCATCATATGCCACCTATATCCTACCTTCATTAGCAGGGTAATTGGGATAGTAAGCTATATTTATGTGTTGGCATAGATGTTCGATACTTTTGATTTAATCTATTTTTAATTCACGTTACACTATTCTACGGTAATATATGTTTTAAGTAATTACTCAATAAAAGTTAATTTTTATACATAGTGGTGTGCAGTTAAGTGAATTCTTTGAGGGCCACAATCACCCTGTGCCCCCTCCTCTTTTTTCTGAATCCTACGTAGCCCCAGAAAAATGGCAACAGCCAGAGGAATTTTTTTTCAACGAGCCAAGGAACTGCATCAGCAAGATATGCGCTGTGGTCACAAGGAAGGTATAGAAGTTTTGCTTAGCAAGTGCACATCCGGTATCACTGATGAGAAAGAATGGGTGCATAGTACTACTGGTGTCTCAGAATCTGCAAAAATAAAGCAGAAGAAAAGAAAAAGTCTACAGAGATGCCTGTGAGAGCTACGAACTTTGCAAGCAAAGTCTGCCCACCTTTAGGCCTACAAGATGGGATTCTAGCGAATAAAGTGAAAACAACTGTAATGGCGCGTCCAGAGGTCAGGAAAAAAAGTACATCTGATACCACCAAAATGGAAGACAATATGCGGCGTTCCTGTAATGAACCCTACCCCATGGAAGAGTAGCATTTCCGGTCCTATGAGGATAAGGATGAAGATATCTCTTATGGGGAAACTGAAACAACACACCCACAAAACACCCCAAGGATGGTGGAGGTGCCTAAACTCGGTACGCACCGAACAAACAGGTCTCTATGACCCCAACAATTTATGCCAGCTAATGCAATTGCAAGAAAAGCATGTGGATGTTGTGGAACTGCTGAATTTCAAAATAATGAGACCCCAGTACCCTTGATGGAACGGAGTTGTCAAAAAAAAAGGAGGAAAAAGAAGAGTTTCTCCAATTACCATGGAAGGATAGGAAATGTCCGCAGATCCTGCTGAGAAAAAGGGGGCCCGAGATAACCTGCAGCCTAGAGGAAATAGAGAATTCATCTCGCGGATGACTGAATATCCAGAGGGCTCAAGGCAGAAGTTGTGCACCCCAAAGAAGTGTCTGTTTGGTGCTGACAGTGAGAATCCCTCAAACTATATCAGGGAAGCGGAGCTGGAACCAATGAGTGACGATTCCCTTGACCAGCCCTGAAGATGCTCTAAAAAATGCCAGGCATGACTGATCTACTCCGTGAACAATTGAAGGGCAATCAAATTAGCAAAAAGGGATAATGAAAAAAGGATTGCAATAGAAAGTAAGGTCAACCCTAAAAAGTTCTTTAAGTACATTAATAACAACAAAATGAGAAAAGAAAATATAGGACCCTTTCAGTGTGAGATGGGTAAGCAGATTATTGGAGATAAGGAAACGCTGAGGTATTAAACAAATTATTTCGCCTCTGTGTTTACCAGGGAAGAATCAAGTTCAATAGTAGTGCTGCAGGAGGAAGCCACAACCTCCATATTAATGAACAATTAGTTAACTGAGGAAGAAGTTCATAAGCGACTTGAAAAAATGTAAGTAAATAAGGCACTTGGCCCCGATGGCATACATCCAAGATTTCTCAAGGAGTTAAGCTCAGTAATAGCCAAAGTCAGGGAACTTTCCCTGATGAAGTACGAAAGTACGAAACGCGTAAGAGAGGGCGCGTTCCTTTATTTTTTACATATACCCCCTTTGCGGCATTGTATTTGGACATTTGTTTCATTGTGGGACTTGTCTGGGACTTGCTATACCGCCCGATTGCATATCGCTAAGGAGTGACGCACTAAAGACGCGACCGGCTGAGAGACGCTGCCGGATGACGTTACACGCCAACGTGGACTAACCAGGAAGAGACGCGGCGATCTACCACTGAAAACAACTGCTGTGAGCTCCGTGAAGGCGCGGGAAGGTTCCCCAACGCTGAGCTGTATACTCTGCATCCAGATACCAGCATCTTGAGGGAGGACGTCGAATTCCTGGTGCCTGTATCCTGTTGTGCCTGCCGAGTGGTAACATGTCCCTAACATGTCTTGCTATTAACCCTTTTTTTTGATGTACGTGCAATACTCACCTTCACATTTTATAAAATTATTTAAATATACTACACAATGGTTTTTTTGCACTGTTCTCTTTCTGTTTCTATGAACTGAAGGCTACCCTGAAGAACACCAGAGTTTTGCTGGAGGCCAAGCTTAGAGACCAGGTGACTCGGCACAAGAGGGAGCACAAGACGGTCCAGAAACTGAGGCAAGCAGCTATGGCCCTAGCAAAGAAATTCACAGTGCTCCACAATATAATGAAGGATACATTGTAGCAAGCTCAGAGAAAGCACAGTGAAGAGATGAAGTCTCTGAGAGGAGAATTGAAGAATGCACACCAGAAACATGGATCTCTCGTGGATGAAATAAAATTGCAGAACAGCCTAGAAGTGGAAGAGCTTGAAAGACTGAGAAATTAGGTTACAGTACTGCAGGGAGAAAGAGTATGCAAAGACTTTACGGTCAGTGGTTACAATCTTGGAGTCTGAAAAGATGACATTGGAGAAAAAGGTTACAGAATTAAAATAGATTGAGGCTCTGCAGACCAGTAAAGTATAGATGTCTCCACTACAGGAAAATATATTGACCCTGCCCAAGCGTCAGTATCCCACAGCGACTAATGTCCATGGAGACAAGGGTACAGTGAAAGCTGGGGACACCGCTAAACTGCAAAATGAGATTGCATGTTTGAATCGCCTGAGCAAGCACTAGCTGAAGCTGCCCAAAAGGCAAGAAACAAAGGTATGAGTGCAGAATCAAAACCAGAAGAATCCTTATCTGAAGAAGCTGAAATATCGGAGGTTCTCTGGAAATGGATGTGGAATCGCAACATCATTCTAAAGAAGCTGAACTGGCAACTGCATTAAATGGAAAAAGAAATGCAGAAGGACAGCTTCAAGAGCTGAAAACTCAAATAGCTATTCTTGAATGCTCTTTAAGTGATACCATGAACGGCATGAGTCTATGATAGTGGAAATAGATTCCGACCCTCTGGCATCGGATCTCTGTTGGAGAGGCTGTGGACAAAAATGGGACATGGCTCACATCTGGTGGACATGTCCAGAAATTAAGAAGTATTGGACTACGGTTCAAAATGTAATAAAAGAGGTCACAGACCTCGAACTACCTACAGTAGAGGCAACGTTTATTCTAACATTTGCCGTAAACTAGCCGGGTTACATTCTGGGTATGTGCTGGGTATGTGCTGGGTATGTTCTGGGCTAGTTTGAGGCACGTTTAAGGCATTTCTGCATTGACTAACGACCCATAGGATTAACACAGCAGGGATCCCTGGCAGTCCAATTCAGTTTGAATGGGACTGCCAGGGACCCCCGCTGTTAATCTGATAGGCCATTAATCAATGCAGAAATGCTGGGGCTAGTTTAAGGAAAGTTTAAGGCATGTATTCAGAATGTACCTGGGTGTTTCCTGGGTCTTTTGGGGAATTGCCACTGGTTTTTGTTCGAATAAGAGTTGCCTCTACTGTATTAATCCACTGACCTATCTACTGGCCAGGCCGATGGAAAAAAACGACCGACCAGTCAGGAAATGAATCTCCTTTATTCTTACAGTGGCGAGATGTGAAGTTGCAGCCTCCTGGAAGAAACTATCCCCCCCCCCACACCAAAGGAATGATTAAAAAAAGGATTAATGAGGTGATGCTAATGGAAAGCTCACAGCTTTCTTAAAGCAAAACACTAATTCATTCTATAGAATCTGGGAACCCTGGTTAACTCTATAAGAGGGGACCCCCCCCCCTTCTCTACAGAGAAGGAAACTATAATACTCTCAGGAAAGGAAGACACAATCACCTCACTCAAAACCCCAATTTACCAGATTCGGACACTCGGCGCCCGGGGAAGACCCCTGACCCCTCTTCCCTCCTATATACCCTTCCCCCCTCCCTCCGTTTGCTATCACCTATTTCTCTCCTTCTTTACTAGTCTAAGCCTCCCTTTCTTCAGGGAAGCCCCACCTTATAGGAAACTAACCTTGCCTCTCTTCCCCGAAAAATTAAAAATGTTTTTCTGTATTGGGCTGTATATTCTGATATGTATATGTTACTGTATAACCACCCAATAAAAATATTTGGAAAAAAAAAGAAATAGATTCCGGACATCAGACAGAATTCAAAAGTAAGCAAGACCTGAGCAAGGGTTACAAGGAATGGACATTTAGTGCTAAAATGGAGTCCATGGAAAAGATGTCGGGAGAAATCTATTTGCGTAAACGCTCTGCGATTGTCGCCATACAGTCTGTCTACAAAAAAGAGGATCGCCCAACGCAGTGGAAATCTTATGACTACACTGTTCGTAGAAAGACTGTTCTTGGAAAAAGTCCTCCTCGAGCGACTGAGGAGTGCTGATTCCAAGCATCTTCTGGAGGAGACACTAATAACCTGGAGAAAGGGCTCCAATTCCAGCGGGACTGAGGGTTCTCGTACTCCATCCACTCTCATTAAAGCCGCAGAGATATCTCGAGTGAGGGTGGAAGGATGGGTTTTGGCTGTGGTAAACCCGAGCTTCCCACAAACAGGGGAGGTATGTAAAAGCCCCAGAGATATCTCGAGTGAGGTGGAAGGATGGGCTTTGGCCGTGGTAAGCCCGAGCTTCCCACAAACAGGGGACGTATGTAACAGGGACTAATCACTGTTGAGAAAAACTGTCTCTAAATCAGGCATAGACAATCAACCAGACTCCACCTGGGTTATTAGGACCGTTAGAAAAATGCTGATCTACGAAACAAAGATTTCCTTAGCCCACAACAGGACTGACCAGAGGAAAATATGTCTTGATGCACAAAGAATGATTGTATGCTGACAGCAAGACGAGGACAAGACCTCTATACCTGGACACAGACAGTTCCATAGCACACAAGGGTGCAGACCCAGGAGAACAGAGAGGCCTTCCCCTACAGCTACAAGAACATATAAGAGATTTCTTGTTGGAGTGTTTTATATCTATACTGCTGCGACACACTTTATTCGAGCAAATACCCAGTATGTACCTGGCAGATACCTGGAATGCGCCACTCCTCACCTCTGACAAGCCCCGTTGCGTTTGCCTTCCCAGCCTGGGTTCATGCCTGGCTGACGGGCGGCTGATCTGTTAAATAATAATGATTAGGATTTAATAGGCTGCAATGCTTCGCGTGTCTACCAGATGGCATAAATTCATGAATTGTAATGCAGTATATATATATATATACTGTGCAGTATTGCAGCCAGCGGGAATAAAATGCTTCAATCCCTGCCTGGAAAATAACCCAATGCACTCGGGCAGAAAACAGTCACAAACCTCAATACACCCGGGTATACCCGAATTCGTGGGACTAGCCGAGCTCGAATAAAGTGTGTCGCCAGTGTATATGTTTGGGGTGGTAATTAGTTTAGCTACCCACCCAGTTAGAGAGGGCTTGGGTAAAGGTGTAGATATTCTCCAAAGTGGAGTAGGCCTTTATTTTGTTTATTTTTAATGTTTTGTCATGTTAAAGGAACAGGCGCAATAAAGCCTTATTTTAATTTCACCTTAAAAATGGTCTCCATAGCATACCTCTGCACACATCTCCTACAGTGTGCTTTCAAAAGGAGGCACAGCTAATTGCTCTGGGGTGTGACTTTCCTGCAGTTTTGTCCCTGTATCACAGGGGCTATTAGCCACAATTTCCTCATGAATCTGGTAAAGAGGGATCATAATTAAACATTACAAATTCACTTAATTGCCAAGCTGCACCTGACAAAGTCACCAGTTGCAGCTTGGCTGGAGCTCCGTACTTTGGCGGGGGTTGGTATGAGTTGTACTGAGCTTGGTCTGCCTTAAAGTGATCCAGGTACGAGTTGGTCTGAGTTGTCTGGGGCAAGGTGAGCAGAGTATGAAGTGAGATGATATAGGAGAGAGAAATGGCTGAGCACAACCGGAATCATCCAAAAAAGAAAATTAGGAGAAAAGTGCGTTATCCATAAAAGGGTTTAATAGTCATGGAAGGAAAAAGGCAAGGCATTACCCTACCAACATGTTTTGTGCTACACAGAGCACTTTATCATGCCTTTGTTTGCTGCTTTGTTTGTTTCCCCACTTTATCCTTTTTGATTTTGGGGGTCTCGGATAGAATTGGGTCAGCAGGTAACCTACAATTTCTTAGTCTCTTTGCTGATACAGCAGCAGTAAGCAGGTTCTTGCGTCCAAAGAAGCTGGAACGATTCATCATTTAAAGCACAAGATATCTGTAAGCACAAGAGTACAAGATAGTTTTGATCAAGATCACTGAGAGTGGCAATACAGTTTCTGTACGATTTTATGTATTGTACTGCTAACGTCACGGAGAGCATTTGGCACAAAGTATTTATGTTGGGCGGGTCTAACTTTGTGATTCATTGTCTACTGTTGTAAGGTGTCAAATACAAGTGTATACCTGTACCTGTCGCTTTTGGAACAAAACTGATCCTAAATGCATCCGGTTTAAGTACAGATGTACAAAATCCAAAATAGCTACTTATTCCACTGTATATGGGTATAAAGATCATATAGGTAAGGGTTGGGTGCATCTAAGGGCAATATATGAGATAAGAACAGAACGAGATCCAGGGGATCTTGAAAAGCCCCTATTACAGTGCATTCTCAAAAAGTCAACCACAAAATATCAATTAGAAATCAACATAGAATGGAAATAGGTCAATTATCAATGAGGGAATGGAGAGGAAGGAAGGGGAAGAGGGGTGAACAGATATGAATACATGTGACGTCAGGCGCACCCAACATATGTTTGGTACATCAGAGCTTCTTCAAGGGAGGAGTCTCGTGTACTTGGTGTCCTAAGAGGAAACTAAGTTAACCCTCAAAGTTCTACCATAGCACTACATACATGAAAACCACTAAAAACAACAATTCATTAAAACAATTTTATCAAGCACATACTGTAGGTGCTAGAGCCCCCCAAAAAATCTCAAACTGGAGAAATCCTCTGTTGCAGACTGGAATAAAAATGTATGAAACAATTAAATTAAACTAGAATGAAGGTAAATGTACATAAAACTAAAATATACATATGTGTGTGTAAGTTTCTTCTAACTTTTGTCTCAACTATAAAATGTATATGCACAAAAACTAAAGCTGCAGCATATATACACATACAAACACAACAAAAGTCAGGGGTGTCCAATGCTACATCCAACTGACAAAACATACTGTATATATATATATATATATATATATATATATATATATACAGCTGAACCCCATTATAGCGCGGTCCTCAGGGTCCACCCGAGACCACCGCGTTAGTAACGGGGTCGAGAAAAAACAAAATGGCCGCCGCAAAAAAATAATAATTACAAAAAAAATAATTTTAAAAAAAAATGGCCGCCACACACCCGATCGGGAGGGAGGGAGTAAGGTGGGAAGGAAGAGGTGGCCAGAAGCCCTACACATCCCCAAGCAGCGGCCCTCCGAGTCCAGCCGCAACCTGCTCCTTACCTCCCACAACCGGCATCCATCCCCCTCCACCGGCATCCACTTCCTCCCCCCCCCGAGGCCCCCACACCTAACGGCCCTCAGCGGCATAATCAGTTTTGGGCCTAAGCCACGCGGCCCTCCGAGTCTCAGCCTGCTCCTCACTCACCCTCCTCCCGACACCCCACTCCTCCTGACACACCCCCTCCTCCCGACACCCACCTCCTCCCGACACCCCCACTCCTCCTGATGCCAGCTCCGCTCCGATCTCCAAAGGTAGGGAGGGGGAGTGGGAGGTGGGAGTGTGGTGTGCTGTGAGTGCTGTGAGAGTGTGCTGTGAGTGTGCTGTGAGTGTGCTGTGAGTGTGCTGTGAGTGTGCTGTGAGTGCTGTGAGTGTGCTGAGTGTGCTGTGAGAGTGTGCTGTGAGTGTGCTGTGAGTGCTGTGTGCTGTGAGTGCTGTGTGCTGTGAGTGCTGTGTGCTGTGAGAGTGTGCTGTGTGCTGTGAGCAGTGAGTGCTGGGAGTGTGTGCTGTGAGCAGTGTGCAGTGAGCGTGTGTGCAGTGAGAGTGTGTGCAGTGTGCAGTGTGCAGTGTGAGTGTGTGCTGTGAGCAGTGTGCAGTGAGTGTTGGGAGTGTGTGCAGTGTGCAGTGAGAGTGTGTGCAGTGAGTGTGGGCAGTGAGTGTTTGCAGTGTGGTGTGCTGTGCAGTGTAGTGCGCTGTGAGTGCTGTCTGCTGTGAGAGTGTGCTGTGTGCTGTGTGCTGTGAGCAGTGAGTGTGTGCAGTGAGAGTGTGTGCAGTAAGTGCTGGGAGTGTGTGCAGTGTGCAGTGTGCAGTGAGAGTGTGTGCAGTGAGAGTGTGTGCAGTGAGTGTGTGCAGTGAGTGTGTGCAGTGAGAGTGTGTGCAGTGAGTGCTGGGAGTGTGTGCAGTGTGCAGTGTGCAGTGAGAGTTTGTGCAGTGTGCAGTGTGCAGTGAGAGTTTGTGCAGTGTGCAGTGTGCAGTGAGAGTGTGTGCAGTGTGCAGTGTGCAGTGAGAGTGTGTGCAATGTGCAGTGTGCAAAAAAAATGTAAACATTTTTTTTTTAAACGGGAGCCACTTGAAAACCGTGTTATATGCGGATTCGCGTTATATAGGGACGCGCTATAATGGGGTTCAGCTGTATATACATACAGTATATGTGTGTAACAGCTGCTATCACCAAAGTGAGAGCAAAGAAACAGCTAAAATACCAGCTCTTAGCAGGTATTTTTTTTAGAATTTAATTATAATAGTTGTTTTTATGTATTTAGTTCAGTAACTTTTTCTCTTTTCTTTCTGCTATTTTAGATATCCTCATTACGCTTAAAGTGTCTTGATATGTTCTCCTCAATATGGATACATTATACGAATAGAATATTTGATTATTCTCTTTTCTGAGTGAAGGCTGACATCTGTCATATCTCTGCTGTTATCTTTAACTCACAGGACAATCTGTCCTGCTGCAAAGAAATGCCACTATATATTAGAATGGTGCATTGCAACATAGCCAGAAAGTAGAATCTTTCCCTTCAAGTCTCTCTCCATGATGATCGTGGAGTCTTCTACTGCGCATGACAACATAGAGGCATTTCTTCCGTGCCTAACATCTGAATCAGGAGTTGTGCAAATACAGCTGAACACAGCAATGCACTCATCATGGAGCTTCGCCGTGTGCATGCGCGGGAATTCGATCCTCTCCACGACTGGATGGGAGACTTTTGGCGCGAAATTGACGTCATCACTCGCAGCTTTTTTATAACGGAACTGCTCCAATGTTAAATTACCACCCTAGAAGAAGCCCGTGGGGGTGAAACGCGTTGTCGTAGTCATCTGATACTGGCCCTGACTGCTGGCCTCGTTTGGACTTTATATTCTTTGGATTGGACTATCCTAATGTGAGGTGATTCACTCCGGCTGGCGTGACCCCATCCAGGATGCTATGCTACACTGAACTTTGATAATCCAAGCACTGTTAGGAGCTGAGTATATCCCTTACTCTGGTTCATATATACAGTGGCGACATATCTTATTCTCACATTTCCTGCACGGCAGGATGCGTGCGGGAAGCGTGGGGACGCGGCTTGTCGCGGCGTCACTGTGACGTCACAGTCACGTGCGCGCCCAGCTTCCCTGGCTTCCCCGGCTTCTCCGGCTTCCCCGACACCCCTGGAGTTTAAAGTGAGGTAAGCGGGAGTGCGGGGATGCAGAGGGGCAGACAGGAGTCGGGTTCGGGTTCGGGAAGGGGGGATAAAATGCGCGCAAAGTGAAGGGGGGTGCGCGGAGGAACACGCGGCGGCGCGCGGTCTACACCGCGCGCCAGCTGGAGTAGATCCCGGAGTGCCGCCGGTAAAGGTAGCAATAAAAGCTGCCGCTGCTGTATGCCACTGCAGTATTTATCAGTTACTGTACTGGCATCTCAATTTATATTTGTTATCAAGTGTATAACCAGTCTCTTGCATGTTATTGTACTGTAGGTTTGTGTTTGGGTCACTGAATCATTCTCTCTGCTCCTTTCCCCTGTTCATGTGAGCTACATCTGTAGTTCTATGTTATAGAGGGGTTCATTGTGCTCTATATATGTGGTTAGACATGTTCAGTGTGATTGTTGTGCCATGATTCTGTTATCTGTGTTTCTTGACATTTTTCCTGGTGGGCTTTCACCACACATTTCTTTTTACACAGTTTCAAGTTTAGGGCATTTGCCTTTATTGTAATTTCATATAATTTCCTCACTGTATGACCGGCCGGTTGTTAATCACTATGGGTACTTTTGTCCCCATTGTGGTTTTATAGATTGAGATTTTGTTTATTTTTCTACTTATTTTTGTGTTTTATGAGTTAGTCCCTTTTTTATTTTTGTCCATTGATATTGTTTGAGTCCAGTAGTTAGGGTTTCAGTCAGTTTTCCTGTTTTTTTCTTTATATATTGATTCAAAAAATTTATTATTATTTTGCATTATAAGTCAGAGCTTTTTGTGAGGTTTCTTTTTCTTCTTTTGTGTTCTCATACTTTATTCATTCCTCCAGCACCGCCAGCAGAGGTATTCTGTTATTTTCAGTTATACTCTGTTTTGGTTTAGACAGCATATATATGTATTGGTTGTTCTGATGCAGTATTCATACTTGTGTGTCATATATATATATATATATATACATACACACACACACGCACGCACGCACGCACGCACGCACGCACACACACAATCACATATATATATATATATATATATGTAGAGGTATCAGTACCGTGTTAGCCGAGCTTCAATAATCAAAAAATAAATAGATGATACCGTTCTATGGCTAACGAAATGCTTTTATTTGTGCGAGCTTTCGAGATACACTGATCTCTTCTTCCGGCGATGTTACGATGAATGAAGCAAGCAAAAGCTATACTATAAACAGCGTCTATTGGAATGTTATCTGTGCTGGTCCTTCCCCCGGTGTGGATGTGTTTTATGGCTGGAAGTGTAAAAAGGTTCCTGAAAGCAAGTGATGTAAGAGTGTGTATGTGTATCAGTGTGAATTAACATGAATGGAGAGCCCACAGTATATACAGTGCTTTACAAAAGGTGTGTGTGGAGTGGGAGCGGATATACATGGTGTGGGTGGGTGTGGAAATGTGAGAGTTAGTAGCATAACTAAAAGTGTGTGTGGATACTATGTGGTCCCTATTGGTGTATAGGGATGGAAAAACAAGGAGTATGAGTATGTGTGAGAGACAGCTGTGTGTGCATACATATAGCACAGTATGTACAGACATGGCCTATAGCGCTATTGGGAAGAGAGTTCACTTGTGTCAGTAATGACTCATAAAATTTCGATCTCTGTTTAGGCCACTGCTAAGTGTCCCGAACAGTTGCATAAATTTGTATTCATGCAACCGTCTCTCTTTTGGGGTTTTAAGATTACCTTTGAGTATGGCAACCCTCAGATCGTTCATCTTATGGCCAGAGTCAGAGAAATGTTCGGCAACAGGACTGTCTCTTGTTCTGTCACACTGATACACATACACACTCTTACATCACTTGCTTTCAGGAACCTTTTGACACCTCCAGCCATAAAACACATCCACGCCGGGGAAAGGACCAGCACAAATAACATTCCAATAGACACTGTTTATAGTATAGCTTTTGCTTGCTTCATTCATTGTAACATCGTCGGAAGAAGAGATCAGTGTATCTCAAAAGCTCGCACAAATAAAAGCATTTCGTTAGCCACAGAACGGTATCATCTATTTATTTTTTGATTATATATATATATATATATATATATATATATATATATATATATATATATATATATAAAACAAAAAGCAGCAGCCAGCACTCCAAGCAACAAATGTAAAGTCAAGGTGCATGCTCCATAGAAATCAAATATATATATAAACCCTGTCTTCCCATAAGAGAAGGCACAAAAGCAGCAACACTCAGATAAGCAAAAAGACATGTATTAGCAGTGACAAAACAGCACACTATATTATAGTGTGCTGTTTTGTCACTGCTAATGCATGTCTTTTTGCTTATCTGAGTGTTGCTGCTTTTGTGCCTTCTCTTATGGGAAGACAGGATTTATATATACTGTATATATATATATATATATATATATATATATATATATATATATATATATATATATATATATATATATATATTGTATCCATGTGGTTCTGTGGCCGCAGCTTTAGTTTTTGTGCATATACATTTTAGAGTTGCGACCCAATTTTAGAAGAAACTTACATATATATGTGTGTGTGTGTGTGTACAGAACAGCCGAAACGTCGGAAAACCTGGGGCAATAAAGCATTACTGCTTTAGTCTGTGTGCTGGCTTCTTCCTCTTCTAACGCTATTACTCAGCTTGCACTCAAAGGGGTTGAGGGACATTTCTTTGGAATTGTTTGTTTTCTCTCCCTCCTCCTCCAATTCACAAACGGAAGGTCATTGTGCAATGGGTATAAATAGCCACAGTCCCATTAGGCTTTTCTAGAGAAAGGTATCAAATGCCCTTGTACACTCAAGGATTATTTTTCATCAGGATCCTCCTCGTCGCTGCCCCTTTGTAAAATCACTGGGGATTATTTGATGTCCACTTCCTCAGTGTAGCAATTACTGCACTGCAAAGAACTTGTCATATGTAGCCCAGTAGACTCCATTAGAGTATTTGAAATAGAAGTGAGTGAAAATGTGGTGTGGCTATGGATTGGAATAGAAGGGCCTTTTCCCTTAACCGGGAGTCTTGAATCTAAACAACATAAATTATTTTTTTTATGATGTCGTTTTGTTAATATGTATAAGATTGTTTGAATAATTACTTAAAGTAGATACAAGATTAATTTTGAAAGGACAACTTATTTATTGGCTTTCAATTTTTTTTTTTAATTAATCGACCCATTGAATAACTTATACAGCCCTCCAATTTTACTGCAAATATGTGACAAAATTGAGTATTTATTGGGTTGGACTAAGATTTAATTAAATAAGTTTAAGTTATTTATTTGGTACACTTTGTGTATAACAGAATGTTCTGTGCAGTTGATCACCAATTTAAATAAAAACCTAAAGATTGTCATTTCATATCATAAAGGAGGGCAAACTACAAGCTGCCAAAGATTAAGCATTCAAAAATATGAAATTGAAAAGCATGTGTCCACTGGGTTTGGGTGTTCCCCTGCTGTGACTGCCCTCTTTTAATACTGTAAGTCAGTAAAAAAAAATGTAAAATACATTTTTATTTGATCTTGGCCTGTACGCAATAATTATTTTTGTTTTTTTATAAGATCAGATGGTTTCCATAAATTTAATGAGACCCTGTTTCCACATGTCAGATTTAACCTTGGATATGCTTCCTCTTTTATAACCTCCAGTTAATGTCCCCTTGCCTTGAAATACAGTTCATTATAGTTCAAGCCTTCTCAATCAAAACAACCTCAGGGCCAAAAAGATCTAACCATTTTTTTTTTGTCTATAGTGTTCATATACTTTTTTTTTGCTATAATTTTTGCTTGAAGTTAAACATCAAAAACAGAATCCTGGCCATTATAATCACTGTACTGATCATATCATTATTTCTCTGTAGTCAGAAAAACTATTCCTGCAGGATATTTTTAATTACACAAGTAGAGTACTAACTGAAAGCCAGCACAACTATAGCTTGACATCATTTTTTTCTCCATTATAAAGTCTTACATCCAGAAGAAATAATGTAGGATATGGTGTGTCTCAGTCTTGAGGAAGAGAGTGTATAAACTTTAATTTCACTCATTAAAGCTGAAAACTAAGTTGAGCCCCCTAAACTCCATGGTTCTGATGTTTATCTCTAGAGATTGAGTTCCCACGCTATGATTGGCTACCGTACCATGTGAGGCCGGCCATGTTTGTTTGGGTGACGTCATCTTAAAGGCAAATGAAGCACAGCCATTCTGATTGGCTGGCGTCATTGCCTTTAAATGATGTCATAATTTTTTTTTGTTTCGGCAAAATCACATGGTTTTCACGGCCCAATCAGGGCCGTGGGAACCATTTGACGAAAATGTGACGTCATAGGCCTATAAAAGCCTATTTCGTCTCATTTTGAAGCCATACGCCAAGGAGGAAGGATCTCCCGAAGAAGAAGAACAGCAGGGCGTGGCCAATGAAGATAAGAAGACCCGGAAGAAGACGGAAAAGATACAGATGAAGACCAAGAAGATACAGATGAAGACCCCTGCTATGGATTACAAATAGAAGAAAGAAGACACAGACACTTTTGGATTGTAATGGTTTATTTTGTTTATGGTTACCTGGTTCCTGTTGTTGGATTATTTCTTCGACACATCTGGTTCAACGGGATTCGGTGAGTCGTTCATCTAATTGTAAGTAAACCAAAGAAATGTATGTAATTTTACTTTTACAGGTTTATTTTGCATTTTTTTTCCTATCATCCATTTTTTTTGTATGTCCATTTATTGGCCCTGAATTTATGTATGTCACTGGACATACATACGTACAGGGACAGTCACTGGATGTATTGTATGCTTATTTTTAATGTTATTAAATTGTTTTGTATGCTCTTTTATTGCACCTGTATGCATGTATGTAACTATAGATGGACATACACAGGTATAATAAAAACTTGTTTGCATAATGTTTGCTTGCTTTGTTTTAATGTTTTTTTTTATTGTAATTTGCTGCTTTGTGTAAAAATGTGTTTGTAATGTACATGTTATTTTTTCTAAGGTTATTTTAAAGGCTGTTTGCAATAGATGATTTAATTGGCTTATTTTTGGAAGTTAGATTTAGTCACATGGTGGTTACTTTGACATAGATTATTTTTCAGCATGGTTTGTTTTTAGGATTTGAATTGTGTAATTGATTCTGATTGTAATTCACTTGAGATTGGATGGATTAATTGATGGTAATTTAATTGTGTTGATTTGCTTTGTTTGTATTTGATGATTTGTTTGTACAGTATCTTGTTTGGAATAGTTTATTTGATTTTGACCATTGCTTGGCAAAGTATACATGATGCACAGATTAATTGTATCATGTACACATTGTCAAATTGATTGTTTTTATTTGCATGTCTTAGATATTGATTTGGCTTGGTGCTGTTTGATATTTGGAGATATTTGTATTTTGGCATGTATATCCTTAACCATTTCTTTGTATATTGGTTAATCATGCACATATATATATATATATATATATATATATATATATATATATATATATATATATATATATATATATATATATACATGATGAAGCCACTGTACAAATACATGGGTGAAGGGTGGGTATCGTTTCAGGGTGGCTAAACCCCTTAATGACTGTAGCGGTTAATAACCGTAAATAATAATAGTAATTTTGCCCATTACTGTAGTGAGTATGTGTTAGGGGGCGAAGGGATGTGTGTTGTATATTGCAATGTTTATTGGGGGCAATTGTCCCCAATAAACATGCTATTATGCCTTAGCCCATTCATTGCCTTAGCGGATAGCCGCTAAGGTAATGAAGCTGCTTTAATGTATTTTAATTAATAGTGTGCCGGAAGCAGGGGGTCCCCTGAGCGGAAACGCTTTGATTTCTGGCTCAGGGACCCCCTGCTTCCCGAGTTACAGGCCCCAGGTTGGGGCATCGGTGCCATTGTCGCTGCCATCTTTATAGAGCCAAAGTCGTGTCTTGGACACTATAAAGATGGCAGCGACATTGGCCTCCGATGCCCCATACCGGGGCCTGTAACTCGGGAAGCAGGGGGTCTCTGAGGTAGAAATAAATGTGGGTCAGCTCAGGGGACCCCCTGCTCCCTCACGCTATTATTAAAATGTACATTAATGTAGCTTCATTACCATAGCGGATAGCCGCTATGATAATGAATTTATGTTTGCTATGTGTTTTTACAGTAGTGTAGATGTGTAGGGGGTCTCCAGAGAGGACCCGCATTGGTTTCAGTCTCAGGGACCCCCTACTTCAGGAGCTACAGGCCCGGTTCCGATATCCCCTGCAGAATGTAAATGTCATGGTCACGTGACGCGGAAGCTTTCAAAGTGCAGGGGATACCGGCACCCCATAATGGGGCTTGTATCTCCTGAAGTAGGGGGTCCCGGGACATGAAACTAATGCAGTTCAGCTCCGGAGACGCCCTGCTCATGAACACTATTTTTAAAATTATTTTATTTTGTGTACTATCGCCTGTAACAGCCTTGCATGGAGATGCCAAATCTTCATACAAATGTTCCAAGCGGCTTTTTTTCCTATCACCTAGCGTACGTAAAGTTTAAGAACGCTAGTAGGGGGAAAAAGCTTGCACATACGATAAGCCAGTTTTTGGCTTGTCCAAGAGAAAATGGTCTCTGGGCCTTAGTGAATCACGTCTCCGGCTTCACTTTGTTTTGGACGTGATTTTTTATTTCAAACAGACGCAAAAGCACGGAGCTTAGTGCATAGCCCCCTTAGTTGTTAATTCATTCAGCAAAATGAGGGCCATTGATAGATCCACACAGATACCCAGCAAAGCTCTAAGAAACACCAAAAATGACCACATAATATATATTTGTATATGTGTCAATTGGAGTGCTACTGGTCGTGTATAAATGTATACAACAAAAAACAAAGAAGCCAAAAGCTACATCCAATATGACAAAAATATGCCCATTGTTTAAAAAAAATACATATTGTATGTTTTGATTATATACAGAGATAACTGTCAATCTTTTCATGTTGTATTTCTACAGGCACATCAGACTCAACTGCTGAAGGTGAGATCATAAACAATTTATACTCCCATGCACATTCTGTAATGACCACACTTTCACATAGGCACGTTAAATGTTGCACACAGCACTTCCTTTCACTGGCATACACTCAGGTGTTTTAAACTTACCCATCGGAGGTCTTCATAACATTCAATGACCTCTTACAGCTGCGGCCAGCCTTTATCCTAATGTGGCCGGATCCGCGGCACACTGATAACCGCGGCCAGATGCAGTATATTTCCTTTTTTTCCGTAGCGCTTTCTGGTATGTTAGCGCTCGGATTTTTAGTGCTGTCTGCTAAACTGCAATACCGTCTAAAAACACAGGTGGGCGTTCGCGAGCTGTTGTCTTAAAAGTCTAATAAGCCTAATGCATGTCTAAGGCTAAGGCCCCGCTCCCAGAGTCAGCGCACCTGCGCTGCTGACAGGCGGTGCGCTGAGATACACAGACCGCGATCTGCGGTCTGTAGGGAGCGGGAGCCGGAGCGGGAGGTGGGCGGGAGGTGGGAGGTTTGATCGGAAGGTGGGCGGTTTGACAGGGAGGGGGGGCGTGGCTTGAGCGGAGGGACCCGCTACTCTCCCCCCCCTCCCTCCACGGACTCGGGCTGGAGCTGGAAGGTAAGTTTAAACACACACACGCAGGCACTCATTCATACACGCGCACACACACACACAGGCAGGCACTCGCACTCATACACACACACACGCGCGCACACACAGGCAGGCACTCACGCACTCATACACACACACACACACAGACAGAGGCAGGCACTCGGGCACACACACACACAGACAGGCACTCACGCACTGAGACACATACACACACAGACAGGCACGCACTCAGACACACACACAGAGAAAGGCACTCACCTGCTTTCACTCCACACTCCTCCCCGCTCCCCGAAGCCTCTCCTCCTCCCGAAGCCTCCCCTCCCCATTGGCTCACAGCCACACACGTCACGCGTCAACGCTAGGAAACACCATTCTCTGGTGTCTTCAGCGGCTGACGCGCTACAGCGTGTAGTGCTCTGTGCAGCCAGTGGGGACCGGGACCGGCTCGCGAGGATTCCCCTGCTGGTGGGGAACTCGCGACCCGCCGCCCGCGCCAACGAGCGCAGCGGGACCGAGGCCTAATGCATTATGTCTGTGTGCGCGTGCAGTATTTGTAAAATGGAGGATTTACAGTATACAGTATTACAAAAATATAGCGTTGCGCCTTCTTCGAATATAGAATTATCACATTTCTATACAGTACTGTATGTACTGTATTACAGTATTTTGTAATCATGTTTTCATACTCTTTCTATATTATGCGTGTACCGTACAGTACTGTATGTCTCATTTGAACATTGTTGAAACGCATAGGCGTGTTACAGTATCAAATTTCAGCGCAAACAGCACTCTCCCTCCAGCCCCCGCACACACACGGCTAAAGTACTATTTCAACTTCTTATCTACAGTTCAGTACACCTCTCCCAGCCAGATAGCTTTCAGAAAGCCAGATGGCTTTCTGGCTTCAATCATCCCGAACCTTTCATAACAACATTCCTGTGTGTATATCGTACAGAGCCTGGTGTCACATTTCAGCGCCTGCGTGTAATCCTCTTTGGGAAGGGACCTAGTTGATGATTAATGTGCATGCATGTATAACTTCTGTCATGCTGTGCCCACCACAAACTAGACGAGACCCTCGGTACTGAGATGGGAGTAGGGATAACACCATCGACAGGCACGGGGTCCAGTCTGGAGTGCGGATAGTTGATCTAGCCGGGTGAGGAGTGGAGAGGGTAGAGTCGTCGTAATACTTGCCAGAAGTGGGGGTAGGAGAAGTCCGGAACGTAGGAGGTACTAGTTGCTGGGGTCGGTGCAGGAGAAGGTAGAATGGTCGAGGTCCGAGAGCCGTGTTCAGGGTAGGAGAGTTACGGAGAGTCGAGGATAGCCAAGGTCGGAGTTCCAGAGAGGCGGTGGTCCAAAGGTAAGACAAGGTCGGTACACGGGAGATCAAGCAAGACAAGGCAGGATACTATGAGACAGGAGAGGTAAGCACAGGAACAGGAAGCTTATGCTCAGCCGATGTGCCAGTGGCGTTGGTGAGCCTAAATAGGTGAGGCGGTCCAATCCGAGAAGGAGGTGGGCCCGAGGAGTGTCCATGCGGAGTCTGTCATAGGCTAAGGTAAGGAAGCCAGGTGAGGGTGTAAGGACAATCAGGCACTGTTACCACGGAGCTCAGGTGCGTTGCGCGTGCGTCACGTCCGTTTGCCGTGCACAGAAGGTGCATGCCGCAATCCGGAGGCGGGAACTTCCGCTGTGACCCCAGCCCGGGCACGCCTGTGTGAGGATGTCGTCCGGCGCGAGGAGTAGCCGTGCGCATGCGCAAAGGAAGCGGGAGTGCGCCTGAGACCACGCGAATCCAGAACTCCAGCAGTGGCCGTCGGAGCAGGTAGGAGAGCCGTGCGCCTGCGAGTGGCGGGGCACGGCACCTTGCTCCTGACAGTACCCCCCCTTCAGGAGCAACTTCCGGGCGACTCCGGTAAGGTTTGAGGAGAAACTTCTGGTGGAATCTTTTAAGAAGATCAGGAGCATGGATGTGATGGGGAGGGATCCAAGATCGTGTCTCAGGTCCGTATCCCCTCCAGTGGACCAAGTATTGCAGCGTCCTCCTAGAAATTATTGAGTCAAGAATGGTCTGAATCTCGTACTCTTGTTAACCCTGTATGAGACGAGGGGATGGGGGAGAAGTAGAAGGATCTGGGAAACGCGTACTCCGGAATGCAGGTTTTAGGAGAGATCCATGGAAGACGGACAGAATCTTCATAGTGGGTGGAAGTTTTAGGCGGAAAGCCACTGGGTTGATCTTTTCCAGAATGGGATAAGGCCCCAGGTATCTAGGTGCTAACTTGAGAGTGGGCACTTTGAGTCTAATGTTTTTCGATAAAAGCCATACCCTGTCTCCTGGTTTAAACTCCAGAGTCCTGCGACGATGGCGATCAGCTTGGAATTTCTGTCTAGAGATAGCAGTCTGAAGGTTCTCCTGGATTCCTCTCCATGATCTTTGTAAGGACAGGATTCATTCGTCTGCAGCTGGGACACCGGAGGGTGAGGTGTTGATAGGAAGTCGGGATGGATGGAAACCAAAGTTGACAAAAAAAGGTGAATTTTGTGTGGATTCATTCCGTAGGGAGTTGTGGGCGAATTCAGCCCAGGGGAGAAGGTCCACCCAATCATCCTGTGTATCCGAGATAAAACAGCATAAGTACTGCTCCAGCGTTTGGTTGGTTCTCTCCGTCTGACCGTTGGACTGTGGGTGGTAGCCAGAGGAAAAATGTAGAGAGATGCCTAGCCTTTGGGAAAAAGCACGGCAGAAATTGTAAATAAATTGAGGACCCCAATCAGACACAATGGTTAATAGAACTCCATGAAGGCGAAAGACCTCTTTGCCGAAAATATTAGCTAGGGAAGAAGAGTTCGGTAAACCTTTGAGAGGAATGAAATGAGTCTGCTTAGAAAAACGGTCGATGATCACAAGAATGGTATTCATACCCTTGGACACGGGTAATTCGACAATAAAGTCCATGGCCAAGTGGTTCCAGGGGCGGTCGGGGACAGGAAGGGGGTGTAGAAATCCTTGGGGTTTGATGCGAGGCGTTTTGTTGCGGGAGCAAGTCGGACATACTTTCATGAATTCTTTCACGTCAGAATTAATCCTTGGCCACCAGAAGGTTAGAGTGATAAGGTCGGATGTTCTCTTGGCACCTGGGTGTCTGGCGGATTTGGCAGAGTGACCCCATTCCAGAATCTTTTTGCAAAAGCGAGGTTCAGCGAAGAGACGACCGTCGGGAACCTCTAGACCCTCCGGGATGTTGGCCTAATCTGCGAGAATCCTATCCAGCACATCAAAGGTTAGCAGCAAGAATGTATTTGGCTGGAAGAATGGTCTCCAATTTAACCTCCGGCTTATCCTCAACAATGAACTAGCGGGAAAGGGCGTCAGCCTTCAGATTTTTAGATCCTGGTATGAAGGAAATTATATAATTAAAGCGGGAAAAAAAGTGACCATCTGGCTTGGCGAGCTCCTAGACGCTGGGCAGTCTCAATATATAGAAGGTTTTTATGGTCTGTAAGGATGGTAATTGGAGTCTCCGTACCCTTATGTAAGTGTCTCCACTCCTCCAGAGCGAGCTTGATGACTAGTAACTCACGGTTACCGATGTCATAGTTCTGTTGGGCCGTGGAAAATGTATTAGAAAAGAATGCGCAGGGATGAAGTCTGGCCTGGGGAGACTTCCTCTGGGATAAGATGGCTCCAGCTCCAATGTCCGAGGCATCCACTTCGAGGGTGAATGGGAGACTGGTGTCGGGATGAGTCAGGATGGGTGCTGAGACGAAGGCCTCTTTAAGAAGTTTGAAGGACCGAGTGGCTGTGGGAGGCCAAGAGGTAGCATCTGCCCCCTTTTTCGTTAGGGCAATAATAGGAGCGACAATGGACGAGAAGTTTTGATAAATCTCCTGTAATAGTTGGCAAAGCCCAGGAATCTTTGAATGGCCTTGAGGGAAGTAGGGAGAGGCCAAACCAAGGCCGCTTTAAGTTTGGCGGGGTCCATGGAAAAACCGGAGTTAGAGACAATGTAACCCAGGAATGATGTGGAGGTTCGGTGAAATTGGCATTTCTCCAATTTGGCATACATGTGGTTCTCTCAGAGGCGTAATAGTACCTGCTTGACATGGTTGATGTGCTCCAAGAGCAATTTGGAAAAGATTAGAATATCGTTGAGATATACGATCAGGAAGTGGTTGAGAAGGTTTCTGAAAATCTCGTTCACAAAATCTTGAAAAACCGCTGGAGCATTGCAGAGGCCGAAAGGCATGACCAGGTACTTATAGTGACCGTCTCGTGTGTTAAATGCCATTTTCCACTCGTCGCCCTGACGGATCCTCACCAAGTTATAGGCGCCCCGTATATCTAGTTTGGTGAATATCGTCGCTCCCTGTATACGGTCAAAAAATTCAGAGATTAGTGTCAGTGGATACCGATTCTTGAGGGTAATTTTGTTCAAGCCCCTATAATCGATGCAAGGGTGGAGGGTCCCATCCTTCTTTTTTACACAAAAGAATCCCCCGCTTTAGATTCTCCTGTATGTAGTCCGTCATGGCTCTGGTCTCCGGGAGTGAAAGCTGATAGGATCTCCCTCTGGGAAAGACGGAACCAGGCAGTAGGTCGATGGGACAATCAAAGGATCGATGTGGGGGTAATACCTCGGACTTGGCTTTGTCAAAGACGTCACGGAAATTCAGGTAGGCCTCAGGTAAGGAGTACTGTGTTCCAAGTGATGGATCTCTCGTTAGTCCAGTCGATGAGCGGATTATGGCGTTGAAGCTACGGAAGCCCCAGGATAACTTGTATGGTGGGCGTGTGGATGACGTCGAGCGAAATCCTCTCCATGTGGGTACCGTCAACCAAGAGGGACAGTTCGATGGTCTGAAGGACAATGAAAGCCAGTTGGAGTGGCAGTCCGTCGATGGCCTCTAACCCCACGGGGTTCTTCCTCTTGACGAGGGGAATGTTGTTCCTCTTGGTGAATTCTTGGTCTATAAAGTTGCCTCCAGACCTGGAGTCGATGAAGGCCAAGGCTGGGATGCAAGAGGTCTCGGTACTTAGGGAGACGGGAATCTAGATCTTACTAGGGAGGACTTTTTCTTTTTTAATGGGGGAGAGAGAGTGTTCCCAATGAGACTCCCCTGGGTCGATCCCAAGCTGCTCGGCAACTTACTCCCTTCGTATCCGCTGCGGCCTCCCCACCTTGCTAACGGGTCCTTCCTCTTTTCCCTGCACTTGTGAGGAGAGCAAAAGCGTGACATTATGCTCGGCCAAACAAACGGACCCCCAGAGGTGGCCCCACCTTCCTCCATGTTCCATGCCATGTTCGTGTCCATGTTCCTAGTTCCTGGTTCCTGTGCCCCTGTATCGTTGGGAGATCCTAGTCCATCCTAGTCTAGTAATGATCGTTCGGAGTCCGATCCTTTAGGGGGGGATACTGTAAGGAATCGGGGAACACGCCCCCTGCGATGCTTATTGTGGGTCACTGTATTGTTTTTATTGTGGGTACTGGGGGCGGGGGGGTATGTGGGTTGGCCTCCCTTGTGTGTGGGTAGTGGGTGAGGGTGGTTAGGCCTCATGGGGTGGGGGGTTGTGTAGGAGGGTATGTAGGCGTCCCGAGTGGTGGGTGAGGGTGGGTTAACCCCTTAATGACTGTAGCGGTTAATAACCGCTATGGTGATTGAGGGGTTAGGGGACATTACTTTGGATGTTTTAATTTTTGTCTCTGTTTTGCAGCAGCAGAGGGGCCATGGGCAGGTGGGTAGTGAGTAGTGGGTGTGGGTGGTTAGGCCTCACGGGGTGGGCCATTGGCAGTGAGGCGCTGCATTATATTTACATACACTGTACTCACAGAAACACAGGCCAAGGAGATAAAACAGACACATTAGGGGGAGGGGGCTTTACACAGATTACAGTCACGGCAGGGAAGTTGAACAGACACATTAGGGGGAGGGGGGCTTAAACTTTCCTGCCTTGACTGTAATCTGTGTAACAGACACATTAGGGGGAGGGGGCCTTACATAGATTACAGTCAAGGCAGGGAGGTTTAACAGACACATTAAAAATATGTATTTAATGTATTTATTGTTGTTTATGTATTTTAAATACACAGGGGGTGTACTGTACTGTATGTTGTTTATTGCAATGTTCATTGGGGGCAAATGTCCCCAATAAACATGCTATTCTGCCTTAACCCTTCATTGCCTTAGCGGCTATCAGCTATGGTAATGAAGCAGAATTTCTGTATTTTAATAATATTGTGCAGGAGAAGGGGATCCCTTGAGCTTTGATTTCTGGCTCAGGGAACCCCCTGCTCACTGTACAATATTATTAAAAATACATTCATGCTGCTTCGTTACCATAGCACATAGCCGCAAAGGTAAGGAACGAGTGTTTATTTATATATGTGTTTTATTCATACTGTAGATGTGCAGAGGGTCTCCGGAGCTGAACCGCTGTGGTTTTAGGTCCGGGGACCCCCTGCTCCCCGAGATACAGGCCCCTTTAGGGGGTGCCGGTATCCCTCTGCTTGGTTTACATGCCGCGGTCACGTGATCGGGACCTTTAAATGCAGAGGGATACCGGCACCTCATAAAGGGGCCTGTATCTCGGGGAGCAGGGGGTCCCCGGACCTGAAACCACAGCGGTTCAGCTCCGGAGACCCCCTGCACATCTACACTATGAATAAAAATGTATTTTAAATTTATTTATTTATATTCATGTATTTATTTATTTAGATTTATTTATTTATTTTTTGGGCGGCTGCTGTGTGTGAATTTTTTTATTGTGGGTAGCGGGGGTGGGTGAAGGGGATATTAGCCCCAACGGTGGTTGTTTAGGGCTTGCGGGGGTTTAGCGGGAGGGGTTAACCCCTTCATGACCGTAGCGGTATTAACTGCTACGGTCGTGAAGGGGTTAAGTGCACCTGCAACCCCCCGCAAGTCCTAAACTCACACCAAGAGCCAAATACCCCCAAATACCCCCTTTACCCACCCCCGCTACCCACAATAAAGCGGGCACGGTGGGTTAACCCGGAGCTGAACCGCTGTGGTTTTAGGTCCGGGGACCCCCTGCTCCCGAGATACAGGCCCCTTTAGGGGGTGCCGGTATCCCTCAGCTTGGTTTACATGCCGCGGTCACGTGATCGGGACCTTTAAATGCAGAGGGATACCGGCACCTCATAAAGGGGTCTGTATCTCGGGAAGCAGGGGGTCCCCGGATTTGAAACCAATGCGGTTCAGCTCCGGAGACCCCCTGCACATCTACACTATGAATAAAAATGTATTTTAAATCATTTTTAATGTGCTGATGTTTGCGCAGAGAGAGCAGCGGATCTCTCTCTGCTGCAAACACATCTCGCCCCGCCGGCCTATAGTATCATTGATATGCATATAAAGTACTGTATGTGTACAGTACTGTATGTTAGGGGTTATAGGGGACGGCTTCAAAGACAACAGCTCGCAAACGCCCCCATGAGTTTTTACACGGCATTGCAGTATTGCAGACAGCGGGAAAAAAATGCTTAAATCACAGCCGCGAAAATAACGCAATACACTCCGGGCGAAAACTACACAAAACCGCACATCACCGGGAAATTCTGAAATTCGCGGAGCTAGCCGAGTTAGAATAAAGTTGGTCGACACTGTACATCAAAACAGTATTAAAACGTATTATTGGTATTTGTTTTATTATTACAGTAAAACACATGCATATTTTTTGTTTTTGGGGTTAATTATACAGTACAGTATGTAAAAAAGTATGTAATAAAGCACAATTATTCTATCCTAATCAATAAAAATTGCACTGATTCAGATTCAGCAGCATGCAAGCATCGTTACAAAAAGCGATTTTATCCATCGAAATCCCTCCATTTGCCGTTCTCAGCCTGATGACAAAGTTTCTTTTCTGAGGAAGAAAAATAAATACTGTAAATACTGTAATGGTTAGTTAAAACTAGTCAGTACCCTAAAGAAGTTCCCACAGTCAGTCCCCGCAGTCAGTCCCAACAATTATTTTCTCGGGGGGGCGTCTCTTGTTCACATATTGTACACGCAGCTCTGAGCTCTGTCTGTGTTTCATGTTCTGTCTCTGGTTTTAAATATATATTGCCATGCTCAGTAGCACTCCTCTGTGACACTTATATGCTTAAATATATGTTGTGGTTATTTTGGGGGCTCAATATGAGCTTGTAGGTGTCCTGTATGTTTTATAATTCTTGTTCAGCTGGTCTTAGCTGATTGGAGGGTGGCTCCTCCTACCTAGTTGAAGCTCACCCCCTCCCATATGTAAATGGTTAAAAGCTCACTCCATTGCATCTCCCACTCTCAGGGCAACTTGCTTGCTTGCAGTTTGATTGTGACAAATCTAATACATAGTGCTTTTCCTGGTAATGTACAGGTTAATAAGAGCTTCAATCAGACTTAGAACTATGCAACTAATTGACAGATTTATTATAAATTATTCTTCCTGGTAATGCACAGGTTATTAAGAATTTATATTAGTGTTACTGTAGGTACCCTTGAGATGTGGTCTGCCGTGTAGTGGCTCAAGGGCTTACAACAAAATGTTAAACTAAAAGACCATTTTATTTAATAGATATCTATACATGTATATTTAGGCACTGTACCGTGTATAAGTTTCACTGATGTGCACTTAGCTCTGTCTGTGTTTCATGTTCTGTCTCTGGTTTTAAATGACATGAAAAAGATCGTGATTTAGTACACACACAGAAACATACTAATTAAGTATTGTGAACATCTACAAATGTTCTTTAGACACAATATTCTTTCCAATTAATGGGTGTCTCATAGTTTAGCTACTGAATTATGTTGAATATGCAAGCCAAAATGATACAATATTCTGAGTGCAGCTGTATGTAGGAGAAGATTACATGAACAATTCTACCTTTGTATAAAGACCTTGTACAGTGTTCTACACAAATTGTGAACATTTTGATACTTTTTTCTGAAAGCTGATTTTAAGGAATAGTTTGCATACTTTCATCCATTCCATGAGAACACATGCTGGTAGAAATGTCTTCAAACAAGAGACCTCCACATGTCTAATATATAGCGCAATTCAATACCGAACAGAGAAAAGAACAACTGTATCAGAAATATATCAATATATAACTGACAAATACCCATTTTATCAAAATACTAGAACGTATGATGTATGGCAAAATTCGATACAACGGACATTATCAAGCAATGATTGTTTTATTCGAAACCCACCGTCTCCCAGAAAGAGGGGTATCTGTTGGTCAGTGCATGAATCATGGATGCCTATGTTTGATCATGGAAATTTAAAAAGAAGAGAACAAATTTTCAGCAAAAACTACCATGATATAGGTTCCCTCAGCGGTGCCTTAAATGTTCAGCAGAATTATTATTCTTTTCAACTGGAGGGCTTCAACCAATACCAGAACCATAACAACCTAACTATTACAAGAACATGCATAATAAAGACATGGCTCCAGCAGATGAAATGCCACAAAGTAATTATCTGTATCCACTTCAGTGCATGACACAATATCCAAACTATTATGGAGCAAGCTACAACCCGAATGAGCTGAACACACAGAACAACCAATTGTTTGACTACAGCACCTGCCTCCGCAACACCCCTTGCATGACTGCTCAGAATATGAATGCAATCTAAAGCAGGTAACTTTAACAAATATACTTTATACAATCTGTGAATCACTTATTCCCGAATGACACACATATGCGTTCCATTCATTACGCGTGCACATACCACACGGAAAAAAAGTTTAGTTTATAAACTTTGCCGTGCCCCTTTTACCTCTTCTCCGTTATCTATTAATATTACAGAGATTGTGGCGTGACGAGCACCAGATGCCAGAACAGACTTCTGAAAGAAGGTAAGAGCCAGTTAATGAGATCCGTGGCAATATTGTTCAATGTGCCGTGCAATGCTGCTGTAAATCAGACCACTTCCTGCGCATCCCTCAAATGTCATTCCACAACGTTAATGCCCCTCGGTTTTAAAAAATGTCTCCATTTTGTCTTTTCGGAGTTAAACAAATATGTAAAATGTGCAACAATGCAGTACATATATTCATAACTATTTGTATACTTTGCCTATGGATACATTATGATGTGTTTGAGCCGCTCATTCTGTGTTAGTCAATTAGATTAATGGTAGGGAATGCTGCAGATTTACAGATAATATGTAAAATTATGACGGCTATTTCATGTTATGTAGCAGTGGGTAAATGACACTGTTGCAGTGATAAGATGTGTGGCACAACAAATATCTGTAGTACAGGCAGTTTATGCATTTTCACTCATTGACAATTCATATATGGTTGATATATAATGTATTCATGCCTAATAAATAATCCGTTATAATAAAAATAGATTTTTGAGATGTCCATAAATATGTTAAGCCGCAAACGTTACTGTGCACTAGACAGCTGTTACAATACAAAAACACGTATGATGTCTGTTTGTATGCAAATGAAATGTTTTCTTAAAGGTGTACATTTATAAGTAACATGACATATCTACTTCTTTGACATCTCCAGTCCACAGAAAGAAGATCATGTGAATGCAAGTATCCAAACACAGAACAAGTTACACCTTTTACATTCTCTACACATTGTAACGCTTGTGCTCATCGCGAACAAGGCGGGACCCCGGTACTGAGGTGGGAGAGTATAGAACATTTCACCGACAGCAGCTGAGGCACGTCTGGAGAGTGGATAGTCAAGGTTTGCCAGGTCTGGGTTGGAGAGAGTAGAATAGTCTTGATACTTGCCGAGGTCAGAGGTTGGAGCCAGGAGAGTAGTCGGTAGCTTGGTGCCATGGTCAAGGGGTTGGAGCCAGTAGGATTGTCGTTGTTCGTGTGCCGTGGTCAGGGATGGTGAGATACGGAATGTCAGAGGCAATCCGGGGTCAATATCCAGAGGAGGGTCCAAAGTCTAGCTGGGTCAGTACACAGAGACAGGCCAGGCAAGGCAAGGCAATACAGGAGGAACAGGGACGTGGAACAGCAAGGCTACAGTGAACTATGCTCAGCCAAAGAAGTAGTGAGAGAGCAGAGAATATATGAGTATAGGCCAACAATGAGACAGGGGGGTGGAGTGGAGGAGCGGCTACTGCGGAGACAGGGATAGGCTGTGAGGTGCAGGAGACAGGTGTGAGAGATCAGGAGTGTTGACAGGCAGCTGGGGAGTGGTTCACGCGCGTCTCATGTTTGCTAGTAAAATTTAATGTATTCATTAAACTTCTACATGAGTGTAATTGTATGAAGCATTGACATGACATATTAGTATTGCACTGTGTCAAGTTGCAATACAACAAATGTAATTGCTGTTAGGGACACATACCAGGTTACTGATACAAGATATCCCCATTTCATCAGCTCATACTCCTGCAGGCATAGTAAATTAATGTATGTTGTAAATGTTAATTAAGTGTCAATTTTACAATTAAGTAAGGAATGTGAACAATAACATCTATATAACTATTTGCTATCACAACTCCTCCTAACTAATTATAGTGAAGTATATAATGGTTATAATGAAATGTAAAGGTTATAAACCATTACATATGTTGGAATATAATGCAGTTAGTAAGAATAAATATAACTAAGTCTCTGCATATTCATCACTACAGCAATATCTCTTAGCTTAAAGAACAACATTCAGCATTGTATAGATGCAGCCACTAGTATTAGACCACTTGCCTTGGAAAATCTGGGGCAATCTCCAAATAAATTGCAACATTTCTGTGAGATTTCTGCAGCCAGACTAATTGCCCATCGGATTCACACAGCAGGGGATCCCTGCAGTCCTATTCAAACTTAATGGGATTACAGGGACTCATGCTGTTTTAATCCTAATGGCCATTAATAATCTCACAGAAATGTTGAGACATGTGAAGGCATTTACTGTGAGTTGCCTTAGTTTTTACCCAGGCAAGTGGCCGGATACTGGTGGCTGCATCTGTATGATGCACACATTGTAGAAGGGGATGGGGTAACATGGTTTAGAGAATGACCAATGTGTTAAACACTCACATACCATTGTCAGATGAATTTCTGATAATTCAGTACAAAATGTCCACTCAAATTCCGATAGAGCAGGATCTTATGATTAGATACACACAATGAAATGTGCCACACATCACAAGATGAGTATATACAGTAGCGACATCTTTTATTCTAGTAAATGCCGGCGGCATGCCGGGATCTACCCCAGCTGCCGCCAGTCAGAAACGCGCGCCGCCGCGTTTCCCCCACGCACCCCCCCTCCACATCGCGCGCAATTACCCCCCCAAAGACACCCCGAACCCGGCTTCTACTCTGCCCCTCTGCTTCCCCGCACCCCCGCTTACCTAGATTTGAACTCCAGGGGTGTCGGGGAAGCCTGGGGAAGCCGGGGAAGACGGGGAAGCCGGGCGCGCTTGTGACCGTGACGTCACAGTGCGCCGCCACGCGCCGCGGCTACCCGCTTCCCAGCCTCATTCAGCCAGCGGCATTTGCTCGAATAAGAGCTGCCGCTGCTGTATTATCTTAGATGTAAATGAAATTCTTACAGGTAATACATTTTTCAATTAAAGTCCGGCGGGTTTCCACCCCACTGGCTGTATGCCTCCTAACCCCTGCATGAGGCACAGGAGGATCCTCCTGAATGTTGTCTTGAAGATTGTGATGTAGTGCAATGTTGTGCAGAATGCAACAACAAATCACTATGTTACCAACGTTCTGTGATGAATACTCTATCAAGACATCTGAACCGACTTTTCAACAGTCCAAATGTCCTCTCAATCACCAAGTGGGGGGATACGTGGGCCTCATTATATAGTTCCTCTGCAAGAGTTTGAGTTTTACCCAGTGGGGTCAGATGCCATGGCCGGATTCCATATCCTGAGTCACCTATGAGAGTTAAAACACATGAATGTGAATATAATATGTAACAAATATTACAATCATTGACTATTAAAAGACAGGGGTGCCCAATGCTACATCCAATTGACATTAATAAGTATAAAGTACAAATACTTCAATAATAAAATGTTCTTGGTTATTTAGTTAAACCCTTTGGCCAAAGCGTCATAAGCCTGCATACCAACGTCAAGGTATAACCACATTTTCAGGTCCTAACAATAAACTGTGAACCTTTCCTTTTACCTCTGTATGAGAGGAAACAACCTCAGTGGATCTTGCACATACAGCAAAATGAGAGAAGCTCCCAAGTTAAAAAGGTGGGGAGGGGTGAGCTCTGGTTGGAGGGGCCACCTACCTCCAAACAACTGTTGCAATTAGAAATTAAATAACACACATTCCCAGTAAGCTCAAACTCCAAAACCCACCACATTATATATATATATGAAGAAAAATAGCATTCGGCACAACAGAACAACTAAATATTTGAGGTACAGTATGATACTATCAATGTAGAAACCAGGAGTGCTAAATTATATTAGATAAATCCCAGTTTGAAAGTTATATCTACAAATAATATTTAAAAAGAGTCCAGGGTAGAATATCACTTATTGACCAATAGCTTCTATTACAAAATAAATCAATGTAATATAGAGAAATCTCACAATCAGAGTGATAAAGTCCAAAATAAAAACTGAGTTTTAGCAAATAAATCCCCGAAAAAATAAAAATAGAGTCCTCTTACTGTGAAGTCTTGTGTCTCACTGACCGTCTGGTTTGATGTATACTATTGAACCAGCAAATATATTCAGCCCAATTGATCAGTCAGTGTGTGCAAACTCTAGCTGCTGAGAGAAAAAGGAGGAGGGGAAAAAACCCAGAAGGGACAGCCTATGTTGACCTGATTACTGGGTATAGATGTCAATTGGATCTTCCTCCGGATTATCCTTAGTCTCTGGTGTCAGGTTGTCACTACGACACTCTATTATGAGACCTCTCGTTTCATCCGGTCGCCCGAGGCTCTCCGCTGCACAATCGGCGCTTTGCTCATCAATCTCCTTCATGGCAACTTCCCTCTGATCTCACGATCCGTATACAGGCATATAACTGTTCACTCCTTGCCCAGCAACAACTCCGTCTCTTGGTGCCACTGTCTAGGACCACACCGGTAGACAGGAGACACACTGGCATTCTCACGCAGCGACAGCTCAGTTTCTTGGCGTCCCCGTCCAGGACATGCACCGGCAGTCTCGCACAGCACTGCCTCACATTCACCAGCCCGCTGGATGCTGATTACTGTCTCATAGGTACTCCACCGCACCTGAGCTAGTACGCTCTCCACAGGATTAATTAGAGGCAGTCTGAAAGAACCTCCAGCGCAAGTGTACAGGGGGTTGATGTGTATAAAAAATGAGAGGCTGACACAAGTTAACTTTTGCGGATGATATATTAAGAAAAAAGGGTCAGAGATACAGTGCATACATGAATAAGTATAACTCCTGCTAGCCCTATGCATTTCGTCTAAAAAATAGACTTCCACAGGGGTATAGTGATGTAAATACATCCCATATATTTATACCTGTGTCTCTGCATTGGTAGATTGATTGAAAGATTGACTAACCAATCCTATCAATCCAAAAAATCCTCCAATGGATATCATTTTAAGTAAATTATCAGATTCCCAGGCATAAATATAGGAAGTCAGGCAAGTAGTAAGAATAAAATATTTAATAACATAATAAAAGTTTTAATACAGCACATGTTAAAAATGCAAAAAGAGGGATTAAACACAAGAAAATCATGGTGTAATATACACTGCATATTATATAATGTAATTACTCATATTTTATACACATGTAATAATACATTAGATATAACATTAGTATCTATATACATCACCAGAATTTAAATACTAATATGTCTATTGTATATTTTAGGAGCAATTGAATATAACATCTATCTATCTATCTATCTATCTATCTATCTATCTATCTATCTATCTATCTATCTATCTATCTATCTATCTATCTATCTATCTATCTATCTATCTATCTATCTATCTATCTATCTATCTATCACCAGAATTAAGATACCAAAATGCCTATAGTATATTCAAAGAGTCCACTTGCAGAGAGATATAATGAGGATCAATTTATGAGAAAAACTCCCAAATTGATATCAATATTGTGTTCATGTGGCACTAATGTTTTCATCAAATGAATCCACTTGGATTCTAGTTTAGATATTAAATTAATAATCCCTCCCTCTCTCCAACTGGGCTCAAGAATATCTATACCAATACATTTAATTCCAGACGGATTTTGATTATGGCATTCTTTAAAGTGCCCAGAGAGGCTATGCTGCATAAAACCTTTTTGGATGTTGGTAATATGTTCTGCAAAACACATTTTTAATTTGCGAGTTGTACGACCAATATACTGTTTTTGACACGGACAAGTAATCAAATATACTGTATTTACTGAATCACAATAAACTTATTAATTTCAAATTCTCTGAGTATATGTGGAACAGAAAGTCTTAACTTGTTTGGTCTCTGATGGATTGAGCTTGCACATTTAACATTTGAGACATTTGAAAAATCCTTTTACATTTAGAAATGATTTTGTTTTAATATCTTTGTCTGATTTCAAACTGGGGGCAATAGTTTTTTTAAGTGACATAGCCTTGGTAAAAATGACCCTAAGTTTCGTTGGCATATAAGGATGTAAAATTGGGTCTTTTAATATTAGATGCCAATGCTTATTTAGAATACGTTTAACCTTGGCTGAAAGAGGATAATACTGTGTAATGAATGGAACATTTATTTTCAAATCAGTATTTGGGTACTGCTAATATTTTCTATAGTCTTTGGTGGTTGCTTTCCACCTCTATGTAATTAAGACAACTTAAGGGTTTTTGGTATGTTTTTGTGTGAATTTGATCCTCTTTAACATAAATAAGTCCAAGAATTCAAGTTCAGAAGTGCTTTGTTTGCAGGTGAAAACAAAATTATACTCATTATTGTTAAGGTGTTCTAAAAATGAATTTAAACCCTATGTTTCACCACACCAAATCATAATAATATCATCTGTATCGCATTTATAGAGTACCAGATCGTTACGTCTGAATGTGCCCCTGGCTCCTGGAGTTGTGTCCTTGGGATCTTGGGAATATCCCTGTTGCTCTCCAGTTTCCCTTAAACCCTGAACAGTCTTACCAGGTCTTGCAGGATCCTGGGCCTTGGAATTGCGGGTTTGTTCAGCTGGAGCAGGGCGTAGGAGTTCTCCTGCAGTGACATGTCTCCCCACCAAAGCAATCAACTGGTCCGCTGTATGGGGGTCGCTTTGACTGACCCAACGACGCTGGGTAGTAGGACGGCCCCGCAGAAACCGGTCCATCACTAAAAGCTCCACAATGTGGCTGGCCGAGTTAACCTCAGGTTGAAGCCACTTTCGGACAAGGTGTATGAGGTCAAAAAATTGGGATCTCGCAGATTTTTCAGGAGAATACGACCATAAGTGGAACCTTTGAGCCCGTACTGCAGCGGTCACTCCCAGGTGTGCCAGAATTTCGTCCTTCAGCTTGTTGTAGTCGCTGGCTTGCACTTGTTCTAAGTCATAGGCCTTTTGAGGCTCTCCGCTCAGGAACGCTGCCAGTATGCTTGCCCACTCACCTGCCGGCCATCCCTCTCTTTCTGATGTGCGCTCAAACGCCAGAAGGTACGCCTCAACATCTGTTGCAGTCATCTTTTGAAGGCAATGATTGGCCCAAATCGCCTTGGGTCCTTGGTTTCTCACATCATGATCCCCGATCAGCCTCTCAGACATAGCCTGGATTTCCTGTCGCAGCTCATGGATGTCACTTTGCTGTTCCTCACGGGTCACTCTGAGTGTCTCAGCGTATATCCTGTTGGTCTCTTGCGGTGCAGTGGTAGCCTGCTGTTGGATAGTGTTAATCTCTTGCTGTGCAGCGATAGCTGCAGCGGCAGCTTGCTGATGGGTAAAGTTAGTTCCTTGTTGTGCAGCAATAGCTTGCTGCTGTGCAGTGATAGCTTGCTGCTATGTGGATGCATTCTGGAGCAATGCCTTGACAATATCCTCCATGGTGAGTTTGAAGAAGTTTTATACCCTCAGAGATATAATGTGGTGCCCGCATTCACCACCAAATGGGACAAAATACCCTTTTTGTCTGAAGGGTTCTTGTCTTGGAACCTTAAACCCCACTGTCTTTTAGGGTAAAGCACAGTCACAAGGCCATCCAGCTCTGGTTTAAAGGCTTTATTTTCTTTGTCACTCCAGCAGACAAAATCGAGGCAAACAAAAGAATCAAAATAAAGCCTTGCTCTATCTGAGCATTAACTAAACAGCAATTCTCTAGCTATCTTTGGGTGGCCTTCCCACTTACCAAACAATAAAACAAATATCATAAAGCAAACCTGTTGCAGGCCAGTGCCTGTCTGTAGCATCCAGCTCTCTTAGCTGGAATGAGGGGAGAGGGGAAAACTGATTCAGCCTGCCCTTTCTTACACTCTGTTAATTAAGGCCAGGTGATCTGCACCTGGCTTCCTTTGCATAACCTTCCCTGGCCTTTAACCCTTAGTATGGATAGGTATAATTTTCAAATGCAGGACTTATTTATCTCCCATCCATAACTGCACCACCTTTCCTCTCACAATATATATATACTGTATATACTTAGTTAAGTTATGGTTGGCGAGTAGGTGAGCACAACCAGGGTTAAGATGCATAGCCAGTAAACACACCCACAGACAGCTGTTTCGACTTTAATGGGTCTCTTCAGTGTGGGGCTGGTTATACAGGCTATGCAAAAATGAAGCAAGGATAAGTTTTATCAATGTTAGTTAAATTATAGTGGGTAAAAAAAGTGACAAAAACCCTCTACAGCAAAGCATATAGCAAATGGAAATAGGCTTAAGCTTGCTGCATGGTCACAGCTTTGAGCACAGCCAGGGTTAAGATGCAGTGGAAGTGCTGTGTGCTGGGTGATAATGTTGAAAGGTGGGGTTGCAGACCTGTCTAAGACATGCAAATGAGCATACAGTAATATTTCAATATATATATATATATATATATATATATATATATATATATATATATATATATATATATAACATACACAGAAAAGCGAATACCGCATCACTACCAATAAATAATGCAATGTCAAAACCTACCGAAATCAGAAAAATATATCTGAAAAAGTTGTAACAGAGAAAATATAAGCTGTAGGTGGTGCTAGAGGAAAGAAATAAGTATGAAAACACAGAGAAAGAAAACCTCTAAAGTAGCACTCAGACAAATGTTTGCAAAAATAGAAAAGGTGCTTTAATTAAATCCAAAAAATAACAGACATACAAACAACTGACTGGAGAGCCTGCCTGACTAAAAATAAGGAAAATAAGTGGACAAAAAACCCCAAAAGAAATAAAAATAAAACACAATATAATAGACCCAAAAGAAATTATTGAGAGATAATGCCCTTAGAATACTCGCTTACTGAGGGAACAAAAATTCCCGCAGTGAAGCAATACAGACCGGCCGGTCACCATATGTATGATAGACTTAAGGACATCAAAGGTCTACAGAAATAAACATGAAAAAATGCACAAAAAACCCCCCAAACATGAGTGCTGTACTGATGGCAGCAGAAAAATCAATAGCAAAAAATGAACCTATTACAACTCAGATGGTACTAGAGCAAGGGAGACCTATAAATAAGTTCATTTAGTGACCCAAATACATAAATGAAAGTACATGGGGAAAAAAAGGGAGAAATGGGATAAACAATGATACTCAGCTCCTTGATATAGAGGTCACTGCAATCATAAATCAGCACAGCACAGTCCACTGATAAAGTCCAGGCATGTAGGACATTATGATAGTCCAAAATAAAGCAAAGGCAGGCAGGGTCAGCAGCAGCAAAGATTAAAATTAGCCCATTAACGCGTTTCGCCCACAAAGGCTTCCTCACGAGTGGTTTTTCTATTTTTGCAAACATTTGTCTGAGTGCTACTTTAGAGGTTTTCTTTCTCTGTGTTTTCATATATATATATATATATATATATATATATATATATATATACTCAGTTAAGTTATGGTGGGTAAAAAAAAGTGACAAAAACCCTCCACAACAAAGCATATAGCAAATGGATATATTACTGTATGCTCATTTGCATGTCTTAGACAGGTCTGCAACCCCACCTTTCACCATTATCACCTAGCACACAGCACTTCCACTGCAGCAAGGGATTCTGGGAAATGACATGCAAACAAGCACACAGTGTCACCTTTTGCTCAAAACCATTCAACATGGTTACCCTAAAGGCTTAAGCTTGCAGCATGGTCACAGCTTTGAGCACAGCCAGGGTTAAGGTGCATACCCAGAAAACCACCCACAGACAGCTGTTTCGACCTTAATGGGTCTCCTCAGTGTGGGGTTGGTTATGCCAGCTATGCAAAAAAAGAAGCAAGGGACAGGGTTTACCATACTCAGTTAAGGTGGGTAAAAAAAGTGACAAAAACCCTTCACAACAAAGCATATAGAAAATGAATATATTACTGTATGCTCATTTGCACGTCTTAGACAGGTCTGCAACCCCACCTTTCACCATTATCACCCAGCACACAGCACTTCCACAGCACTTCCACAGCACTGTATGCAAATGAGCATGCAGTAATCTCTCTCTCTCTCTCTCTCTCTCTCTCTCTCTCTCTCTCTCTCTCTCTCTCTCTCTCTCTCTCTCTCTCTCTCTCGCACACGGGTATACTAAGAACAACAATAATAATAATAATTTGTTGATAGAACAATAAAAACAAGGGAGAAAGTGTTAAAAGGAGGAGAGACAATTAAAGTGTATCAAACTCTGCTAAAGTCCCCACCTAACAAAATGACATAATGTGAAAACAAAATCACAGATAGTGACTGGATATTGGAGCAATGACATATAGTTAAATTAAATATCAATAACAGGGAATAAAACACAAAAGCGCACCGAGGGTCAAGATTTAATTAAAACATGTTAGTAGTAATAACAATAAAAACTTACATATAAGGGTAAGTACATCCAGTATTAAGGTGCAGAGGAAACAGTCCTGGTGGTGTCCTGGGCATAAAGAGATGGTGCAGAGGCTTACAAGGTAGACCCACGTGCTGGGGCTGCCTGGCTCAGCACCATATAGTTCTTACTTCCGGGTTGCAGCTTCTCGCAGGACCCGTGAATAGTAGCCCACTTCAAATGCCGGTTTCCCAGAGAAACTCACTCCGGCGTGCCGAAGGGTCTCTGGTTGTTGATGGGACAGCTGGGGGTAGGTACACCTGTGGGCTGACTTCTAGCTGCACCGTAGGGCTTTCGCAACGCGTTTCACACAGTGTTGTGCTTCATCAGGCGATATTTTGGACACCTACGTGGGGGCCTTTTAAACAGTAATACTGGGTTCCCAATAGGGTAGAGAATTAGCCAATAGGAGTACATGCATAATAAATGCAATGCACTAACGAGGCTTAAAAGGTATTGTGAATGCAAACGGTATGCATTGAACCTTATATTAATAAAAACAAATAAATTTCATCAGCAATATATTAATAATTAAATAAAAGACACTGCAAAAAAGCCACCCATGTAGGTAATAACCCATAATTGATCATGTAAAGGTATTACAGGATCACACTTGAATCACAAAGATACATGCAATAAATACATAAAAACACATTGTAAATGGGGGATAGAAAGGAAGGGAAAGAGGTGAAGGGTTTAAATAGATAGAGTGAAACAGATAAATGAGAGGAGAGAAAGAAGGATAATATAAAAAGAAAAAAGAGAGGGGGCGGGAAAGGGAGAGAAGGATGAGATAAACTAGCAGGGGGAAAAAAAAGGGTGAAGAAGAGGTAGAAAGAAAACAAAAGAAAAAGAAAGAGAGGAAAAAAGAAATGAAAAAGGGAGAAAGAAAAGGGGGGGAGGGAAGGGGAGGGGGGGAAAAGGGGAGGAAGGAGTGAGAGGGGGGGGGGGGGGAAGTCCCAGGGGTATAGGGATTAAGAACTAAAAATGGATCTCAATAATTTTAATAATGGATAAAAAATCTCATTAGTCTTAATGCAACAACTAATATCTGTTTATCTCAAAAAGGGTGTCAGTTCGATATAATCATTGAGACCTCCTGGGTCCAATGTCCAAAAGGACAATACTACCTTCCTGGACCTATCAATCTCCATTAAGGGAGACTCTCTTCTTACCCAAACTTTCTTTAAAGACACTAATGTAAATTCCTATTTGCATCCCAAAAGCGGACATCAAAAGAAGTGCATTGACAATATTCCGTATAGCCAATTTCTCCGCATCAGGAGGAATTGTGCAACTGTTGATAGCTATATGGAACAGTCACAAATACTGATTAAACGCTTTAGACACAAGGGCTATCAGGAGGAATTAATATCCGAATCCTACCTTAAAGCACTGAATAAAAATAGGGATTCATTACTACTAAAAAAGAAAAAGAGTAAACAAATTCATGCCAAAACCATAGGATGTAAAAACACTGACTTAGAAGTCGATAACATTCACACACTCGATTCCCCCCCTGTCAACCATAAAAAAGACAAACAAGAGACACCATATTTTGTGACACAATTTAATTCTTCCCATAACTCCATAAAAAATATTTTGACCAAACATTGGCACATTTTACATATGGATCCAATTTTAAATAAATTCCTTGCCCCGAAACCACCCGTTGTTTTTAAAAAAGCACAAACTTTAAAAACCATCCTTGCCCCTAGTCTATTAAAGGGAACAGACAAAGAACCCAAGAAAGATCTAAGGGACCAACTGGGAGTCGTGGGAAATCATAAATGCGCTAGGTGCAAGATTTGCCCAAAAATGCTAACCTGTAAGACCTTTAAATCCCACGTTACAGGGACTATTTTCAAAATTTCGAGTTTTATTGATTGTCTGTCACAGTATGTGGTGTACATTCTGCAGTGTAGCTGCGGACTGCAGTACGTGGGCAGGACAAAGCGAAATTTGAAACTACGCATTATGGAGCATTTACGTAACATAACTAATATCCCTAAACTAGAAGGGACCTCCAAACCTCTAACTCATCTTTTGACTCACTTTAAAGAAGTACACAATTGTAGTACAGTGGGTGTACAATATATGGGTATTGAGATAATAAAAAGCAATGTGAGGGCAGGAGATAGAGATCTACAACTTGCCAAACGTGAGCAATTTTGGATCTTTACCCTACAGTCCAAATACCCAGGAGGTCTCAATGATTATATCGAACTGACACCCTTTTTGAGATAAACAGATATTAGTTGTTGCATTAAGACTAATGAGATTTTTTATCCATTATTAAAATTATTGAGATCCATTTTTAGTTCTTAATCCCTATACCCCTGGGACTTCCCCCCCCCCCCCTCTCACTCCTTCCTCCCCTTTTCCCCCCCTCCCCTTCCCTCCCCCCCTTTTCTTTCTCCCTTTTTCATTTCTTTTTTCCTCTCTTTCTTTTTCTTTTGTTTTCTTTCTACCTCTTCTTCACCCTTTTTTTTCCCCCTGCTAGTTTATCTCATCCTTCTCTCCCTTTCCCGCCCCCTCTCTTTTTTCTTTTTATATTATCCTTCTTTCTCTCCTCTCATTTATCTGTTTCACTCTATCTATTTAAACCCTTCACCTCTTTCCCTTCCTTTCTATCCCCCATTTACAATGTGTTTTTATGTATTTATTGCATGTATCTTTGTGATTCAAGTGTGATCCTGTAATACCTTTACATGATCAATTATGGGTTATTACCTACATGGGTGGCTTTTTGCAGTGTCTTTTATTTAATTATTAATATATTGCTGATGAAATTTATTTGTTTTTATTAATATAAGGTTCAATGCATACCGTTTGCATTCACAATACCTTTTAAGCCTCGTTAGTGCATTGCATTTATTATGCATGTACTCCTATTGGCTAATTCTCTACCCTATTGGGAACCCAGTATTACTGTTTAAAAGGCCCCCACGTAGGTGTCCAAAATATCGCCTGATGAAGCACAACACTGTGTGAAACGCGTTGCGAAAGCCCTACGGTGCAGCTAGAAGTCAGCCCACAGGTGTACCTACCCCCAGCTGTCCCATCAACAACCAGAGACCCTTCGGCACGCCGGAGTGAGTTTCTCTGGGAAACCGGCATTTGAAGTGGGCTACTATTCACGGGTCCTGCGAGAAGCTGCAACCCGGAAGTAAGAACTATATGGTGCTGAGCCAGGCAGCCCCAGCACGTGGGTCTACCTTGTAAGCCTCTGCACCATCTCTTTATGCCCAGGACACCACCAGGACTGTTTCCTCTGCACCTTAATACTGGATGTACTTACCCTTATATGTAAGTTTTTATTGTTATTACTACTAACATGTTTTAATTAAATCTTGACCCTCGGTGCGCTTTTGTGTTTTATTCCCTGCTGTTGCCCGCGTTTGGAGCCATCCTGCGACGGGACCTGTGGAGGAGGGGTGCCTTCACATCACATCAGCTGCAAGAGGGAAGAGTTGATCCACTACGAGATCCTGTTAGGAAGCAAGAGCGCGGTTTGACTTTCTTAAATATCAATAACGGTGAGTCTGCCCCATATCAATTAACAGTCACAAAAAAGTATATCTCATACAAGTGTAGTATAGAGAAAGCTACAAACATGCACACAAGATGATGATTGTGTACTGGGACACAGAATAGCAGAATTGCTGACAAGAAAAAATCTCACAAAAAGATAAACAATGAGCCTTTAACTCAGGAATCAGGGGGTCCCCGGGGCTGAAATAATTGTATTAAAATAAAAGCAGCAAGATCACCTGTTAGGCTAAGGCCCGCTGCACGCGCTGGCACACCCTCCTTGCGTCCTGGCGGTGCCCACCTTTGCGTCCTGGAGGTGCGTGCACGGCACTTCACCACCAAAATGGGTCGGGGGGTTGCACGGCCATGAACTTTTGCAAAAAGCGCAGAAATGCTGCTCGGCTCCAACAAGAACAACAAAAAGTTTAATTTAGCAATACAAAAGTCCAACACGAGTGATGCATATTTCCCTTGCAGAGATAGAGCCGCACAGAACATTGCCTGATCACTGTAGAATTTAATTATTCATATGGATGCCCTGCTGAGCGCTATTTGCTGCCTTGTGCTCCTATATCCTCCCCCCTCCCCTGTTTATGCCAAGCTACAGGCAATCTCCCCTCTTCATTGGCTCCCTGGCGCACCGTGTGACACGTCGTCACTCGGGATCACAATCCTACAGTAGCCCCTGCTGGATGATGCGTCATAGCACGCAGTGAGCCAGGGAGCGAGGAGGGACCATGGACAGCCAGGAAGAAGGAAAGGAGCTGGTGGGAGGCGCGCGCCGCCGACTGCAGCGGGGACCTAGCCTTAGAGGTGCGCAGAGAGAGGGATTGATTCTATCTACTCTCACTGCATGCCTCTTACAGACATATGCAGCCCAGTAGGAATTACACAGCGGGAGTCACATTCAGAAGCAGGGACCCCTGTTATGTTCATCCTGATGGACCATTCCCCCTGCCGAACACTTTGCAGCAAAAGTTTGACTTTTAGTCCCTATTTGTACAATGATGTAATAATAATAATAATAATAGGGTAACAATTGCAAAATCTGAATCTAGACTATATTAAACTTATATTTCATTCAACCAGTTATTTTCATATGTCAAACAAGCAACACATGGCATTTCACTTTCTTCTTAAACCAAAGTTTTCAGCAAAATGCCAGATAGAAAGTAAATGAAGAGAACATTAGAAAAAAAAACATGTCTAACTTCATTCAATAGTGCATTGAATAAAACTAGAAACACTAATTCAGTGCAATTATAGCCAATCCAATTTTAAGACCTCAAGGAAATATAACATGCCAACATTTAATGATAAATGACATAGAAGAACATTTTATGGCAATGAGAATATTGCAAAAGTGATGGGAACTGTAACTGCTTTGTGATCAGCATTAAACTTTAGAAGGTGAGACATGATGAGAACTGGAAGAAAATATATACAGGATGTAGCCGGGGTCCCCTTCTCGCCCTTGTTGTTGGGGGAGGGTGCGCTGCAGTAGAGAGTACTCCGATACGGAGGCTCCGCGTCATGCAAGATGCCATGTTTGGTTGGCAACTGTATAGACCTAACCTAGACAGAGGATGCGCATGCGCAGGAGTGCGTGCCATAGCCCGCGAAGGAGGAGAGTGCTAATCGGAGGATTGTAGCGAAACACCGGCCCCAGCAGCCCCCGCGGGTCCCCGTGATAGAGCTGAGCCAATGGGCTGGGAGTTGGGAAGGAAAAGGAGGGGGTTACGCGCACGTTGTGTCAGAGCTGGCTGGAGAGGAGAGGAGATGGAGCTTCGGTATAGGGAGGCCTACCGCCCCGGCGTAGGCCGCATGCCCCAGGCCCAGTTAGGCCCTGAGTCCCAGTAGAGACAAGCGGAGCTAGGGACTTGCCATAGTGAGGTTCCTGATTCCCGTAGTGCCGCACGATTGATAGCAGGACTGTTCTATTTGGCGGGAGGTCTGGGTTCAGACCCCGCTAGTAAGCCACCACGTGTCTGGGTGGGATCGCCCCGGACCTCCACGTGGGTGGGAGGACGACTTCTACACCTCGCGGATCCTTTGCAAAAATTGTAGCAGTACCAGGTACCGGAGAACCCGGCAGGTAATTCTACAAGTGCACCAACGGTGCCCTCATTTCATTCGGGACACAGTGGCTGCGCAGTCACACTCACACTTATAGAGATCGGACTCACTTGAGGGTGGGAGGACTTATCCCAAGGGGATTGGACACGGGTCGGGATCACCCGGTGGAGGGACACAGGAGGGTTGGCGTTCGCCTGACACTGCTTAGAGTGTCTCCTCTAGGGAGGACCGCTGACATATATGTATGTGTATGATATTGCATGCCAGTAAAGTCAATTGGTTAAGGTATCCTGCTGTGTGGTTGTGTTTGAAGTATATACGTCCTGCGAAGACCCACTTCTCCTCTGGCGGAAGCTGTCGCAGGTGGAGGCGCTGCACCCAGTATAATTGTTGTGTGAATACCCCAGGCTCTCCGTGGCAGAGACTTAGGCCCTGTGAGCCTACAGGTGATACAGCATATGTTAGTGGCCTGCGTTCTATAGGAAGCAGGGCTGCAAGTATATTGAGGGTATAACAACAGGATAAAGAAGAATTGCAGTCAAGTTTTCACTAATGTCACATGGTCTGGTGTTATGTACCACTCACAGTTGTCATTTTAAAGATCATACATTCTTCATGAGAGTATTCTAGATATCTGCGTGATATATGTGGCTAAAAGTTGAATGAGGTATTGTTACTGTATGTGTGGACGATAAAAGAAGAAGCTCAACATCAAACCAATAATACACACCCTGCAAATGCAACTGGGATAACAGAGAATACAACTTTTCTTTACCTTATTAGTCAAAAATATATGTATATTATATGTACATGCACACACTCAGACTGGTTTCTTTGAATGGCATTCATTGGCACTGAGACAGCAGGTACTGTAGCTCAAGTGTTGCTCTCATTGTCCCGTATCCCCTAAAGGGTTCTGAGCTTAAGAATGTCTTTACTCCCATTTGTTAGTCCTGCCAATTTTATGTCCCACTATAACGATTGCTCTATTTGAGCCTAATTTCACTTATTAAGAAATCCTCCTCACTCATATGCAGACTTGATTCCTGCAGGCAGCTTGTTCCCACCCCCCTCTGCTTCATAAATCTGCAGCCTGCCTCATTAGCTCAGCTATTGTGTTGCACCTACAGTATGCTCTGCTTCTAGTAGCTTTGCATCGCTTAATCCTTTCTGTCTCTCTGCCTCAAGGAATGTCCAGCAAAGGTGCAATCATAGTACTGTTAGAAATAATGCCACAGGAGCACAACAACCACAGTCCATAAAATGCAAAGAACCAAAGAAATCAAGAAAATAAAATTCCAGTAGTCTTCAAATGCAAAAAAAGTTTAATCTACAAAGACCGATAGTTCAGTTCACACAAGAACCTCTGTCAAGATAAAGTGTACTAAAATAAATGGTATATATACTCTCCAAGGGCATGAAAAACATACAGAAAAGTGCACCAAAATCTACTGTGCTGATGTAGAAAAAAAAGCAACACAACCTGCAAAGAGACCTAGTGTCGTAAATTGCATAAAGATATACAAACCATATAATAAAGTTATTTTAAAGTGTCTATAAATATATAGACACAAACCAAATATGAAATGGAACATGGATAGGGAAAAGGGAGAATAATAAAAAAGAGTGATCAAAGTGTAACTCCCATAAAAAGCATTTATTGAGCTCACGTAAATAGTTTACATGTTTAAAAAACACTCCTACGCATTTCGTATCAACGTTTTGATAAAGCGCTTGAGCGTGAAATGCGTAGGTGCGTTTTTTAAATCTGTAAGCTATTCATATGAGCTCGATAAATACTTTTAATGGGAGTTACCCATTGATCATTCTTTTTTTGGCCAGCTTCGGTTGTGCTCCATTTTTCCCACAAACGCTTCTTGAATAACTACCTACAATGGATGCTGCACACCGTCAATCTACCAGACGGCTGAGAAAAATTCAACAGGTAACAGGCAATAGCTTTTATAATACAGCTGCGACTATTCTAACACAAACCAAGGGCAATCACCAAAAAGACTCAGGTACATGCTGAATACATGCCTTAAATTTGCCTTAAACTAGACCCAGCATTTCTGCATTGATTAATGGCCCATCAGATTAAAGCGGGGGTCCATGGCAGTCCCATTCAAACTGAATGGGACTGCCAGGGACCCCTGCTATGTTCATCCTATGGGTCATTAGTCAATGCAGGAATGCCTTAAACTTGCCTTAAACTAGCCAAGTTACACGAAGCACATACCCAGAATCTAACCGGGCTAGTTTAAGGCAAGCTTTAGAATAGTCGTGGTCTCGTCTGTAGTTGCCCTTTTCACATAGTACCTTTAAATATATGCGTAAGGGAGGTTAAATGTTGCGCTGCATGCTATGGACACCTTCGGTATACCACTAGGCGCTACTCCTCCCCAGCACATCAATATCTGACTTTATATGTGGATTATTTAAGGTATTCCGGACATTATTTGACATAAATCTGGAAAGATTTCCTAGAGCACATATAATGTATGTACTGAGCACCATTTCATTTCAGACTGAAGAAGAAGTTAGTTGAAGAAAATTGTATTATTTCACAAAGTCTTTGTTTTTCTTATCTCTAAACTCTAACTTACTCTAATAGTTTTTTCATACTTTAAAACAATGACACTGTGTGTAATACATATGGATGTAGATGGCTATTCTCCCCCACTTCACTCAATAAAAGCGCGGACATCTATTGTTTTTCAAAGCTAATATAATCAATACACATTCCATTTAACTCTCAGCAAGCTTTCGAGTTCTTATTCACACCTGTATTTTCCCAGGTATATGTTTGACTGTATTCTGATTTGTTTGTTTGTGGTTCAGCGCCTGTCCAGCAGATGGAAAAGTGAATGTCTTTGCCTATGGGGGACATTGAGCACATACAATAAGTCTGAAACAGGTGCTTTTATTGCAAGATACTGTAATGCACGTACATTACATTAATTCATAGTTAAATGACCTTGGTCACTCAAGATGTTATCAAATTTGGGTGTTTCACATTTTATTACAAAACAGAATGTTGAATGTGTTATTTGACATTGACTTCATTGCCGATTGTTGCATGGGACACGGAGTACGATGTCAACTCCTTATAATCGACCCAAATGCAGTTTTGTTCGCATATATGATATTTTCAGCAATTAATGATGGAGCAGATAAGAACCACTTTATCAGAGATATATGACAATTATCAATACTTCACATTTTTATCTAACCCTCGGGGTGGCATAATTCTATACGGCATAGTTTGCCAATGAATGATTGCTTTATTAGAACACCCCCGCATGCAGGCATCAGAAGAGGTTGGTGGTCACTGTTCTTATCTTTTGCGGGTATGTTTGATCATGGCAACTTCAAAAGTAGAAAAAACGGGGCCAAGAAATTGAATAATCGTACTTCCCGAGCCTTCAATGTGCCACCACCTGAGTACCAGCAGCCTCAACCTCATGATACCTGTATGGCTCCGTCTGACTACCTGCTCCTACCTGAGTTCCAGCAGCCTCAACCTGAGTATACCTGTATGGCTCCGTGTTGCTACCTGTCCTAATATCATCTGCATCTGCAGGAGGTGCCAAACAGCTCTGTTAGCTTGCTTCCTGACTACATGATCATTTTGAGCGGCTACACACAGAACACCCTTGACATTGGGTCATCTCCACCTGGTTGGCAAGGTTTATAATGAAGGTAAATATAAAGTACTGTTGTATTAACTGTCATTCCCAGTGACATGCATACAGTTCTGTATGCGTGCCATTAGCCCGTTAATGCATGCACACTTTTTGTGCATTCAATCATGCGTCCTACAATACTTGTATACATCATCGCCTTTTTTTTTCAGAAATCAAAGCATAAAATCGACAGTCAGAAGATTATGTTCATGGAAGTCGAAAACCCCTATATATTTTAAACTTCCATATTTTACGTTTATATTAGCAGCTAGCTTTACTATTCTAAATTGCGAGACAAAGATAAAACATAATGTGATGGATATTTGTCATATTTAACCAAATGTAAAAATGTAAAAGCCCCCAATTTTTATTTGCCAATGAAATTGCATACTGCAGTATACGCAGTATACTGTATCTTTGCATGTGCAATTTATGCAGGATAACAGTAAAAAAAAAAAGCAAACAAAAATGTTAAAATTACTTTTTTTTTCTTTTATTCAATATGCTTGTGTCACGCTTGTGCTTGCCACAAACCAGGGTCAGACCCCGTGGCTGAGGTGGGGTTGTATAAGCACCGACCTTAGACCACGCAGGCTGATCCAGATTGCACAGTTCGTAGTCGTACATAGCCGGGTCGGGACTGGAGAGAGCAGCGTAGTCAGTGGACGAGCCTGGGTCAGGATTGGAAACATCATGGTTAATGTAGTCCAAGCAGGGAGTCGGCAACAGGAGACCAAGCAGGTCTTCCTGCTTCAGCGAAATTGCTGCAGGTTGGGAACGGGTTTTGCGTGAGTGGCATCCACGGCCCATGGCGCCGGTCTCAGGAAGAAGAAGGCTGACCGGAGAGGGCACACCGCCAGGCAGCACTGGTAAACCAATGCTTCAGCGCAGGAGTCCAGGAGGAGCCTGTGTGGGGAGAGAGAGCTACAGACCTCAGGACTCAGAGACAGGTCTCTGCTATGGTAAGGGCAGCAGGCCTCAGGAAACAGGGAGCTGAAGTTACGCTGGAGATCCACCGCTTCAGCACAGGAACCAGGACACGGCCTCTGCAATGGAGAGAGAGCAGCAGTCACCAGGAACTAGGAACATGAACAAGGAACATGAACATGAACAGCAACAAGGCGGCCAAACAGGTAGCTGTGGCAAACACAGTGAACATCCAAAAAGGATTATGCTTGGCAGAGAAGGATTGTGGGAATGCAGTACTGAAAGGTCAGCGGGCCAATACCTGGAGGAGGGTGTGAGGGCACTGCTCCAATGAGTGAGTACAAGGCTGGAGCTGCAGTAAATAGCTTGCACAGCTGCTGTAGATACCAGGGGGAGTGTTCCAGGACTGCACAGGTCTGTACGGCAAGGAAAGCAATAAACTGAGGTGTGTATTTCTTACAGCTTGCTTGCTGTAGATATACTGAACTATTACCCCCACACACACATGCACGGTCTCAGGCAGTGATCCCTTTTGTTAACATTTTAAACAGATCAACATTAGTCAAGAGAGTACCGATGTGTCCTCCTGTTCTTTCCTGCTAGCCCAGGAAAATCTAGGAAAATCTGTGCAACATTTCTGTGAGATTTCTGTGATAATTCCACTGCCAGACTAATGGCCCATCGGATTAACACAGCAGGGGACCCTGCTATTTGAATGGAACTGCAGGGGGTCCCGCTGTGTTAATCTGATGGGCCATTAGTCTGGCTGCAGAAATATCACAGAAATCTCACAGAAATGTTGCAGTGTTCCTGTGAGATAGTCACATATTTTCCTAAAGCAAGTGGTAGAATACAGGAGGCCGCATCTGTACCTTAAAGTACCTGACTACAGGCCTGTTGCCATATCTTTATGCTGTAACAGAATGGGCAAAACACTGCTAATGTGATTTATATAGATCTTGCTACAGTAAGTGTTTGCCCAGAAACTATGCCCTTTACAAGTTCGTCCTTGTTGGCAGGCTTGATACATTTCCTTAGGTGATGTATCATATCATGCCACACCAGCTCTATAAGGTTCAAATTGGGTGATCTGCAATGTCAGAGAAAAAAACGTCAAATTAAGAGCAAAGATCAATATATTTTAAAACAACAAGAAACAGTAAGAATAAAGCACTTACTCTGTTGGGGTTCTGACCCAGTTATTCCGCTTGCCTGAATATAGGCAACAGAGGCACTATGTTTTGGGTCATTATCATGGAAGAACTGGTGACACATGGGAGTACAGCCCTAATATATTGAACTATAGGGCAGATAATGTGCTCTTGAAAAAACAATTTATCCATAATTCCTCTACAGACAAAAAAAATGTTAATATACATTATGGCATACAGTACATTCATACAGTACAGTAGATTACACTACAGTATGCTCTTACTGGTTGTACATTCCTGCTTAATTTCAGTACATTACTGTACATTAGAATTAGTGTTTTGTCTTAATGAAATGAACAATTACCAAAACGGAAAAATTTGCGACTTACCGACAAATTATTATAATTGGCCCTGGTCCACTTCTCAAGATAGCACCTCACACATGGACCATGATTGGATGCTTGGGCTGAAGCTTCAGGGCTAGAGGTTTTTTTTTGATGAAGGCAAAAACTCTGTAATATCAAGATAAAATTGTACAGGTATAGTAAAATCACACTTGTGCATACTGTACAACACTATTGCATTATACTGTAGATTATTACAGAAAAACACTTTACCTGACACGTCCATTCTTCCAGCTGAATTCACGTCTCTTTCTCCTGATGCTGGTCTTAGAAATTGTCAGATTATGATCCTGCTGCAGAACTTCCTTAACTGCTGAAGCACAATGTTCATCATGTGTGTTGCTGATGTCATAACCTGCTTTGCCGCCCACAGTTTTACCAAAATGTGAAAGATTATAAGTGCATACTGTTTTTCACATGACTGAATTAAAAGTTTACAATGGATAAATCATTTAAACTAAGTTTGTGACATTTTTCACAGGTTTTTTTTTTTTTAATCTATCAATTCCTAGTCCCAAAACGAATTTCAAAGAACGAAATTAAACATCTTCTCATTACAATTCAAATGCATAAGTGTATACAGTACAGTACTTACTCTTTTGTGACTGGGTGAATACTCTTTCCACTTTTAGGGGGCTATGCACTAAGCTCCGTTAAGTGGTTATAAGAGCGCAAAGTGCTCTTAGAACGTGATGTTCCGCCGAACACGATTCACTAAGACACGCAAACAGGCACTTTGCGCTCTTAAAGTGACTTTTTCCTGGAAATTTTTCAAAGTCCAACTTTGCTCGTATGAGAACCTGTTTGCGTTCAATTCTGCCCTTCTCCGGCACTCACTAAGCTATGCAAAATTATCGTACGTGAAAGTAGCGTTCAAAAAATATCGCCAGCTCAAGGCAGGTGATAAAAAAGCTGGACTTAGAAAAATTTCTTTGTTTACATTTTTGCATGCGCAAAACCCATACAACAGGCCGGCGGGTGATCCCGGCTGACCCCGCGGGGGTACCTGAGGGGGCCGGGAGTTGCGCAGGGGTCCCTGGCTCACCAAGCGGGGTCCCCGAGGGAGTGCGGGGTCCGGGGGTCCCCGTGGCTGTCCCGGGGTCCCCGCGGGAGTCCTGGGGTACCCACGGGGCTGCGGTACCAATGTTGCGCCTCCAAAAATAATAAACAATATTTAGAACTAAATACATCCCCCTAACACATACAATACAGTAATGGGCAAAATTACTATTATCCACATATGGATAATAATGCATTTGCCCATATTAAATACATATAAATTATGTAACAAATGAAGCACAGCCATTCTGTTTGGCTGGCGTCATTGCCTTTAAATGACGTCTTCAATTTTTTTTTTGTTTCAGCAAAATCACATGGTTTTCAAGGCCCAATCAGGGCCGTGGGATCCATATGACGAAAATGTGACGTCATAGGCCTATAAAAGCCTATGTCATCTCATTTTGAAGCCAGACGCCGTGGAGGAAGGACCTCCCGAAGAAGAAGAACAGCAGGGCGTGGCCAATGAAGATAAGAAGACCCGGAAGAAGACGGAAAAGATACAGATGAAGATGGAGAAGATACAGATGAAGACCCCCGCCATGGATTACAAATAGAAGAAAGAAGACACCGACACTTTTGGATTGTAATGGTTTATTTTTTTATGGTTACCTGGTTCCTGTTGTTGGATTATTTCTTCGAAACATCCGGTTCAACGGGATTCGGTGAGTCGTTCATCTAATGGTAAGTAAACCAAAGAAATGTATGTTACTTTACTTTTACAGGTTTTTTTGCATTTTTTTCATGTCATCCATTTTGTTTGTATGTCCATTTATTGGCCCTGAATTTATGTATGTCACTGGACATACATACGTACAGGGACAGTCACTGGATGTATTGTATGTTTATTTTTAATGTTATTAAATTGTTTTGTGTGCTCTTTTATTGCACCTGTATGTAAGTATGTAAACTATAGATGGACATACATACAGGTATAATAAAAACTTGTTTGCATAATGTTTCCTTGCCTTGTTTCCATGTTTTTTTTTATTGTAATTTGCTGCTTTGTGTAAAAATGTGTTTGTAATGTACATATTATTTTTTCTAAGGTTATTTTAAAGGCTTTTTGCACTAGATCAGTGGTTCCCAAACTTTTTCGGTTCAAGGCTCCCCAAGGCGATCAGGATTTTTTCAAGGCTCCCCAAGGCGATCAGGATTTTTCCATGGCGCCCAAAATGAAAACAAAGTTGTATATACATACCTAACAGTTGCAGTGCGCAGTTGGTGTCTCTCTCAGACACACACACTCTCTCACTCTCTCAGACACCCCCTCTCTCTCACACCCCCTCTCTCTCACACCCCCTCTCTCAGACACCCGCTCTCTCTCAGACACCCCCTCTATCTCAGACACACCCTCTCAGGCACCCCCTCTCTCTCAGACACCCCCTCTCTCAGACACCCCCTCTATCTCACTATCAGACACCCCCTCTCTCACACCCCATCTATATCACTCTCATACACCCCCTCTCTCTCAGACACCCCCTCTCTCTCACACACCTCTCTCAGACACCCCCTCTCTCAGACACCCCCTCTCTCAGACACCCCTTCTCTCAGACACCCCCTCTCTCAGACACCCCCTCTCTCAGACACCCCTCTCTCTCACACCCCATCTCCCTCACTCTCTCAGACACCCCCTCTCTCAGACACCCCCTCTCTCAGACACCCCCTCTCTAGGACAACCCCTCTCTCAGACACCCCTCTCTCAGACACCCCCTCTCACAGACACACAGACACACAGACACACAGACACACAGACACACAGACACACAGACACACAGAAAGGGGGGTGAATCTGAGCCAGGGGTGGAAATCGTAACGAAGGGGGGGAATCGAAATGGGCAGGGGTGGGGGGAAATTGGAGCTGGATCGGGGGGGAAGGGGCAAGCAAGAAAGGCATGGAGCAGTACTCACCACGTGCTCCATGCAGGAAGGGGCGGGCTTCGCTTTGCTAGCTCGTATAGAGCTTGCTGCGGGCCAAAAAAAAATCCTGGCAGCGAGCAAACACGCGCCAGTCAATCAGGAGAGGGGGAAGGATTTTTTTTCTTTTGCAGAGATGCACGCGCTGCCTGGCGCATTGCAAGTGCGCTAAATCCTGTCACCCCGTGGTGACCGGGTGACAGGATTTATCGAGGGGCACGGCCGGACCCCCTAACTCACAGGGCCTGGGACGCCAGTACAATCTGTCCCCCGCTGTTGGTGGCAGGGCCACCCCCCCATGTCAGCGGTATTGCCCGCCGCCCCCCTCCCATTTCACACCTCACGAGCCTCCATCTCTTTCCCACCCCCTTCCCATGTATTTCTCTCCTTTCCGTCTCACCCTCCCGCCTTGCATGTTTTTTTCTCCCCTGCTTCTCACTAGCCCCCTCTCTCCTCTCCCTCAGTCAATTACCCCACACTCACTCATTCTGTCTTCCCCTCACACAATTCCCCCCACAAGATATATACCAAAAAAACTTCCCACCCCCGAATACATACAAAAAAAATCTCCACACCCCAAATATATACAACCCCCCAAATGCATACAAAAAACCCACCTACCATACATATATATATACACACACACACACACACACACACACACACACACACACACACACACACACACACACACACACACACACACACACACACACACACACACACACACACACACACACACACACATATATATATATAGCCTATAGGGAACCATGTTAAAAATGGTTATTGAGGCAAAAAGTGACACTGTGTGCTCATTTGCATGTCATTTCCCAGAATCTCTTGCTGCAGTGGAAGTGCTGTATGCTGGGTGATAATGGGGAAAGGCGGGGTTGCAGACCTGCCTAAGACATGCAGATGAGCATACAGCTATATTTGCATATTTGCTTTCCTGTGGAGGGTTTTTGTCACTTTTTTTACTCACCATAACTTAACTCAGTATTATGGTTTAGCCTATCCCATAGCCTCTCTTGCATTCCCAGTAAAATCAACCCCACACTGATGAGACCCATCAAGGTCGAAACAGCTGTCTGTGGGTGGTTTTCTGGGTATGCACCTTAACCCTGGCTGTGCTCAAAGCTGTGACCATGCAGCAAGCTTACGCCTATAAGGAACCATGTTAAAAATGGTTATTGAGGCAAAAAGTGACACTGTGTTCTCATTTGCATGTCATTTCCCAGAATCCCTTGCTGCAGTGGAAGTGCTGTATGCTGGGTGATAATGGGGAAAGGCGGGGTTGCAGACCTGCCTAAGACATGCAGATGAGCATACAGCTATATTTGCATATATATATATATATATATATATATATATATATATATACAGCTAAACCCCGTTATAGCGTGGTCCTCGGGGGCCACCCGATCCGACCGTGCTAGAACCGGGGTCACGCTCATTTTTAAAAAAAATGCCCGCTGCGCACCTGATCGGGAGGGAGTGAGGGAGGGAGTAAGGAGGGGAGGGAGGGAGTAAGGAGGGAAGGAAGGAAGGAAAGAAGAGGTGGCTGGAAGCCCTACATGTCCACCAGCAATGGCCCTCCGAGTCCAGCCGCAACCTGCTCCTTACCTCCCACCACCGGCATCCATCCCCCTCCACCAGCATCCACTTCCTCCCCCCCCCGAGACCCCCACACCTACCGGCCCTCAGCGGCATAATCAGTTTTGGGCCTAGCCCATGCGGCCCTCCGAGTCCCAGCCTGCCGGCATCCACACCCCCCCTCCTCCCGACACCCCCCCTCCTCCCGACACCCCCCCTCCTCCCAACACCCCCGCTCCTCCCGACACCCCCCCACCTCCTCCTGATGCCAGCTCCGCTCCAATCTCAGCAGCCGACACCAAAGGTAGGGAGTGGGATGTGTGGTGTGCTGTGCAGTGTAGTGTGCTTTGAGTGCTGTGAGAGTGTGTTGTGAGTGCTGTGAGAGTGTGCTGTAAGTGCTGGGTGCTGTGAGAGTGTGCTGTGAGTGCTGGGTGCTGTGAGAGTGTGCTGTGAGTGCTCTGTGCTGTGAGAGTGTGCTGTGAGTGCTGTGTGCTGTGAGTGCTGTGAGTGCTATGAGAGTGTGTGTTGTGAGCAGTGTGCAGTGAGTACTCGTAGTGTGTGCAGTGTGTGCAGTATGTGCAGTGAGAGTGTGTGCAGTGTATGCAGTGAGAGTGTGTGCAGTGAGTGCTGGGAGAGTGTGCAGTAAGAGTGTGTGCTGTGAGCAGTGTGCAGTGAGTGCTGGGAGTGTGTGCAGTGTGTGCAGTGAGAGTGTGTGCAGTGAGAGTGTGTGCAGTGAGAGTGTGTGCTGGTAGTGTGTGCAGTGTGGCAGTGTGGCAGTGTGGCTGCCACATGAAAACCGAATTAGCATTATAACGGGTCGCGCTATAACGGGGATAAGCTGTATATATATATACACACACACACACACACAAACACATACATACACACACACAAAAATTACCCCCACACCCCCAATACATTTAAGAATTACCCCCACACCCCCAATACATTTAAGAATTACCCCCACACCCCCAATACATTTTAAAATTACCCCCACATTTAAAAATTACCCCCACACCCCCAATACATTTAAGAATTACCCCCACACCCCCAATACATTTAAAAATTACCCCCACACCCCCAATACATTTAAAAATTACCCCCACACCCCCAATACATTTAAAAATTACACCCACACCCACAATACATTTAAAAATTACCCCCACACCCCCAATACATTTAAAAATTACCCCCACAACCCCAATACATTTAAAAATTACCCCCACTCCCCCAATACATTTAAAAATTACCCTCACACTCCCAATACATATTAAAAATTAACCCCAATACATTTAAAAATTACCCCCACTCCCCCAATACATTTAAAAATTACCCCACACCCCCAATACATATATATTTATATTTACCTTGGGGATGATCTCCTTGGGGATGATGGTCAGGCCGGTGGTTGCGGGGGCAGGGGGGGCAGCATGCCGGTGATGCAGGGGGGCAATGCTGCGTGGGGGGGTAATGCTGGGTGGGGGGGGGGGGAAGATGGCCAAGTGCTGCATGGGACAGCGACAGCGTGGGGTGGCTGAATGGCCCGGTCCCTGCATGGGGTGGAGGGGTCAGTGCTGCGGGGCCCTGTGCCACGTTGGGGGGGGCAGGGCCGGTGTGCTGCAGGGGGGAGGGCCAGTGTGCTGCGGGGGGAGGGTGATGGTGCACCGATGCTTCCGGGGGGTGGCGGTTTTGGCCGGGGGGGTGTTAGTGCTGCTGGGAGACATCTGTCTCCCGGTGCTGCTCCTCCAGCGCACGCCGAGCCTTCCTCTCGCGCCGGATGTTAACCCAACCTACATCCGGCGCTGACAACAGGGAGAGCCGGCGCCGGGTTCAGCGTTTTTTTTTTTTTAAATTTACTAGCCCTTGTTTCCCGCTGCTGGCAGCCCTGATCGCGGCTCCCCTCTGGCTAAGCCACGGCGCACACTTTGGAAACCACTGCAATAGATGATTTAATTGGCTTATTTTTGGAAGTTTGATTTTGTCACATGGTGGTTACTTTGACATAGATTATTTTTCAGCATGGTTTGTTTTTTGGATTTGAACTGTGTAATTGATTTTGATTGTAATTGACGAGATTGGATGAATTAATTGATGGTAATTTAATTGTGTTGATTTGCTTTGTTTGTATTTAATGATTGGTTTGTACAGTATCTTTTTTGGAATAGTTTATTTGATTTTGACCATTGCTTGGCAAAGTATACATGATGCACAGATTAATTGTATCATGTACACATTGTCAAATTGATTGTTTTTATTTGCATGTCTTAGATATTGATTTGGCTTGGTGCTGTTTGATATTTGGAGATATTTGTATTTCGGCATGTATATGCTTAACCATTTCTTTGTATATATATACTTTATAATGAAAAGAAAAAGAAAAGCGTCCCAACTCAGCACTCAAGTATACTCAGAACAAATATCAAACATAAAATACAATTTTTTTATAACAAACCCTGACATCCTCCTGTGATAGAATATGTATCAGACAGGGGAAATCCCCTATGAAGATACTGATGGACCACTAATACCCAAGGCAAGGGAAAAAAAAGCTTATAAGCACAAACTATATGTAGAACAAGGGGTTAACAATAACCCCTTGAACGTACAAGGCCGTCCTCACCCCTAGTAAATATAAAACCACACAGCAAGCATAGATAACACATATACCAGATTGCCTAATACATGCTGTTGTCACATACATATATTATATACATACTGTACACCGTAAATGCAGTTGGTTTAATCAAGGCAAACCAGGCACAGTACCAAAAAGAGACTGCTAGTATGGGATCAACAATGGTTAACAGTTTACATCAGTTACCATAGTTCATGAGACCATCCATGCCACACTGTGATAGTAAAATGTCCAAAGGGTAAAGATCTTCCAATTGAGGGGTCCATCCGCAGGGGAGTCAGGGAAAAACAAACGCCCCAACACGTGTTTCACCTCCGCTTCATCAGGTGCCTGGTTTGCCTTGATTATACCAACTGCATTTACGGTGTATGTATATAATATATGTATTTGACATCAGCATGTATTAGGCAATCTGGTGCATGTGTTATCTATGCTTGCTGTGTGGTTCTTTATTTACTAGGGGTGAGGCTGGCCTTGTAGGTTCAAGGGGTTATTGTTAACCCCTTGTTCTACATATATTTTGTGCTTGTAGGCTTTCCCTTGCCTTGGGTATTAGGGGTCCATCAGTATCTTCATAGGGGATTTCCGCTGTCTGATACATATTCTATCACAGGAGGATGTCAGGGTTTGTTTTAATATTTTCTGTATTTTATGTTTGATTATTTGTGCTGTTAAATAAATCATAATTTTCTTTGATATTTGTTCTGAGTATACTTGAGTGCTGAGTTGGGATGCTTTTCTTTTTCTTTTCATTGTTATATTACTTCTAGTCCCTAGCACCGTTAGTGGTTATTATATTACTAATTTAAGTACTCATTATTTGCTTAATCTGTTGCAGGCAGTTTGTCTTGTTGAAAAAAAAAATATATATATATATACACATGATGAAGCCACTGTACAAATAAATGGGTGAAGGGTGGGTATCGGGTCAGGGTGGCTTAACCCCTTAATGACTGTAGCGTTTAATAACAGCTAAAGTGATTAAGGGGTTAGGGGACATTAGATTGGCTCTTTGTATTATTGTGTATATTTTTCAGCACCCGAGTGTATGGACGGTGATGAAGATGAGGATGGCCTTCATCATGGGTTCCGGACAAGGGTGAGTACAAAATGTATTTATTTTATTTATTGTGATTAATGTATTTTTCATGGGCAAATGCATTATTATCCATAGGTGGATAATAGTAATTTTGCCCATTACTGTAGTGTGTATGTGTTAGGGGTCGGGGGGATGTGTGTTGTATATTGCAATGTTTATTGGGGGTAATTGTTCCCAATAAACATGCTATTATGCCTTAACCCCTTCATTGCCTTAGCGGATAGCCGCTAAGGTAATGAAGCTGTTTTAATGTATTTTTATTAATAGTGTGCCGGAGCAGGGGGTCTCCTGAGCTTAACCACATCGATTTGTGGCTCAGGGACCCCCTGCTTCCCGAGTTACAGGCCCCGGTTTGGGGCATCGGTGCCAGTGTCTATGGATGTTTTTAGTGGTTACGAAATGCCTAGCAACACAACAGAGCAATACAGGGACAGAATGGAGGCCAAGTTGGATCTTCTTTTGGAGAGAATGGAGAGGGACATGTATATTCGAATACAAAACATTGAGAGGGACATCGGTGGTCTCAATTTTTTGGTTGGTGTCCCTGCCCCTGTATGTCTGATGCAGGAGGGTGACCAGGAGGAGCCTTTTCCTCCCCTGGAGGAACCGAATACATCCTGTGCACCCTTTCCATCACTGGAATTGACCTGCATGCCACCAAGACCATATACACCACTGGAGGGCCCCCGCCCACCCCTTGTCTCCATGATATTCTATTCTGTTGGAGCTGATGTGCCAGAAATGTTTTTAATATAATAAAAAAAGTTGTGTTTTATAAAGATGTCACTGTTTTCATTGTTTAATGCTTTTCTGTTTTGCATGTCTAAAGCCAGGTGAAGACAAAGCACAGGAAACACCCACATTAGTGCAGGACAGACATCCAGCAATTCTGCCTGGTAATGAACTGTACTCCATGCCATGCTTTTTCCTCCAAAAAACTTTAAAACTCAGAATTGCATAATGTATTCAGTGTAATCTAAAGTGATAATGTAAAGTACTGTACTCCATGCGAGGCGTTTTCTCTCCAAGCCCCCCAAAAATCCAGATTTCATAATGTACAGTAGTCATTGTTTAATTTTTTTTCAATTTCTGCTGTGACATACATGTGCGTTTCAACCAGTTTCCAGTGACACGCATGTGCAGAAATGCCATAACGCATGTTTTTCTCCTCAAGGCCTCCCAAAAATCAGGTTTTCGTTAAATAAGGTGCAATTATTAATATTGAATATTGTCTCTATCTTTACAGACCAAAACGTCCAAGAGCAGACAACCAGTTCGATGAAGAAAATAAAAGTAGATTGTAAATTTGGAAGAAGAGACAACTTTGTATTGTTGTATTATTAATTTTGATTTGATTATCCTGTGAAAATAAAACATTTCATTCTTTAAAAATACTTTTTGATGTGTTCATGTTTTTTTCTTTTTACATGTAAATAAAATACACTTACAGTAGCACTGTAGATTAATAATGTCATTTAAATATATCTAGATATCTAATTTAAATATATATAAATCTAGAAAGTAAAAGTTATACTTACCACTGGCAGGGTTAACGCTAATAGGGCTTTCACACATTTGTGTTGAAACCATATAAATATGCATTAAACTTAAATGAGCATTACGATACACAGTAGGCAATAAACACATAACACTCGTGAGAAATTGTTGAAATCTCACGGCAGGGACAGGGTAGGCTTAGGTTGCCACGCGGCAAGCAAGAGAGAACAGCCAGCTACTGTACATCTGTACTGTGTGCATATAATATTGAAGTATTTAATGTACACACAGTATATATTACAGGTGCAGCAGCCGTTATTCGAACACTTCACGAGTTGTATACCTCGGAATACCCATGTCATGGATTTCTTCCAACCGTACCGCCTTAAGACGTGAGTGCAGGCAAGTGCATAAAATGGCATTTTAGTGTTCTGGCTTTTAAACACCTGAAATTGACACAGTAGCACAGTACTGTACACATTACAATTCATTAATTTCATTGCATTTAATTGCACTCAATCCATGAAATTCAAACAAAGCAACTGCGATAAACATGTGTGCCTGGGGCGATTAGCCGCGTTAATGCCGCGTGGAGTAACGGCTCCGTGATTTGTTCGAAAAACGGCCACTGCATCTGTATGTACAGAATGATGAAAAACGGAAAATTATTTGAAGCAAAGCAAAAGATTCAATATTTTGTAATTAACAGTAAAAGTGAGGGAGGGAGAAAGGGAGACATTTGTTCCACATCGATCGATCTTTGCCTTTATCTACAAATCCCCCCCCCACCCAAATAAATATAGTACAGTACATCAGTGCTGTCTAAAATACAACAACCTGGATTTCAACACAATACTGAACTAACTTGCAAGTTATGATCAAGTTCAACCCCACTTTTTTTTATTAAACTGAACAACACAGTCTGTTTTTTTCTAATAATAATGACTATATTCTTATGGGGAAAGATTGTATACCCGGCGAGAGGCAATATGCGACTGTCACTATAAACAAACAAAGAAGCAGCAGAAAACAGTGGCAAAGGTTCCTCTTTTCATGTGAACGTACGTACACCTCCCCTGAGATTGCTGGATTCACATTTTATCTTCAGAATAAGTTACAGTACTTCTCAGAATAATATACAGCAAATAAAAATATCACCTGTGAGCACATTAACATGTATCAGGCAAGTCATGCCACCCTGTTTTTCCCCAGTTTCCTAGAATACAATGCTTCCACTGCAACCAAGGATTATGGGAAATTACATGCAAATAACTTCACAGTGTCACCTTTTGTTTCAAATCCATTTTAAAATGGACCTCTATATGCTTATACCTGCCGCATTACACAGCTTTTCAGCACAGCTTGGGTTAAAGAAGGGTATAGCCAGTAAACCTACTCACAGACAACTTTTTTTAAACTTTTGGGCCTCATTAGTCTGAGGTTGCTAATACTGGTAGAAATTTCTGTAATGGGATACAAGAACTTAACACAGAGGTCAAGGAACAAATAAGTTCAATATAAAGTTTGCATTCTGGCAGAAGCCATAAAACCTAGCACAAATCTCAATCAGAGCTTACACTCACCAAAATATGGTATAGGGGGAAATTCTTAGCTACGTAGGTACTAGGCACCACTTCAAAGGTTTACCCAGGGTTTGTTTACACTGCTGTGGGAGTAAGGACTGTCCAGACCTGTCTAGTGCAACATGCAGCTGAACACTTTCAAACTCCCCGCTGAAAAGTTCTGCTCTTTGCTTCTCCAGCAACTCGCAGTCCCACAGCACAGAAGCACTTTTACATTTCCCACTTGGATTGGTTTCCAGTCTCACTTTCAGGCGTCTCTGGCACAGCCTGAGAGCACACTGCTTAGTCCACCTCCACGTTAGGATCCGATTGAGACCTGGAATTCTGATCAGGTTCCCTAGAATAAGACATTTTTTAATACATATAGGTTTTAATACAGAATACAAATGTTTTTATTGTTTAATCTTTGTTTTCATCCTGTTTTGCAGATTTGGCAGGCTGATTAACGTCAACACTTGTTTGTGTAGAAAAGAGATGCAGCAATAATGTATAATTAAGGTAAGGTATGCATTCCATTCAATTACCAAAATCTGTACTATGCTGTAGGATACGAGTGCAGAGGTATGATCAAGCAGACAGATTTGGTTGAAATAAACCTTTGCTTTTATTCAGCCTGAAGCATCAAACAATACAGTTTTAAGGGAGCACACAAAACAAACAAAACATCCTATTCCTCAGTAGGGCTACTCACTTCCTACTCCCTATCTGAAGGCCTTGGAGGATAGGCCTCTTGCCAAGCTCTAAACCCAAATCCAATGAGGTACCTGTAAGCAGGGGGCTCTTTATCAGTTTCTGGGTCTGGGTTAGAGTCCGTTTGGGGGCCACCCTCTGGCAGGTTCCATGGTCTTCTGTGCCCTAGAATAGAGGGTCTGGTTCCCTGGGAATCTCTTCTGGCAACAAAGTCCCTCTGTGCTCAAGAGACCCATGCAGTTTGTGCAGCATACATTTAATGCTGCTTGATATTGATGAGCCAGGTGGAGGCTGGCTAATTGACTCTAGGTACAATAAACCATCTCACTACTGGACTCATCAGCTAGGGACAGGCTCTGTGTGTGCTGCCTTTTTAAACTAGGAAAAGGTCCTGTTACATACCTCTCCCATTGGTGGGTAGCTCGGGCTAGCCACTTCTGAAGTCCATCCCTCCACTCTCTCTCTCAAAATGTAACTGCGGCTTGAGACAAGAATGGTTTGTGGGATAGAACGTTCATTCATGCTGGGACTGAAGCCCTTTTTCCAGGTGCCCTTCACTCCCCCAGAATTGTTGGGGGTCACCTTTTGGCACTCATGATATGACCCAGCGAGGGTTGCCACCTTTCTAGCAGCTTGTGGGCTTGATATGTGGCCGTGGTTGAAGATGCCTTGTGTCTGTGCTGAGCACGAGGGTCTCTTCCATACTGTATGTGCTTGTATTCAGCACTCTTTACTCACTCGAAGAGGGCTTTTTCAAAGCACAGTCTTTCCATGATGTGCTTAGCTTCCTCACTTCTGTAGATGACTCCGGGCTCAAGCACCTTTTTCCACTTTACCAAGCATTTTTTTTAAACACTGGGCCAAGTTTTTCCATGCATTGGGAGATCTTTTATTACCTGAGACTAGGGTGCCCACCTGCATCTGGTTTAGCATTAATTATCACGGGTGGTTCAACCTGGGCGGAGTTTTATTCACTCTGATTGACCCCCATTGCATCTCTGTTTGGTAGTCGGTAGATTTATCGTCTTGGGCCTTCCTTTTTTGACATATTACTTTTCTAAGATAACTGATTCTTCGATGTGTGTGAAAGTCCTTAGTGATGTCTGGCGAGGTATCGCTACTGTATTAGTGCCGTCTGGAAGCTCCTTTCATACCAGGGGAGCCTGGCCTTCAGCTTCCTTATCCCTCACAGGCTTACCCACAAAATGTATGACCACCTTAGTGGTAGGGGTGTTATTTGCAGCTAGTTTAGGATCCCTAAATGTCAATATATCATTTTTTTGTTGTCCTCCTTTTTGCAGTTCGCAAGCCTGTAGTTTTGTGCCTTTTCCCTTGCACAGACAGTCAGCAAGTTGAACTCGCAAGATCTCGTGGAAATGAAAAACCGGTGTATGAATCTTAAAGTAAATAGAACCACAATAATGTTGAAGTGGTATCAAATCTAAATTAGCCTCCACAAGGAATCCCTCTGTTGTGTGGTTCCCCAGATCTCGGTAGGTCTCCATAGTGCGATGACAAAATGCACTACTTATGTGTCTAAAAGCATTTCGGCACAGTCCATGGGACTTTAGGGGTGATCATTGGGGAGGCCTTCATCCAGCACTGGATCGCCAATGGCTGATCATGGTTTAATATATATATATATTGTGACAAACATCTTACTCCGGGGCTCCGCCGTTTGTCCGGGACTATTAGAACACGGTCTTTTAGGGTAGGTTAAATGATGAGGCGTCACGTGCTGTTCCTTTAAACAGGCTATGCCTGGTTTATTCAGTCCCAGGCACTGAGACTGCCACAGTGCATACAACAGAAACACATCAAAACAAAAAGCTGCTCACCTGAGCGATAACTTAACTTAGATTTTCCCTACCTCAGGGTGGAAGTGGCTTTTCCACTTCCAACAACAAAACAAGGTACTTTTCAGTTTTAGACAAAAAGGAACAGAATCATTTAACCTGTTTGAGGAGAGGCTTTTCCCCTCTCTGCTTCCAGCAGCCTTCCTGTCTCCAGGCTCTTGGGGAGAGGGGAGAGGAAACAGGAAACCAGTCTTAAATACCTGATTTCTAATTAGCATGACAGGTGACAGAAATCAGGCAGCAGACAAACTCTGGTCTGGATCCCTCATCCCTTAGTTCCAGCACTTGCCAAACTGTGGGATGGAGTGCATGTATTATGAGGCTGCACTCCCAGGCCAAACAGGATAGAAACTGTTCAGTATCGTGGGAGCCCTATATATGGAATTTATTACCATCCCCTGGTTTCTGTTACATATCCTCCCCACCAGCTCAGACCTCGAGGGATGAGCGACTATGGATAATAGGGAGTGCATTCTTGACAACCCGTCAGCATTGCCATGTTTGTGCCCTGACCTGTGTTCCACAGAAAATTTAAAGGGTTGTAGGCTTAGGAACCACCTCGTCACTCTAGCATTCTTCTCTCTGTTTTGACACATCCAGGTAAGGGGTGCATGATCTGTTACCAACCGGAATTTTCTCCCCAACAGATAGTATTTGAGCGTCTCTACAGCCCACTTTATTGCGAGACACACTTTCTCGACTATGAAGTAATTTTTCTCCTGGGGATTTAGTTTTCTACTTAAATAAAGGATGGGGTGCTCCTCACCTTGAGACTCCTGGGAGAGTACAGCCCCCAGCCCTACCTCAGATGCGTCGGTTTGGACTACGAACTCTTTGGAGAAGTCAGGTGTGACCAACACTGGTTGGGCACAGAGAGCTTCTTTCAGGCTTCTAAAGGCCTCTTCGGTTTCGGGGGACCACTTTACCATTAGCGGTCCTCTTGCTTTTGTGAGGTCGGTTAGTGGGGTTGCCTTAATTGCAAAATTGGGAATAAACCTTCTATAGTACCCAATTAACCCCAAAAAGGTCCTTACTTGTTTTTTGTAACTGGCCTTGGCCAATTTTGTAACGCCTCTACTTTGAGTGTTTGGGGTTTGAGTAAACCTCTGCCAATAGAATACCCCAGATACTTGGCCTCCTCCAGACTAATAGTGCATTTAGCGGGGTTAGCAGTTAGTCCAGCAGACCGAACTGCGTCGAGCACAGCTTGGATCTTTGGAAGGTGGGATTGCCAATCTTCACTATGGATTACCACATTATCCAGGTAGGCGGCAGCATACCGAGCATGTGGTTTTAAAATTTTATCCATCATTCTTTGGAATGTGGCGGGAGCTCCATGTAAGCCAAAAGGCAGCACCCTACTGCACCGACACACTTTATTCGAGCAAATACCCAGTATGTACCTGGCAGATACCTGGAATGCGCCGCTCCTCACCTCTGACAAGCCCCGTTGCATTTGCCTTCCCAGCCTGGGTTCATGCCTGGCTGACGGGCGGCTGATCTGTTAAATGATAATGATTAGGATTTAATAGGCTGCAATGCTTCGCGTGTCTACCAGATGGCATAAATTCATGAATTGTAATGCAGTATATATATATATACTGTGCAGTATTGCAGCCAGCGGGAATAAAATGCTTCAATCCCTGTCTGGAAAATAACCCAATGCACTCGGGCAGAAAACAGTCACAAACCTCAATACACCCGGGTATACCCGAATTCGTGGGACTAGCCGAGCTCGAATAAAGTGTGTCGCAAGTATATAATGAAAGAGGCCGACTGGGGTTGAGAAGGCTATCTTTTCTTTTGCCCTTTATGTGAGGGGAACCTGCCAGTACCCTTTTGTTAGGTCTAGGGTTGTAAGATATCAGGCTTTGCCCAGTCTCTCTACAAGTTCATCTACCCTGGGCATAGGATAAGTATCAAATTTTGACACCGCGTTTAGTTTCCGGTAGTCATTACAAAATCTTGTTGTACCATCTGGCTTTGGGACTAAAACTATAGGGCTGTTCCACCCACTTTGGGATTCCTCAATTACGCCTAGTTTTAGCATTTTTTTAACCTCTAAACTTATAGCCTCTCTTTTGGCCTCTGGGATTCGGTACGGTTTAAGGTTAACTCGGACCCCCGGTTCAGAGACTAGGTCATGTTCAATTACGCTAGTTCTTCCTGGCTGTGTAGAGAAGACTTCTTTGTTTCTTCTCACTAAATTCTGAACCTCTCGTTTCTGATGAACGGACAGGGTTTCAGCTATGCTAACCTCTGGGTCAGTTTCTCGATTCTCTTACTGACCTGGGGGTACTAGGGTTAACAAGACCTCTCTATCTTTCCAGGCTTAAGTAGGTTTATATGGTATATTTGCTCAGGTTTCCTCCTACTTGGCTGTCTCACCTTATAATTTACTTCTCCCACTCTTTCCAAGACCTCATATGGCCCATGCCACTTAGCAAGGAATTTACTCTCTACGGTGGGAACCAGAACTAGCACCCTATCGCCTGGAAAAAAAATTCTGACCCTAGCACCCTTATTATACGTATTCCTCTGTGCTTCTTGAGCTTTTTCCATGTGTTCCCTCACTATAGGTAGGACTGCAGCTATGCGGTCCTGCATCTGGGCAACATGCTCTATTACACTTCTGTAAGGGGTAACCTCGTGTTCCCAAGTCTCTTTGGCTATATCCCGTAAGCCCCTTGGGTGTCGGCCATACAATAGTTCAAACGGGGAGAAGCCTGTGGATGATTGGGGAACTTCCCTAATGGCAAATAACAGGTATGGTAACAAACAATCCCAGTTTTTCCCATCCTTATCGACCGCCCGGCGTAACATGCTCTTTAAGGTTTTATTGAACCGTTCCACTAAACCATCTGTTTGTGGATGATAGACTGAGGTTCTGAGATGCTTGATTTTTAGGAGTTTACATAACTCTTTTGTTACTTGGGACATAAATGGAGTTCCTTGGTCAGATAAGATCTCTATAGGAATTCCGACCCGGGAAAACAGAACTATTAACTCTTTTGCTATGTTTTTAGCAGAGGTGCTACGTAGGGGAACTGACTCCGGATATCGGGTGGCATAATCTAATATTACCAATATATGCTGATGTCCCCTAGTGGACTTTATTAGGGGTCCTACTAGATCCATAGCAATCCGGTCAAATGGCACCTCTATTATGGGAAGGGGTACCAATGGGCTATGGTACGCTTTGAACGGGGCGGTGATCTGACATTCTGGGCATGAGGAGCAATAATTTGTAATTTCTGCCACAACCCCAGGACAATAGAAGCTTCGAAGAACCTTTTCTTTTGTCTTTTCCACCTCTAGGTGTCCCCCCAATGGGTGACTATTTGCGAGGTGTAATACTACATTACGGAATGTGTGTGGTACCAACAATTGCTTAGTTGTAATTGATTTCCTTTTATCAACCCGATATACTAGGTCATTCTCTACCTCGAAGTAGGGGTAGGCAAGTGACCTATCTGGTTGGCCAGGAGTACTATTCTGGTCAAGTATATTCCCCCTTGCTACCGCTAATGTAGGGTCTTCCCACTGGGCCTTCTAAAAACTCCCAGGACTGACCTCTAGGTCAGCGAGGGTCTTATCCTGTTCTGGGGTGGTAAGTGCCTGTTCAACATCTTGATTTGGGGTATTCCCTACCAAGGTAGCCATGGGGAAGGGAATTTTACAGCACTCCTCCTTTTCCCCCTTCTTATTTGGGCCCTCGTCAACCTCTATTTCTGAAAAAGGGAAAGGATTTGTTTCTTCTGTTACTTCGTTATGGTCCGCTATTGAACTCTGGGCGCTATTCTGAGAGGAGGACCACATTTTTAGAAAATGGGGAAAGTCGGTCCCTATTAACACATCATGTGCCAGTTTGGGTAATATACCCACTTTGAAATCTAAAGAACCAAACTCTGTTTCAAAAAAAACATCAACAGTGGAATATTCATGATTATCCCCATGTATACAACAAATTGCCACTCTTTGTGAACTGTTTACCTGTTTCTACTTAATGGGCAACAGGTATTCGGACACTAGTGTGACCATGCTCCCAGAGTCAAGAAGTGCCCGAACCCTCTTACCATTAACCTTTACAAATGCCCACAGATGGTTATTCAAGGGGTCCTCTGGGCTAGGGCCCATACATTGGGACCACAGCGAATAAGGTTCAACGCTGTTGCATTGCATGGGTTCAGCATTTAATGGGCAGACTTTCGCGGTTTGGCCCCTTTCATAACAATTTACACATTTAGGTACATAGTCTGTGTCCCACTTAGAGCCTTTTTTCGGCTCCCCATGTTGGCTGTTGCCCTTAGTGTGCGAGCCACTGTTACTGGTGCTGTGTGAAGGCGGTCATCGCTCTTCAGCCCCCCTTAACCCTGGTACCCTTTTACCGTCTCTGGAAGAGTCCTGGAACCTCGGGTAGTGGGGTGCTCCATGCCTATGGGTTGCGGGTGCTCTTCTGCTGCATTGTACCTTTCTACGAGGGCCACCAGCTCGTCTGCATTGTGGGGGTCACTCTGACTGACCCAACGGCGTAGGGCAGAGGGAATTTCCTCAAGAACTGGTCCATGACCAACCGTTCCACGATGTGGCTTGCTGAGTTGATCTCGGGTTGTAGCCACTTCTGAGCGAGGTGGATGAGGTCATACATCTGGCTTCGGGTGGCTTTATCCATCGTGAAGGACCATGCGTGGAACCTTTGGGCACGAACAGCCGTTGTTATGCCGAGGCGGGCGAGGATCTCGAACTTCAATTTTGCATAGACATTAGCTTCGGCTGGCTCTAGATCAAAGTATGCCTTCTGGGATTCGCCGCTTAGGAAGGGTGCGATTAGACTGGCCCACTCAGCTTCTGGCCATCCCTCTCTCTGTGCCGTGCGTTCAAACGTGAGAAGATAGGTTTCCACATCATCCGAGGGCCCCATCTTCTGAAGGTAGTGGCTTGCCCTGATCATTTTCGGGACTGGGGCTGCCTCTGCCAGTGGAAGGTTACTGATAGTCCCCCTCAGGATCTCGATTTCCTGCTGTCAGCCCTGAGAGAACCGTTGTTGCTCCTCTCTCAGCAAGCAGTTTGTCTCTTGCTGGTTTGCATTCGCGATTTGCAGAGCTGCATTCGCCTCTTGCAGGGCTGCATTCGTCTGTTGCTGGTTTGCATTAGTCTCTTGCTGGGCTATTAACAGCTGTTGCTGGGCTGCACTCGCCATTTGCAGGGCTGCATTCGTCTGCTGCTGGTTTATAAACAGCTGTTGCTGGGTTTCATTTGCGTCTTTCTGGACAGCGACATTGCGTACCAGCGCACTCACCACGTCTTCCATCTTGTTTTTTAAGTTCTTTAACCCGCAGACCTTTTAGTGTTCTGCCCGCATTCTCCACCATATGTGACAAACAGCTTACTCCGGGGCTCCGTCGTTTGTCCGGGACTGTTAGAACACGGTCTTTTAGGGCAGGTTAAATGATGAGGTGTCACGTGCTGTTCCTTTAAACAGGCTATGCCTGGTTTATTCAGTCCCAGGCACTGAGACTGCCACAGTGCATACAACAGAAACACATCAAAACAAAAAGCTGCTCACCTGAGCGATAACTTAACTTAGATTTTCCCTACCTCAGGTTGGAAGTGGCTTTTCCACTTCCAACAACAAAACAAGGTACTTTTCAGTTTTAGACAAAAAGGAACAGAATCATTTAACCTGTTTGGGGAGAGGCTTTTCCCCTCTCTGCTTCCAGCAGCCTTCCTGTCTCCAGGCTCTTGGGGAGAGGGAAGAGGAAACAGGAAATCAGTCTTAAATACCTGATTTCTAATTAGCATGACAGGTGACAGAAAAAAGGCAGCAGATAAACTCTGGTCTGGATCCCTCATCCCTCAGTTCCAGCACTTGCCAAACTGTGGGATGGAGTGCATGTATTATGAGGCTGCACTCCCAGGCCAAACAGGATAGAAACTGTTCAGTATCCTGGGAGCCCTATATATGGAATTTATTACCATCCCCTGGTTTCTGTCACAATATATATATATATATATATATATATATATATATTTTTTTTTTTTTATATATATATATATATATATATATATATATATATATATATATAATACTGAGTTAAATTATGGTGAGTAAAAAAAGTGACAAAAACCCTCCACATGCTCCATACCAGGCAGATCCAGAATCCCAGGGCCACAAAGCAAGGAAGAGACAGCACACTCAGAAGTATCAAAAAAAGTGGGTATTAGAAGGAAACTTGCACATTCCTTCTAATACACCCTTTTTTTTTATACTACTGAGTGTGCTGTCTCTTCCTTGCTTTGTGGCCCTGCGATTCCTGATCTGCCTGGTAAGGAGCTTATTTATACCTACTTCTTGTATGGGATAAGCACCTACTTTTTTTGCTATATGTGTGTGCCATCTGCCTGTTTTATATATATATATATAAATAGACCATACGATACCGGTTGCAACACGACATCAAGGGACAGCACGCAGGTAAGTAAATCATGAATTTTCTATATTTGATAGAAGACACTGGGGGACCGAAACATTGTTTTTTGTGTCTTCTATCAAATATAGAAAATTCATGATTTACTTACCTGCGTGCTGTCCCTTGATGTCGTGTTGCAACCGGTATGGTATGGTCTGTTATTGCTTTATGGGATAAGCACCAAAACTAATTTACTTGCATATGGTGTGCCGGCTGTGCATTGGATTATATATATATATATAATATTTATAAAAAAGGAAAAAAGAGTGCATACTCCATGGCATAAAATAGTAACAACAATGTATTAAAAGTGAGAGTGTATCAGTTGCACTCACAAATGTAGTGAATTTTAAAGCAGTATACAGTAGGTAGACTATAGTCACCAGCCAGCTGCAATATGAGGACGATCAGTCAAAGCGGCTCAGCACAGATGCAGTGCTGGGGATGTTCCTCCTATTCCATACAGGAGGATCCAATGCATCTAAAACACCAGATAATGCTCCGTCCTACTCCACTATCCACTGAAACGCGTAGGGTGGTTTTGGTTGGCTGTAGCAGACAGTGGTAATCTAGAGGGTGGAGCTGCTGGTGAAGGAGAATGAAGGAGGACTCATTGGAAAGGCTGGGTAGTCTTACAGAACGTTACCATCCTCCAGTACTGTATATGCATATCAATGATACTGTAGGCCGGCGGGGCGAGATGTGTTTGCAGCAGAGAGAGAATCGCTGCTCTCTCTGCGCAAACATCGGCACATTCAAAATTATTTAAAATACATTTTTATTCATAGTGTACATGTGCAAGGGGTCTCCGGAGCTGAACCGCGTTGGTTTCAGGTCAGGGGACCCCCTGCTCCCCGAGATACAGCCCCCTTTATGAGGTGCCGGTATCCCTCTGCATTTAAAGGTCCCGATCACGTGACCGCGACATGTAAACAAAGCAGAGGGATACCGGCACCCCCTAAAGGGGCCTGTATCTCGGGGAGCAGGGGGTCCCCGGACCTAAAACAAAAACGTTTCTGCTCCGGAGACCCTCTGCACATGTACAGTATAAATAAAACACATATATAAACAAACACTCGTTCCTTACCTTAGCGGCTATGTGCTATGGTAACGAAGCAGCATTTCTGTATTTTAATAATATTGTACAGTGAGCAGGGTGTTCCCTGACCCAGAAATTAATGCTCAGGGGACCCCCTGCTCCTGCACAATATTATTAAAAATACAGAAATGCTGCTTCATTACCATAGCGTATAGCCGCTAAGGCAATGAAGGGGTTAACTCACTGTGCCCGCTTTATTGTGGGTAGCGGGGGTGGGTGAAGGGGGTATTTGGCCCTTCGTGTGAGTTTAGGACTTGCGGAGGGGTTGCGGGTGCACTTAACCCCTTCACGGCCGTAGCAGTTAATACCGCTACAGTCATGAAGGGGTTAAGCCCTCCCGCTACCCCCCCGCAAGCCCTAAACAACCACCGTTGGGGCTAATTCCCCAATCATTCACCCCCACTACCCACAATAAAAAAAACTCACAAACAGCAACCGCCCAAAAAATAAATAAATAAATCTAAATAAATAAATGACTATAAATAATTATATTTGAAATACATTTTTATTTATAGTGTAGATGTGCAGGGGGTCTCCGGAGCTGAACCGCGTTGGTTTCAGGTCAGGGGACCCCCTGCTCCCCGAGATACAGCCCCCTTTATGAGGTGCCGGTATCCCTCTGCGTTTAAGGTCCCGATCACGTGACCGCGGCCTGTAAACCAAGCAGAGGGATACCGGCACCACCTAAAGGGGCCTGTATCTCGGGGAGCAGGGGGTCCCTGGACCTAAAACCACAGCGGTTCTTCTCCGGAGACCCTCTGCACATGTACAGTATAAATAAAACACACACATCAATAAAGAATCGTTCTTTACCTTAGCGGCTATGTGCTATGGTAATGAAGCAGCATTTCTGTATTTTAATAATATTGTACAGTAAGCAGGGGGTTCCCTGAGCCAGAAATTAATGCTCAGGGATTCCCCTGCTGCTGCACAATATTATTAAAAATACATAAATGCTGCTTCATTACCTTAGCTGATAGCCGCTAAGGCAATGAAGGCAGAATAGCATGTTTATTGGGGACATTTGATTTTCCCCCAATAAACATTGCAATAAACAACATACAGTACACCCCCTGTGTATTTAAAATACATAAACAATAAATACATGACATACATATTTTTATTGTGTGTTTTAAACCTGCCTGCCTTCACTGTAATCTATGTAAAAAACCCTCCCCCTATTGTGTGTGAAGCTTCCCTGCCTTCACTGTAATCTATGTAAAAAAAACCTCCCCCTATTGTGTGTTAAGCTTCCCTGCCTTCACTGTAATCTATGTAAAAAACACTCCCCCTATTGCGTCTGCTAAGATTCCCTGCTTTGACTAATCTGTGTAAGCCCCCCTCCCCCTATTGTGTCAGTTAAATCTGCCTGGCCTGTGTTTCTGTGAGTGCAGTGTACTGTATGTAAATGTGGGGAGGGGGATCCCGTGTAAATAACCACACCCACACCCACTACCCACTACCCACGGCCCCTCCGCTGCTTGCTGCAAAACAGAGACAAAAATTAAAACATACAAAGTAATGTCCCCTAACCCCTTAATCACCATAGCGGTTATTAACCTCTACAGTCATTAAATGGTTAACCCACCGTCACCCACAACTCGGGACGCCTACATACCCTCCCACACTAACCCCCCACCCGTGAGGCCTAACCACCTACCCACTACCCACAAGGGAGGCCTACCCACATACCGTTGGGGAAACACCCCCCCTCCCCACCCCCAGTACCCACAATAAAAACAATACACAGCCCCACAATAAACATCATTCTATTTATTAAATACATTACCCACCCCCTGTGCCCCCCCCATAAATACAAGATTTATTCTTATACATACAGGGTTCATAACGCAGCCCCACGTGAGTCCCCGGTGGGCTGGCGGGGCACCTGGACAGACCTACAGTTTACCAGCAGCCCTTTTTACACAGGTTCTGGAGGCCTGCTGGTGGGTCCCGCCTGCACCATGGCCCCCAGGTGGTCTCCTTGGGTCACCGTGGGCCACAATTGGGTCCCCACAGTAGGCCCGCGGATGTCTGGGAGCCCCGGGTCAGACCCACAGGTGTCTGCGGGGCCTCGGGTGGTTCCCTCGGGGGTCTGTGGAACTCACGAGTGCTCACTACGGGTCCGCGGTGCCCCCACAGAAGTGGGACCACACATCATCATCCCCGCACCTACAGGACGGCGGTGCCCCCACAGAAGTGGGACCACACATCGTCATGCCCGCAGACTACGGGTCCGCGGTGCCCCCACAGAAGTGGGACCACACGTCATCATCCCCGCATGTGTCACCCGTGGAACCACCAGCCTGATACCCTTGGGATACCCGAGGATACCCGCAGGTGGTCTCCAGAGGTCCCACGCAGAACCACGGAACCAACCCTGAATGTAAAAAAAATAAACCTGGACTATACGTTCAATACATACACCCTCCCCCCCAACACCTACAGTACAATAATGTGCAAAATAACTATTATCCAGATATGGATAATAGATTAATTGCCCATTATTAAAAACATTAACTAGCATATACAAATAAATAAAGTACTACTGACCTCATCAATACGAAGTGTCCATCGCCAGCAAAATCCTTGTCTTGTCCACAACATACATAGCAAATACAAATCCAATACATTGCAATTACATTCAGATATCAATTAACTCCTTAAACACCTTATCAGATAATAACCGCAAAGGTGATTAAGGGTTAAAGCCACAGTGGCCCGATACCCACCCTTCACCCATGAATTTGTACAGTGGCTTCATCATGCAACTATATATATATATATATATATATACTGTATATATACAGATATATATATATATATATATATATATATATATATATATATATATATATATATATATATATATATATATATATACTCTATATATACAGATATATATATATATATATATATATATATATATGTATATATATATATATATATATATATATATATATATGTATATATATATATATATATATATATATATATATATATATATATATATATATATATATATATATATACACAGTATATATACACACGATGAACCAATATACAAATAAATGTAGAAGGGTTATCAAAACTATATTGTCCTACAACCAAACACTTCTCCATACAGACACTACATTAAAATCAATTTCCTTTAATAATCCTAACTGATCTCACAATCTATATCATCACAAGCCAATGAAACACCTCACATTCCAATATAAATGATGCATAAAATCTATGCACCATATACATTCTGCAAATGAATCAACCAAGCAAACAAAAATCAATTAGCAATCATTATTTACATCCCTAAACAATTCACACTCCATCCTGAACAATGAAACAATTAACTAATTCACGCCTGGAGCAGAACAATTTAGCCTGTGAAAAAATATAAGTACCAACCAAAATCCAACCTTTAAAACCAAGGCTATCGCTGACCTCCCTCAAACACACAATACAATACCAAGGAATACATCTATCTAATTTTAAAATACTTTAAACTCACAATAAAGCATAGCAGCATACACAAATTAATTTAAAACACATCAAATCAAGCTTTTAAAACAACATCACTTCTTACCCTGTATGTATATATCTCTCTAGACATTTATACATACATACATACAGTGGCAAGAAATGATATACCACAAAAAAAAAAAGTTTAATAAAATATTTAAATATTATTTTAAAAATATTTTTATGCTACCTCTATGCAAAAAGCTTTAATAATGTCTAAGTATACAGTGGCGACACACTTTATTCTCGCTCGGCTAGTCCCGCGAATTCGGGTATACTCGGGTGTATTGAGGTTTGTGATCGTTTTCTGCCAGAGTGTATAGCATTATTTTCACGGCAGGGATTGAAGCATTTTATTCCGGTTGGCTGCAATACTGCAATGCCGTGTAAAAACACATTGGGGCGCTTGCAAGCTGTTCTCTTTGAAGCCGTTCCTTATAATGAATTGTAATGCTGTATATATACTGTAAATATATATACTGTATAACAACAGCCCCTATAACCCCTAACATACAGTACTGTACACATACAGTACTGTATATGCACATACAGCACATTAATGATACTATGGGCCGGTGGGGGCGAGATGTGTTTGCAGCAGAGAGAGATCCACTGCTCTCTCTCTGCGCAAACATCGGCTCATTAAAAATGATTTTAAATACATTTTTATTTATAGTGTAGATGTGCAGGGGGTCTCGGGAGCTGAACCGCACTGGTTTCAGGTCTGGGGACCCCCTGCTCCCCGAGATACAGCCCCCTTTATGAGGTGCCGGTATCCCTCTGCTTGTTTTAAAGGTCCCAATCACGTGATCGCGGACTGTAAACCAAGCAGAGCAGAGGGATACCGGCACCCCCTAAAGGGGCCTGTATCTCGGGGAGCAGGGGGTCCCCGGACCTGAAACCACAGCGTTTCTGCTCTGGAGACCCTCTGCACATGTACAGTATAAATAAAACACACATATAAATAAACACTCGTTCTTTACCTTAGCGGCTATGCGCTATGGTAAAGAAGCAGCATTTCTGTATTTTTAATAATATTGTACAGTGAGCAGGGGTTTCCCTGAGCCAGAAATCTAAACTCAGGGGGCCCCCTGCCCCTGCTCAATATTATTAAAAATACAGAAATGCTGCTTCATTACCATAGCGGATAGCCGCTAAGGCAATAAAGGGGTTAACTTACCGTGCTGCTTTATTGTGGGTAGCGGGGGTGGGTGAGGGGGGTATTTGGCCCTTGGTGTGAGTTTAGGGCTTGCGGGGGGGTTGCGGGTGCACTTAACCCCTTCACGGCCGTAGCAGTTAATACCGCTATGGTCATGAAGGAGTTAAGCCCTCCCGCTACCCCCCCAAGCCCTAAACAGCCACCGTTGGGGCTAATACCCCCTTCACCCACCCCCTCTAACCACAATAAAAAAAATACACACACAGCAGCCGCCAAAAAATAAATAAATAAATCAAAATAAATAAATAAATAAATGACTATAAATAAATACATTTGAAATACATTTTTATTGATAGTGTAGATGTGCAGGGGGTCTCCGGAGCTGAACCGCATTGGTTTCAGGTCTGGGGACCCCCTGCTCCCCGAGATACAGCCCCCTTTATGAGGTGCCGGTATCCCTCTGCTTGGTTTAAAGGGCCCGATCACGTGATCGCGGCCTGTAACCCAAGCAGAGGGATACCGGCACCCCCTAAAGGGGCCTGTATCTCGGGGAGCAGGGGGTCCCCAGACCTAAAACCACAGCGGTTCAGCTCCGGAGACCCTCTGCACATCTACACTATCAATAAAAATGTATTTTAAATGTATTTATTTATATTCATTTATTTATTTATTTATTTAGATTTATTTATTAATTGTGCTGCTGCTGCTGTGTGTGAATTTTTTTTATTGTGGGTAGTGGGGGTGGTTGAAGGGGGTATTAGCCCCATCGGTGGTTGTTTAGGGCTTGCGGGGGGGTAGCGGGTGCACTTAACCCCTTCACGACCGTAGCGGTATTAACTGCTACGGTTGTGAAGGGGTTAAGTGCACCAGCAACCCCCCCGCAAGTCCTAAACTCACACCAAGGGCCAAACACCTCCTTCACCCATTCCTGCTACCAACAATAAAAAAAATTCACGCACAGCAGCCCCACAATTAATAAATAAATCTAAATAAATAAATAAATACATGAAGAGAAAAAAATATATACTGTATATATATACTGTATATATACAGTATATATATAATAATAATCCCTATACATATACAGTATATACTGTATGTATATATACTATATATATATATACACACACACAGTATATACACACACATGATGAACCAATATACAAATACATGTAGAATGGTTATCAAAATCATACTGTCGTACAAATAACGCTTCTCTATACAGACAATAATAATAATCCATTTAATAATCCTAACTGATCTTACAATATAAAACATAACATTCCAATCCACACAGTACATTGCATTTACATTGTATAAATGATGCATAAAATCTATGCACCATATACATTCTGCAAATGAATGTTAACAATATAATTGCAAGCTACTCTACCAGTAAATACAAACACTTCCAAACAAGTCAAATATTTTAACCAATCAAGTAAACAAAAATCAATATATACTGTAAGTACCAACCAGAAAACACAATTTAAAACCAAAGCTAACCCTTACAATACCAAGGATTACATCTATCTAATTGTAAAAAACATTATACTGTACATTATACACACATTGAAGCATTGCAATAAACAACATACAGTACAGTACATCCCCTGTATCTCCCTGCATCAGTGTAATCTGTTTAAAGCCCCCTCCCCCCTAATGTTTCTGTTAAACAGATTACACTGAAGGCAGAGAGATTTAAAGCCCCATCCCCCCTAATGTTTCTGTTAAACAGATTACACTGAAGGCAGAGAGATTTAACAAAAACATACATTATGGGGGAGAGGGCTTTAAACAGATTACACTGAAGGCAGAGAGATGTTTCTGTTAAATCTCCCTCCCTGCATTGCTGTGAGTGCAGTGTATGTAAATGTGGGGAGGGGGGGGACCCAATGTGCATACTGTGAGGTCTAACCACCCTCACCCCCTACCCACATACCGTTACCCCCCCCCATCCTGGCCATGGCCCCTCCGCTTCTGCAAAACAGACAAAAAAATTAAAACATTCAAAGTAATGTCCCCTAACCCCTTAATCACCATAGCGGTTATTTACCGCTACAGTCATTAAGGGGTTAACCCACCCTCACCCACCACTCGGGATGCCTACATACCCTCCCACACTAACCCCCCTGCCCCCGTGAGGCCTAACCACCTAGTCAGTACCCACAAGGGAGGCCTACCCACATACCGTTGGGGAAACACCCCACCCCTAGTACCCACAATAAAAACAGTACAATGACCCACAATAAACAGCATTATATTTATTAAATACATTACCCACCCCCTGTGCCCCCCCCCATAAATACAAGATTTATCCTTTTACATACAGGGTTCATAACGCAGCCCCACGCTAGTCCCCAGTGGGCTGGCAGGGGACCTGGACAGATCTACAGTTTACCAGCAGCCCTTTTTACACAGATTCTGGAGGCCTGCTGGTGGATCCTGCCAGCACCATGGCCCCCAGGTGGTCTCCTTGGGACACCGTGGGCCACAATTGGGTCCCTACGGTAGGCCTGCGGATGTCTGGGAGCCCCGGGTCAAACCCACAGGTGTCTGCGGGGCCTCGGGTGGTTCCCTCGGGGGTCTGGGGAACTCACGGGTGCTCACTACGGGTCCGCGGTGCCCCCACAGAAGTGGGACCACACATCATCATCCCCGCACCTACGGGTCCGCGGTGCCCCCACAGAAGTGGGACCACACATCGTCATCCCCGCAGACTACGGGTCCGCGGTGCCCCCACAGAAGTGGGACCACACATCATCATCCCCGTATGTGTCACCCGTGGAACCACCAGCCTGATACCCTTGGGATACCCGAGAATACCCGCAGGTGGTCTCCAGAGGTCCCACGCAGAACCACGAAGCAACCCTGAATGTAAAAAAAATAAACCTGGCCTATACATTCAATACATACACCCTCCCCCCCAACACTTACAGTACTATAATGTGCAAAATAACTATTATCCAGATATGGATAATAGATTAATTGCTCATTATTAAAAACATTAACTAGCATATACAAATAAATAAATTAATACTGACCTCATAAATACGAAGTGTCCGTCACCAGCGCCTTCCTTCCTTCTCTTGCCCACACAAGACATAGCCAATACCAAGCCAATACATTGCAAGTACATTCAGATATCAATTAACCCCTTAAACACCTTATCGATAATAACCGCAAAGGTAATTAAGGGGTTAAGCCACACAGGCCCGATACCCACCCTTCACCCATGAATTTGTACTTTTGCTTCATCATGCAACTATATATATATATATATATATATATATATATATATATCAAAACAAAACAAAAACATTAAGGAGCGCCTACTATAACAACCTATAAATTGTGAGTGAATTAGCTACTGTGTTGAAACAACCAATGGGGTGATCCCCTGATGAAGTCATCCTTGATGACGAAACGCGTAGGGCGTGGCTGAGACGGAGGAGGCACTTTCCCACTAAACACAGCAGATTGCGGACGCAGTATAGTGAGTGGCGAGACAGACAAGAAGCAGCTGGCAGATCTCCACTACTCCTGATGGTACAACAGCCAGAAGAAAGAAGGCAAGATCTTTGGTTCCCGGAGGGACTTCCTGTTGCGGGGCACACGCCGGGAGGACGTCACTTCCGGTGAAGGAGTCTGTACTACACGTGTGGAGGAGGAAAACTCCATTGCTGATCGAGACGCTGCCAGTGGCTTATGAGGGCCAATTTCATAACTGCTCTTTTTTATTGTTTGATTTGTGAGTGGGCATTTGTCTATTTTTTAATGTTCCATAAAATGATTGTTATACTTTAATGCACTAGGTGTGCGCCTGTTTTTTTTCTCATTTTCTCTCATATATATATATATATATACTGTATATATATACAGAAAGACAGAGAGAAGAGAGAGAGAGAGAGAGAGAGAGAGAGAGAGAGAGAGAGAGAGAGAGAGAGAGAGAGAGAGAGAGAGAGATACAGTATATATATATACACACGTTATATACACACCCATGATAAACCAATATACAGTACAAATAAATGTAGAAGGGTTATCAAAAGCATACTGCCCTACAACCAAACACTTCTCCATACAGACACTACATTAAAATCAATTTCCTTTAAAAATCCTAACTGATCTCACAATCTATATCATCACAAACCAATGAAAAACCTCACATTCCAATATACACTGGCGACACACTTTATTCGAGCTCGGCTAGTCCCACGAATTCGGGTATACCCGGGTGTATTGAGGTTTGTGACTGTTTTCTGCCCGAGTGCATTGAGTTATTTTCCAGGCAGGGATTGAAGCATTTTATTCCCGCTGGCTGCAATACTGCACAGTATATATATACTGCATTACAATTCATGAATTTATGCCATGTGGTAGACACGCGAAGCATTGCAGCCTATTAAATCCTAATCATTATCATTTAACAGATCAGCCGCCCGTCAGCCAGGCATGAACCCAGGCTGGGAAGGCAAACGCAACGGGGCTTGTCAGAGGTGAGGAGCGGCACATTCCAGGTATCTGCCAGGTACATACTGGGTATTTGCTCGAATAAAGTGTGTCGGTGCAGTATATGATGCATAAAATCTATGCACCATATACATTCATCAAATGAATCAACCAAGTAAACAAAAATCAAAAGCCAATACATTGCAATTACATTCAGATATCAATTAACCCATTAAACACCTTATCAGATAATAACTGCAAAGGTGATTAAGGGGTTAAGCCACACCGGCCCGATACCCACCCTTCACCCATGAATTTGTACAGTGGCTTCATCATGCAACTATATATATATATATATATATATATATATATATATATATACAGTATATATATATATATATATACACAGTATATATATATATATATATACACACGATGAACCAATATACAAATAAATGTAGAAGGGTTATCAAAAGCACTGTCCTACAACCAAATACTTCTCCATACATACACACTAAATTAAAATCAATTTCCTTTAATATTCATAACTGATCTCTCAATCTAAATCATCACTAAACCTCTGAAAAGCCATTTAAACAACTTACATTCCGATATAAATGATGCCTAAATATCTATGCACCATATACATTCTGCAAATTAATCAACCAAGTAAACAAAAATCAATTAGCAATCATTATTTACATCCCTAAACAATTCACACTAGATCCCGAACAATGAAACCATTAACAAATTCACGCCTAGGGCAGAACAATTAAGCCTTTGAAAAAATATAAGTACCTACAAAAATACAACCTTTACAACCAAGCCTATCCATGACCTTCCTCAAACACACAATACAATACCAAGGAATACATCTATCTAATTTTAAAATACTTTAAACTCACAATAAAGCATAGCAGCATACACAAAATAATTTAAAACACATCTAATCCAGCTTTTAAAACAACATCATTTCTTACCCTGTACAATATGTATATATCTCTCTAGACATATATACATACATACATACAGTGGCAAGAAATGATATACCACAAAAAAAAAAATACACATGTTAAAAAACCTTTTGAAAAAATTAACAAGTTAAATAAAATACATTTCTTTACTGTAGTTCACTTACCATTACTTGCCCCCACCGACTCCCGTTGCGCAGCTTAGTCACGAACCAATCCACGATCAGGAACCCATAAAATAAAAAACCATAAAATAATAAACATTAAACTAAAAATCCAAATCAATCCACGGGTCTTCTATCTGTAATCCATCTTCATCTGTGTTCTTCTTTCTTCTATCTCCTTCCAGCGGGGTGGGGCGGGGTCTTCTCCCCGTCTGCGGCCACGTGGTACGGTAGCCAATCAGAGTAGGGATGGAGTTCCCATGCTCTGATTGGCTACCGTACCACGTGACAGGTTTTTAATGACGTCACATCCTTTCTCCCCCGAGCCCCTGACACATGGTATACCAGAGCCAATCAGAGTAGGGATAAAGTTCCCACGCTCTTATTGGCTCTAGTACCATGTGTGCACGGCCATGTGCCTTTTCATGACATCATCTTAAATGCAATTGAAGCAAAGCCATTCTGATTGGCTGTGCTTTCATTCCCTTTAAGTGACGTCATCATTTTTTTTTGTCGGCCAAAACACATGGTTTTCACGGCCCAATCAGGACCGTGGGAACCATGACGCAAAATGTGACGTCATAGGCCTTTAAAAGCCTATGTCGTCTCATTTTGAAGCCAGACGCCGCGGAGGAAGGACCTCCGGGCAAGAAAGAAGACCAGGGCGTGGCCGCAGACGTGGAGAAGATACTTGGTTGATTAATTTGCAGAATGTACTGTATATGGTGCATAGATATTTAGGCATCATTTATATTGGAATGTAAGTTGTTTAAATGGCTTTTCAGAGGTTTAGTGATGATTTAGATTGAGAGATCAGTTATGAATATTAAAGGAAATTGATTTTAATTTAGTGTGTATGTATGGAGAAGTGTTTGGTTGTAGGACAGTGCTTTTGATAACCCTTCTACATTTATTTGTATATTGGTTCATCGTGTGTATATATATATATATACTGTGTATATATATATATATATATATATATATATACAGTATATATATATATATAGTTGCATGATGAAGCCACTGTACAAATTCATGGGTGAAGGATGGGTATCGGGCCTGTGTGGCTTAACCCCTTAATTACCTTTGCGGTTATTATCTGATAAGGTGTTTAAGGGGTTAATTGATATCTGAATGTAATTGCAATGTATTGGCTTTTGATTTTAGTATACTTGGTTGATTCATTTGCAGAATGTATATGGTGCATAGATTTTATGCATCATATATATTGGAATGTGAGGTTTTTCATTGGTTTGTGATGATATAGATTGTGAGATCAGTTAGGATTTTTAAAGGAAATTGATTTTAATGTAGTGTCTGTATGGAGAAGTGTTTGGTTGTAGGGCAGTATGCTTTTGATAACCCTTCTACATTTATTTGTACTGTATATTGGTTTATCGTGGGTGTGTATATAACGTGTGTATATATATATATACTCTATATATCTCTCTCTCTCTCTTTCTCTCTGTCTCTCTGTATATATATACAGTATATATATATATAGTTGCATGATGAAGCCACAGTACAAATTCATGGGTGAAGGGTGGGTATCGGGCCTCTGTGGCTTAACCCCTTAATTACCTTTGCGGTTATTATCCGATAAGGTGTTTAAGGGGTTAATTGATATCTGAATGTACTTGCAATTTATTGGCTTGGTATTGGCTATGTCTTGTGTGGGCAAGAGAAGGAAGGAAGGCGCTGGCGACGGACACTTCGTATTGATGAGGTCAGTAGTACTTTATTTATTTGTATATGCTAGTTAATGTTTTTAATAATGGGCAATTAATCTATTATCCATATCTGGATAATAGTTATTTTGCACATTATTGTACTGTAGGTGTTGGGGGGGAGGGTGTATGTATTGAATGTATAGGCCAGGTTTATTTTTTTTACATTCAGGGTTGGTTCCGTGGTTCTGCGTGGGACCTCTGGAGACCACCTGCGGGTATTCTCTGGTATCCCAAGGGTATCAGGCTGGTGGTTCCACGGGTGACACATGCGGGGATGACGATGTGTGGTCCCACTTCTGTGGGGACACCGCCGACCCGTAGGTGCGGGGATGATGATGTGTGGTCCCACTTCTGTGGGGGCACCGCGGACCCGTAGTGAGCACCCGTGAGTTCCCCAGACCCCCATGGGAACCACCCGAGGCCCCGCAGACACCTGTGGGTTTGACCCGGGGCTCCCAGACATCCGCGGGCCTACCGTGGGGACCCAATTGTGGCCCACGGTGTCCCAAGGAGACCACCTGGGGGCCATGGTGCTGGCAGGATCCACCAGCAGGCCTCCAGAATCTGTGTAAAAAGGGCTGCTGGTAAACTGTAGGTCTGTCCAGGTGGCCTGCCAGCCCACCGGGGACTAGCGTGGGGCTGCGTTATGAACCCTGTATGTAAAAGGATAAATCTTGTATTTATGGGGGGGGGGGCACAGGGGGTGGGTAATGTATTTAATAAATATAATGCTGTTTATTGTGGGTCATTGTACTGTTTTTATTGTGGGTACTGGGGGTGGGGTGTTTCCCCAACAGTATGTGGGTAGGCCTCCCTTGTGGGTACTGACTGGGTGGTTAGGCCTCACGGGGGGGGGGGTTAGTGTGGGAGGGTATGTAGGCATCCCGAGTGGTGGGTGAGGGTGGGTTAACCCCTTAATGACTGTAGCGGTTAATAACCGCTATGGTGATTAAGGGGTTAGGGGACATTACTTTGTATGTTTTAATTTTTGTGTCTGTTTTGCAGAAGCGGAGGGGCCATGGCCAGGATGGGGGGGGTAACGGTATGTGGGTAGGGGGTGAGGGTGGTTAGACCTCACAGTATGCACATTGGGTCCCCCCCCCTCCCCACATTTACATACACTGCACTCACAGCAATGCAGGGAGGGAGATTTAACAGAAACATCTCTCTGCCTTCAGTGTAATCTGTTTAAAGCCCCCTCCCCCCTAATGTATGTTTCTGTTACATCTCTCTGCCTTCAGTGTAATCTGTTTAACAGAAACATTAGGGGGGATGGGGCTTTAAATCTCTCTGCCTTCAGTGTAATCTGTTTAACAGAAACATTAGGGGGGAGGGGGCTTTAAACAGATTACACTGAAGGCAGGGAGATACAGGGGATGTACTGTACTGTATGTTGTTTATTGCAATGCTTCAATGTGTGTATAATGTACAGTATAATGTTTTTTTACAATTAGATAGATGTAATCCTTGGTATTGTAAGGTTTAGCTTTGGTTTTAAATTTTGTTTTCTGGTTGGTACTTACAGTATATATTGATTTTTATTTACTTGATTGGTTAAAATAGTTGACTTGTTTGGAAGTGTTTGTATTTACTGGTAGAGTAGCTTGCAATTACATTGTTAACATTCATTTGCAGAATGTATATGGTGCACAGATTTTATGCATCATTTATACAATGTAAATGCAATGTACTGTGTGGATTGGAATGTTATGTTTTATATTGTAAGATCAGTTAGGATTATTAAATGGATTATTATTATTGTCTGTATAGAGAAGCGTTATTTGTAGGACAGTATGATTTTGATAACCATTCTACATGTATTTGTATATTGGTTCATCATGTGTGTGTATATACTGTGTGTGTGTATATATATATACAGTATATATACATACAGTATATACTGTATATGTATAGGGATTGTTATTATATATATACTGTATATATACAGTATATATATACAGTATATATTTTTTTCTCTTCATGTATTTATTTATTTATTTAGATTTATTTATTCATTGTGGGGCTGCTGTGCGTGAATTTTTTTTATTGTTGGTAGCAGGGATGGGTGAAGGGGGTGTTTGGCCCTTGGTGTGAGTTTAGGACTTGCGGGGGGGTTGCGGGTGCACTTAACCCCTTCACAACCGTAGCCGTTAATACCGCTACGGTCGTGAAGGGGTTAAGTGCACCCGCTACCCCCCGCAAGCCCTAAACAACCACCGATGGGGCTAATACCCCCTTCAACCACCCCCACTACCCACAATAAAAAAAATTCACACACAGCAGCAGCAGCACAATTAATAAATAAATCTAAATAAATAAATGAATATAAATAAATACATTTAAAATACATTTTTATTGATAGTGTAGATGTGCAGAGGGTCTCCGGAGCTGAACCGCTGTGGTTTTAGGTCTGGGGACCCCCTGCTCCCCGAGATACAGGCCCCTTTAGGGGGTGCCGGTATCCCTCTGCTTGGGTTACAGGCCGCGATCACGTGATCGGGCCCTTTAAACCAAGCAGAGGGATACCGGCACCTCATAAAGGGGGCCGTATCTCGGGGAGCAGGGGGTCCCCAGACCTGAAACCAACGTGGCTCAGCTCCGGAGACCCCCTGCACATCTACACTATCAATAAAAATGTATTTCAAATGTATTTATTTATAGTCATTTATTTATTTATTTCGATTTATTTATTTATTTTTTGGCGGCTGCTGTGTGTGTATTTTTTTTATTGTGGTTAGCGGGGGTGGGTGAAGGGGGTATTAGCCCCAACGGTGGCTGTTTAGGGCTTGCGGGGGGGTAGCGGGAGGGCTTAACCCCTTCATGACCGTAGCGGTATTAACTGCTACGGCCATGAAGGGGTTAAGTGCACCCGCAACCCCCCCGCAAGCCCTAAACTCACACCAATTGCCAAATACCCCCCTCACCCACCCCCGCTACCCACAATAAAGTGGGCACGGTGGGTTAACCCCTTCATTGCCTTAGCGGCTATACGCTATGGTAATGAAGCAGCATTTCTGTATTTTTAATAATATTGAGCAGGAGCAGGGGGCCCCCTGAGTTTAGATTTCTGGCTCAGGGAACCCCCTGCTCACTGTACAATATTATTAAAAATACAGAAATGCTGCTTCTTTACCATAGCGCATAGCCGCTAAGGTAAAGAACGAGTGTATATTTATATATGTGTTTTATTTATACTGTACATGTGCAGAGGGTCTCCGGAGCAGAAACGCTGTGGTTTCAGGTCTGGGTACCCCCTGCTCCCCGAGATACAGGCCCCTTTAGGGGGTGCCGGTATCCCTCTGCTCTGCTTGGTTTACAGGCCGCGATCACGTGATCGGGCCCTTTAAACCAAGCAGAGGGATACCGGCACCTCATAAAGGGGGCTGTATCTCGGGGAGCAGGGGGTCCCCAGACCTGAAACCAATGCGGTTCAGCTCCGGAGACCCCCTGCACATCTACACTATCAATAAAAATGTATTTCAAATGTATTTATTTATAGTCATTTATTTATTTATTTCGATTTATTTATTTATTTTTTGGCAGCTGCTGTGTGTGTGTTTTTTTTTATTGTGGGTAGTGGGGGTGGGTGAAGGGGGTATTAGCCCCAACTTTGCTTGTTTAGGGCTTGCGGGGGGGTAGCGGGAGGGCTTAACCCCTTCATGACTGTAGCGGTATTAACTGCTACGGTCGTGAAGGGGTTAAGTGCACCCGCAACCCCCCCCGCAAGCCCTAAACTCACACCAAGGGCCAAATACCCCTTCACCCACCCCCGCTACCCACAATAAAGCGGGCACGGTGAGTTAACCCCTTCATTGCCTTAGCGGCTATCCGCTATGGTAATGAAGCAGCATTTCTGTATTTTTAATAATATTGAGCAGGAGCAGGGGGCCCCCTGAGTTTAGATTTCTGGCTCAGGGAACCCCCTGCTCACTGTACAATATTATTAAAAATACAGAAATGCTGCTTCTTTACCATAGCGCATAGCCGCTAAGGTAAAGAACGAGTGTATATTTATATATGTGTTTTATTTATACTGTACATGTGCAGAGGGTCTCCGGAGCAGAAACGCTGTGGTTTCAGGTCCGGGTACCCCCTGCTCCCCGAGATACAGGCCCCTTTAGGGGGTGCCGGTATCCCTCTGCTCTGCTTGGTTTACAGGCCGCGATCACGTGATCGGGCCCTTTAAACCAAGCAGAGGGATACCGGCACCTCATAAAGGGGGCTGTATCTCGGGGAGCAGGGGGTCCCCAGACCTGAAACCAATGCGGTTCAGCTCCGGAGACCCCCTGCACATCTACACTATCAATAAAAATGTATTTCAAATGTATTTATTTATAGTCATTTATTTATTTATTTCGATTTATTTATTTATTTTTTGGCGGCTGCTGTGTGTGTGTTTTTTTTTATTGTGGGTAGCGGGGGTGGGTGAAGGGGGTATTAGCCCCAACTTTGCTTGTTTAGGGCTTGCGGGGGGGTAGCGGGAGGGCTTAACCCCTTCATGACTGTAGCGGTATTAACTGCTACGGTCGTGAAGGGGTTAAGTGCACCCGCAACCCCCCCCGCAAGCCCTAAACTCACACCAAGGGCCAAATACCCCTTCACCCACCCCCGCTACCCACAATAAAGCGGGCACGGTGAGTTAACCCCTTCATTGCCTTAGCGGCTATCCGCTATGGTAATGAAGCAGCATTTCTGTATTTTTAATAATATTGCGCAGGAGCAGGGGGCCCCCTGAGTTTAGATTTCTGGCTCAGGGAACCCCCTGCTCACTGTACAATATTATTAAAAATACATAAATGCTGCTTCTTTACCATAGCGCATAGCCGCTAAGGTAAAGAACGAGTGTTTATTTATATATGTTTTTATTTATACTGTACTGCACTGACACACTTTATTCGAGCAAATACCCAGTATGTACCTGGCAAATACCTGGAATGCGCCGCTCCTTACCTCTGACAAGCCCCGTTGCGTTTGCCTTCCCAGCCTGGGTTCATGCCTGGCTGACGGGCGGCTGATCTGTTAAATGATAATGATTAGGATTTAATAGGCTGCAATGTTTCGCGTGTCTACCAGATGGCATAAATTCATGAATTGTAATGCAGTATATATATATATACTGTGCAGTATTGCAGCCAGCGGGAATAAAATGCTTCAATCCCTGCCTGGAAAATAACCCAATGCACTCGGGCAGAAAACAGTCACAAACCTCAATATACCCGGGTATACCCGAATTCGTGGGACTAGCCGAGCTCGAATAAAGTGTGTCGCCAGTGTACATGTGCAGAGGGTCTCCGGAGCAGAAACGCTGTGGTTTAGGGGGTGCCGGTATCCCTCTGCTCTGCTTGGTTTACAGGCCGCGATCACGTGATCGGGCCCTTTAAACCAAGCAGAGGGATAACGGCACCTCATAAAGGGGGCTGTATCTCGGGGAGCAGGGGGTCCCCAGACCTGAAACCAGTGCTGTTCAGCTCCCGAGACCCCCTGCACATCTACACTATAAATAAAAATGTATTTAAAATAATTTTTAATGAGCCGATGTTTGCGCAGAGAGAGAGAGCAGTGGATCTCTCTCTGCTGCAAACACTTCTCGCCCCCGCCGGCCCATAGTATCATTTATGTATTGTATGTGCATATACAGTACTGTATGTGTACAGTACTGTATGTTAGGGGTTATAGGGGTTGTTGTTATACAGTATATATATATATATATATATATATATATATATATATATATATATATATATATATGTATATATATATATATATAAATATATATATATATATATATATATATATATATATATATACACTGTGTATATACAGTACTGTATATATATACTGCATTACAATTCATGAATTTATGTCATCTGGTGGACACGCGAAGCATTGCAGCCTATTAAATACTGATCATTATCATTTAACAGATCAGGCCCCCGTCAGCCAGGCATGAACCGTGGCTGGGAAGGCAAACGCAACACGGCATGCCAGAGGTGAGGAGCGGCGCATTCCAGGTATCTGCCAGGTACAAACTGGTCATTTGCTCGAATAAAGTGTGTCGCAGCAGTATATAACAAATAAAAACAACTATAGGTAGAAACATACTACCATGTGACAAAGGCGATAGGTCTTTATTTTAATACACATAGCCTTTACAGTTATTAGCAGTTAACCTCTCCATTAGTAATGGAGTTTATAAAAAAAGAAGCTATTGGCAGAATAATACGTTTATTTTCTGAGACTGGTAATGGCTGCAGAAATAAAGTGAGGCAGTAGAGAACAGAAAAGTTTAGGCATAGAGTATGTGTCAAGCAGAAACTCGAAGTAGTGTAACTGGGCGCTCATAATCAGAGTATAGTGTGTACAAAATAATGCAAGAATTGCTAAATAAGTGCTTAAATTGTATGCAATGGAATAGGGGAAAAGAAGTGATAAATGTGAAGTGAACAAATGCTTTAATACATACAGTAAGTGATAACTTTTGTGCAATGCAAAAATCTGAAATAAGGTGAAACAAACCCACCACCATAAATCTATAAAACATGTTAATGTGATTTGTAAAGCAGCTCAAAAACACTTTAGGACTTTTCCACAAGTCCTATGGTAGTAGCAATGTCTTCCAGGTAAGGGAAGTGCAGAGTGTTCACAAAGATGATACTGTATATAAAAAAGAGAAAATGTATAATAGTGTAACCAGTTTACAACTTAAAACAGGTGTATCGATTTGTGTCTATTCCACACGCATTTTTCGCACAGATATAAAGCATATCAGAGACTCTTTCTCTCACTGCGTAACACTGGAACCAGTGTCAAAAACCGAACCAGCCTAGCTGATCCAGTCCCTAGACAAGCCATCCCCGGAAGGGACGTACAGTAGGACTTCAGAGCAGCACCGGAGTAAAACTGAAACCAGCGAGAGAGCTGCTGCACACCAGGAGTCCTTTCTTGTTAGTTTCATGCACATTTTATATGTCCCGAATGTGAGTGTATATTTTTACTTTTTCTTATGTATTATACATTTTGGAGACAGACTATACTATTTCTAGTATTTATTTTCTGAGATCTGCTGGAGGATTGAGACAGCACACTAAAGAGATTACATCAGAGAGAGATCCTTGCACCCATCAGAGAGAGAAAGAGTTTCTGATATGCTGTATATCTGTGGGAAATATTTGAGTGGAATAGGCACAAATCTATATACATTTTTTTTAAGTTGTAAACTGGTTACACTATTATACATTTTCTCTTTTTATATATGTGTCAAGTAACAGGTTTTTACAATAAGTGACTAATGTGTGTATTAGTTGTTGGGGGAGGTGGGTTATTATGTGTATTTGGAGAGGGGCTTATGTCTATTGGGGGCTTAGTGTGTATTCGAGGAGGGTTGTTGTTGAGTGTGTTGAGGAGAGATGGGGGTGAGAGAGGGGGTGTGTGGGAGAGAAAGGAGGTGTTATAGAGAGGTGTGGGTGAGAGAGAAAGGTGGGAGTGTGGGAAGGAGAGAGAGGTAGGGATGTAGGAGGGTGTCATGATTCCTTCTCGCAGTACCCCTCATTGACCTGTAGGGGCACACAGAGTATTAGGTTCTGACTGTCTGGTTAGAACTAGAATAGTTAATGAGGCCAGCTGCAATTCTAGGTTGGCTATAAATCCCCACCCAAGCTTTTTGGTCTTTGCTTGTTAAACATTCTGTTTGATAGGTCACCCTTTATTCTTTTTTAGAGCACTACGAATTTCCGTGTTTCTCTGAATTCTGGCTTTTGTATTTAGCTCTGCACATTAATGTAGACACCATTTTGTTTTCACTGTCTTGTTATTTTTGTGTTACAGTATATTAAACTTTATCAGATTTATATATATTTCTGACTCCTGTCTTTTGTGGATTTCTATGCTACGTCTGAGGGTTCCATACATCCAGAGAGAAAGGTGGGGTGAGGGAGAGAGTGGTGTGGGAAGGAGAGAGAGGTGGGAGTGTAGGTGGGAGGGAGAGAGAGAGAGATAGGGTTGGTGGAAGAGAGAGGGGATGTGTGGAAGGGAGAGAGGTGGAGGTGTGGGGGAGAGGGTGTGTGTGTGGGGGGTGTTGAGAGAAGAGGGGTGTGTGTGAGAGAGAGAGAGAGAGAGAGAGAGAGAGAGAGAGAGAGAGAGAGAGAGAGAGAGAGAGAGAGAGAGAGAGAGAGAGAGAGAGAGAAAGAAAGAGAGAGAGAGGTAATCATTACAAATTCAGACAGCTGCAGTGTTGAGTTATTGGTAATAAGCAAAATTTGCTGCAGAAATGTATTGTGGGTAACTGGTAGGTGTTCAAGGGCTTTGCACATGTTTACAGGAAAATGCTCTATGCTTTACTTTAGATTAATATATATTTTGCGTTAACTGTTTTCTTAGAATATGGGAACAGGAGACCATGAGTCTGCACCCTTCACTGGTATAAATATGGCTTGTCTATTTTTCCAGTATGTCTCCTCTGCAAGAATCTATGCCAATTTGTGTAGCGAATAAGTGTTAGGTGCCGGAATACAAAGAACACACCCACTGTTGTGAGACATTGTTAGATTACTGTATGCATGCACACCTCTTTGCCTAGGTTTTTAAAGTAGATGTTTACGATAAAGATTTCAGTGCCAATTTTATTCAGACCCAGGCGTTTGACTATTATATGTACTCTTGTTGTAGCTACCCAATAGGTTACCCTAAAGTACAGAGTGGGGTTTTATTTTTTCCACAATATTTGGTGTCATGATCCAGATGGCTAAAACTTTGTGAGGATTCCAGGAGTATCAGCAGGCCTTTTTGAACAATTCCCAGGCACCTCAAATAATAAGGTATAGTAAGAGACATTTTTAAATCTCTATCTGTGGGTGTCCCGGTAAGAGGATATGTTGATATGATGGGTCCTCGTTTTTTTACATCATCCAATTATTTAACCGATTAAACAGTCGGACAACTTTTGGTAAAACCAGTTAGGAGCTGTATACGGGTCTTGATGGGGTTTTTGCAGTGATGAGGCTGAGAGTCTCAGAGAGGAGAACACCCTGGTTTAGGTCCTCATTTGTTATTCATACATGTTAAAAAGTTTAAACAAAACAGTGTTCATGGCGCAAAGTGATAAAACAGTTAATATGTGCAAATAAACCGAGTTAGCACTGAAAAACACATAATACTGTAACTCCAAGTAGAAGATTCTCCAGGTCAGCAGACTCTTTGTAGACCATCATATGAAGAAACACAAATGCAAGGGTATAGTGCATTAACATTTTCTTTAAGATGACAAACAACACAGAGGGGATGGTAACACACTCACACTCTCCCGGCTGGTAAGTAAACATGAAGTGACTTCGGGCACACTTCAACCCTTCTCCTTAGATAACAGCACCCGATGTGACCGCTCCACTTCTCAATCAGGAACAGACCGGGATTGCCTCTGCCAGCTTCTCTCACCCACAGTGGGGGCACTCTGCCGCGTCACGGCCGTCTCAGCAGTCTCCTTCCAATCAGGGCTTCTCAGGAGATTGGGTACAGTGGCCTCAAAGCATCAAAAAAGGCCCAACATGTTTCGTCCCACCGGACTTCATCTGGGGACATGTTAAAAAGTTTGTTGGCAATAAATTACTGTGGAATGAAGTGTGTAAGCACATATAGCCACACTGGTCTCCTTGCGAAGTTCACCAATCAATGACCAGAGGCAGGATCCACAGACGTAGAGGCGGAGCTAAGGATGTAACCGCGCTGCATAGTGGTGATGCCAAAATGGGGGCGGGACTGAGGGGAGGAGACTGCAGACCACCGGGGAGACCACGTACCATGCGTCAAGACAGGAGGGAGAGAACGCGCCCCATGTCCAGAGACCGAAGGAGACCGTGCAGAACCCGCGCGTTGTGCATTAATACCACCACCAGGTTGCCCCACTGAGTGCCATGGTAGTCCAATGGGCGAGTGAGGGTTTAAGGGGCAGAAGAATGACGAATCCTCACACAGCCTTTTGCTGGTGAAAAGAAATGGTGCGCTTTTACAGTTCGATAAACTTATCATTGCTTTGTGAATAGCAGTTACTGGAAAAAAATGGCGGATTAGCCATTTTTTGGCCTACTGCTGCGGCCAAGTTTATTCGAGCATTTGCCCGTTCTTGGCCGCAGCAGTAGCCTGGCGCGCGCCGGAGGGTGACGGGCGCGCGCCGAAGCAGCGGGAGAGCGCCCTCCGATCGGGGCGCTCTCCCTACCGCTGCCGGGTCCGCCGGGTCCCCCGGAACCCCCTGCCGCTGTCCCCCACATCGCGGGACACCAGGGCTCCCTCGGGGAGCCCTGAACGCGCGTTCAGGGGGCGCAGGCTCCTGAAGACGCGTGACCGCGCGTCAGTGACGCGTGACCGCGCGTCAGTGACGCGCGGCACGCCGAGGGGCGGCCACTAGCAAGCCGGGAAATCTCCCGGCTTGCGGATCTGGCCGCACTGCGATTAAGTGTGTCGCCAGTGTATTGTACAACTTATTTTGGCATTGACTGTTTATGGGTGATAAAAACCATTGCAGCGCGATACTGCACTGTTATCACTGCTTTGTGAATAGCAAAGCAGGCAGTATCGCGCTATAAGGGCTTTTATCGCACTTAAAACCACTAATAATAATAATAATAATAATAATAATAATAATAACAATAATAGCATGTTCTTGTATAGCGCTACTAGTTGTACGCAGCGCTTTACAGAAACTTTTGCAGGCTGAGGTCCCTGCCCCGTGGAGCTTACAATCTATGTTTTGGTGCCTGAGGCACAGGGAGATAAAGTGACTTGCCCAAGGTCACAAGGAGCGTTTTACCGGGAATTGAACCAGGCTCCCTTGTTTCAAACTCTCAGTCCAAGTCAGTGTCTTTACTCACTGAGCCACTCCTTCTCTCCTATCACTGATTTGTTAATAGGCCCCATAGTTATCCGGGGATCAATGTACTGTAGATACACCATCTCTGTATTTTTCTGGAGAACTGGTCAGCGTCAATATTTATTTCTATGATTTGTACCATCCTCCATTGTCCCATCCATTAAGATGCAGCTACATGGGCAACTTTTAGACACATGTTCTATAAACCACTCAAATTATCTTTGGTCTAATGCAAAACGACATAAGTCATTATATGTAATCTACCAATGCTGAACCTGGGGACCTTCTACAGAAAAAGGAAACCAATCTCAATGTAAATATGTATGGTACTGCTAAAGCTAACGCAGCATGTTTTGTATTGCAATTTATTTTTTAATAATGTGTTAATTGCTGGCACTTTCAATTTATTTTCATTATTTTTAGCACTGTTCGGGTGACACTGCTGTTAAAACAAAGTTAAAACAAAGTTAATTAAGAGTTACAAGCATTATAGCCTATCATTTAATTTTATTCTAATTCTGTCTTTCAACATGTCGCTGTGATGTTCTTGGATTAAAAAAAAGATCATGTGCTGCATTCAAAATCATGACACACCTCATCTTGCAAAACCTTACTGAATACATAAAATAATTATATTTTGGCACATTATAGTGATTATAAACAACTGAAGTATAGGAAAATAAAAGTGAGACAATCTCTCCATACACGCTTGTTTTAAGCACCTTGTTTTTATATTATTTGTAATATAGTTACAAGTTATATAACCCTGTTTCCCCCACCCAATCTCAGATAGGGTCCCCTAGGAAATCTAAAGCTCATGCTACATGTCTCAGTGTGGTGCGTACCTGCTGGCAAGGAGGAGGATAGAATAATAGCCCAAACCTACCAGGGCTACATACATACATATACATATACATCAAAAAGAAGTGCAGGCTCCATATCATGTAACTGTATAAAATAGGTACATTTATTAAAACAACAAGTCCCAAGTTAATGCACTTACAAGATTCTCAAAAACCACACAAATGGGAGAGCAATCTCTAGAGGCAGTCATCAACATTGGCGGAGGATTCGGATATGATACTGTGCACTGATCATCAGATTGGCCGCATACAGTTCCTGCCACGATCTGGCGTCGCCCCACAGCTTCCTGCAATGCCTCGCTTGTTTTCCTCCGTCTGTGGTGAAGTATAGGCAATAGGAGGATCAGCTGGCTGAATCTGCTGGAGACTCAGGATTTCCTCTCACATCCAAATGTGAGGACGTCACCATGTCCCTACGTGTTTCGTCACGCTTTTGTGACTTCATCTGACTTCCATAAGTGAATAGTGCCTGAATGTGATTATACTGTATCATGGTGTTACTGCATTTAATAAAGGCATTAGATACAGTGGCGGCCGACCTGAGTCTAAGGGGTTCAGCTACACACAAGGAAAACTCCCGCACCGCTACAATGTGAACCACATTTGAGGTGCTTACTAGGTAAGGGATAAAGATACACAGAAGAAAAGGAAACCTAATTTACCAGCACTCTATCAAACTAAATGTATAGTGACATAATTAAAATATTTTATTAATAAACAATGAATAAAAAAATGGGCTTTAAAATCAGAGAATGTGTTAAACAGCACGTGACTGTAATCATTTGTAACTTAAGGTAGTTAAGTGGTGTGTACATATGGAGATCCTTTATGGATATTCAGGATCTGTGGCTATGTATATAGCCTCCTTAATTGTGGAGATAGGTCCGTAATGTAACCACCATTCACTAAATGTCCATCCACATATAAATGTATATTTCTCAGAGCTTGTATGTGCTCTGAATCTGTGGTAACATATAAGTGGTAAGTGGTAAGAGGTAACATCTATGCCAGACACAGCAATTGCTGTGTGTGTCCACCTGAAACTGTTGTATGATCACATACTCATATTCAGAGCTGCTTTTCCTAGAACTGGAGAAGGAAATTAGTGATTGCAGTCAATAGAGCCTTAAATGAAAAAGGTCTAGGGTGTATGTAGGGGTTAATGCAAACACCCATAGAGGGTACTAAGAGCCGTGTTGACTAATGAGAGAGAGTCTCCATATGTCCTGAGCAGCTGATAGTGTATAACCTCTGCGCAGAATATATGATCACGCGGTGGGTATGAATTATACTGGTACAACATTACCCAGATAACCACCTAGTCAGTAGGTACAGTATTAGCAGGTGGTGTATTGCAGGAAGCACTCCTGAATGGCTAATCCGTGAAGTATCACGGCAGGATCAGTAAACCTGCCGACAGCTATGCTCGTGCTACTTACCCAGCCGGTATACAACAGCTGATTGAAGCAGAGCCCCGACGGAGGCAGATACGGGGTGGTCAAATAAACCGATAGCCCACATGAACCTCCTAGCGAGCAGGTAAGTGATATTCAAACATAAAGACAGGTAGCACAGTGATATCTGGCCATGCTTTGTCCCCTACATCACCGCTGATCATAAGTATATTCAGTGCTGATGTGCTCAAGGGCAAGCCTAACTTGTATAGTGGATTAGGAACGGACCTATGGTGAACAAGATCCTACTGTGTGATAGTAACACAGAGGAGAAAAATATATAAACCGCACACGGGGCGCCAGCAGTATCGCAGCTAGGAACAGTATCAATCAATGGTGCATTCAGATGAAAAGGCTTCCCGCGTGTCAGGAGTAGGTAAGTGACCGACGCGCGCGTTTCACGAATGAACGCTAAAGAAGTTGGCAAGTTGATGGTGAGAGGCTGCTGATGAGTGGCGGATCGGCACTTAGAAAAATTTCTGGCCTTTTTCCTGTCTGGGATTGATGCCGGGGGTCTCCGGAGCTGATACCATTAAAACCAGCACCGGACCACCCCGGCATGCATCCAAGGCAGGAAAAATGCATTTAAAGACCACATCATTACCCTAGCGGCTAACCGCTAAGGCAATGAAGGTGTTAAACAGCCGTGCCAGGTTTATTGTGGGTAGCGGGGGTGGGTGAAGGGGGTATTTGGACCTTGTTGTTTGTTTAGGGCTTGCGGGGGGGTTGCGGGTGCGCTTTACCCCTTCACGACCGTAGCAGTTAATACCGCTGCTGTGTCTCATCTTCTTTATGCTGGTCTCGGATACAGTGAGATTGTGCTTTTCCTGCAGAGTGTATTTGACCCTTAATGCTCTCTTCTCGTCATTCTCCTCACTTATTTTGTCCACCAGAATATCAATATAAAAATTATATATTCTGTTGTAATATAAATATAAAAAAAATATATACTGTTGTAATATAAATATAAATATAAAAAAAATATATACTGTTGTAATATAAATTTAAATATAAAAAATATATATACTGTTGTAATAGAAATATAAATAAAAAATAAATATATACTGTTGTAATAAAAATATAAATATACAAAATATATATACTGTTGTAATATAAATATAAAAAATATTTATACTGTTGTAATATAAATATAAAAAATATATATACTATTGTAATATAAATATTAATATAAAAAATATATATACTGTTGTAATAAAAATATAAATATACAAATATATATACTGTTGTAATAGAAATATAAATAAAAAATTAAATATATACTGTTGTAATAAAAATATAAATACTGTATACAAAATATATATACTGTTGTAATATAAATATAAATATAAAAAATATATATTTTTGTAATATAAATCTCCTCCAGTTCTATCCGACGACGCTGCCGCCTCTGAAATCCACGGGTTACTTTCTCCTTTGCTCTTAGACGACTCTGCTTCTCGCCCGTAAATCCAAAGGTCACTTTCTCCATCCCTCTTCGACGACGCTGCCGCTTCTCCTCTACCGGATATCCACAGGTCACTTCCTCCACCCTTCTTCGACGCCGCTTCTCTCCATGGAACCCCCATCTCATCCTCTGTTGCACCCATACACCCAGATGTCCACACGCCATGTAAAAGAAGCAGCTCGTTAGACCGGATGCTGAATGGGATAAGTGTGGATATCCCCGGGAACTCTATTGTGCTGGCAAAGATAGATTTGCTTCTGGAGACCATGCTGTGGAGCAACGGATGCTACGTATGGATCAACGGATGGATCGACATATGGAGAAGATAGAGGCTGACATAAAGTAGCGGGTAACAACGTGATTGGTGAAAAATCTGGCGCTAATTAAATACTAGTGATCACTTAAAATACAGTGACTATATAACACACATATAGTGATTCAGAATAATATAGTGCCTAAAAATAGTGCAATAGTGAAAAAAAGTATAATATAGGTTGTAACCCCCTGCTCAGACCCTCTGGAAGGGACTGTCTTCACTGGTCCCAGATGATCAATATGTATTTTCTCAACCCAGGGGGAGCATGTAGGGAAAGAACAACAAAGAAAAAAACACACTAAGTGCAAATAATTTTGTTCAAGGGTGATATATGATGCTTGGCCCCTGTGTGCTCCCTACTCACAGAAAGTTAGTAGGATAAGTGCAGTGGCGGGATATGTGAAGTCAGGTGGATATCACTGGACATATGCAGGAAGCAGCTAGAACTGGGATGTCAGTTGCAAACGTACATGGAAAGATAAAAACAGACCTCCATGGTGCAGATCAATGGTATAGGGATAAACTTTATATAGTATTAAAATGTGCACTCACAATGTTAAAAATCAATATATGCGTTATTCACTGTATAAGTGATAAGGAGTGTAAGGGTGGTTGCCGCAGCTCACCGCACCGCCGCCGTCTCGGATGGGCTTCTCCACAGTCTCCCCGTGGCTTCCTCTGCACTGTATCAGCAGGAGTCTCCTGACGAAGCCAGCCATTCTAGTGGCGAAACGCGTAGAGTGGACCCGCCCAGGAAGTGAGAGGATTGGTGCTGCAAGCTGTCAATCTGCTGCCGAACCGGAAGTGACGCGACGGAGCTGATCGCGCCCACCGGAAGTGACGTATCGCGTCAGAGACATCGCTGGAGGAGATTCCCACGCTGATACAGTGCAGAGGAAGCCACGGGGAGACTGTGGAGAAGCCCATCCGAGACGGCGGCGGTGCGGTGAGCTGCGGCAACCACCCTTACACTCCTTATCACTTATACAGTGAATAACGCATATATTGATTTTTAACATTGTGAGTGCACATTTTAATACTATATAAAGTTTATCCCTATACCATTGATCTGCACCATGGAGGTCTGTTTTTATCTTTCCATGTACGTTTGCAACTGACATCCCAGTTCTAGCTGCTTCCTGCATATGTCCAGTGATATCCACCTGACTTCACATATCCCGCCACTGCACTTATCCTACTAACTTTCTGTGAGTAGGGAGCACACAGGGGCCAAGCATCATATATCACCCTTGAACAAAATTATTTGCACTTAGTGTGTTTTTTTCTTTGTTGTTCTTTCCCTACATGCTCCCCCTGGGTTGAGAAAATACATAAAGTAGCGGGTATACATCATTTGCTCGGTGTTCATGGCCCTGTTTCCCCGACGCCGGAGCAGGAGGGTGACATGGATGTGATGAATGGGAGCTTCAACCCTCTTCCATCACCAAGCGCACCCCCTCCCCCAGAAGATGTAGTGTACATGTATGCCGTTAAGGAGGACATGACAACCCCGTCAAGACCACGCCAGGAGACAACACGGCGACCAAGACCGGAGGAAAGCTTCCTCCCAGACAACCTACCATCGCCCGTCGCCTCAAGCACAGCCGCTCCCAGACGACCTACATTCGCTCGCATCGATACGTGCCCGACATCAACCTGTGCGATCTGCCACTGGCACTCAGGGAGAAGTATAGGGTGATGAGTGCTGGTGCATCCCACAAGTATGCCTTATTACTTTTTAAGCACCATGTGCCCTACTTATTGTACTGCGACTGGGCCTTCAGAGTGAACTACGAAGGAAATCGCGTAAAAAAGGCGCTTCCTGACAATTTAAGAAAGACCATTCTGGATGAAATGCGGCGCTATTATACAATTACAGATCCTGTAATGAAAGGCGTTCGAGGCTGCATTAATGGCGTTTTGCGACATGCAAAGAATCGGCCATGGACGGACAATGTGGTGGACACTCTGGTTTAATCATGGGTACTGTACTGTAAGACCATACTGTTGTGCTGTACTGTACATGTTTTGACCTACTGTACTTAAATAAAGGATTTTTGCAGAAATGTTTTAACTTGCTTGTACACACACATAGGACATGCACAATTCCAGTCCCTGAGGGCCGCAAACAGGCACATTTTTCAAAGGTTACCATGAAAACCGGGCCTGTTTGCTGCCCTTGAGGATTGTACTAGTGCAAGCTTGATTGACTGTTTTGCACACCATCCTGCTGTATTTTGTATGTTTTGACTTGCCGTTCTTTAATAAAGGAGATGTTGCGTTTTGTATATTTTGTGAATAAAGAATTTGTTTTTAGAACATGTGACTGTAAACCATACTGACTGACTGAAAATGTTTTTACTTTCTGTACATAAATGTTTTCACTAGCAGTAAACCATATACCTGTTGATGTTTTGAATTGCTGTGCATTTAAAATGTTTCTACATTGTACAGTATTTGTAAATAATTTTTTTTGTACTTACTCCACCAATAAAAGAACATGTTGATTTGTTTTACATTGTTCCATTTGCTCCTTTGCTATAGTAACAAAATACAGTGTTTCTAGAATGTCGAGGCATACTGCACTGTATACTGTAGGCATGCTCAGTATAAGAGTATTAAAAAAAATAGAAGACACATACTGTACTGTATGTACTGGCACTGTATATAAGACACATAATGTATGTACAGTACTGTGGTACATTTAGAATAAATGCATAGTTTTAATTTTTTCGGGTTTATTACACAGTATACTGTATATAAAAAAGTATTGTGTACTGTACGGCCGGAAAACATCAGCATACTGTTTCAGGTACAGTATTCTATCCTAATCAATAACAACGGCCACTAAACTGTAGACTCCGGTACGTGGCTTTTTAAATCCGATTCAGCAATGTGCAGGCATTGTTACACAAAGCGATATTATCCATCTAAATCCCTCCATTAGCCGTTTTCTTTTCTGAGGAAAAACAAAAAGAAAAGTTTTACTGTAATGGTCAGCCCCCTAAAGAAGTTCCCAGCCAGTCCCACCAATAATTTTCTCGGGGGGCGTCTCCTGTTCACATGCGCATGCGCCTACCGTGTAATGACACGCATATGCGTTTCAAGAAGGTTCCAATGTGCATGCGCCTAGCGTTCCACCAATTGTTCCGTATCTGCAGCACAGTACTGGAGAAGCCGCTCAGCCAATAATATTGCTTACAGGAGAATCGCTTGACTTTAGAATCGCACTGACATTGATACTGTATTGTCAAAATAAAAAAAACACATAAAATAATACAGCAACAATACTCACCATAGAATTTCCCATTCAGCTGGCGCTGGGCCACTGCCAGTCCAGTGTTCCTGACCATCCACGTCAATAGTTTGCAGTGCGACTAGTCCACCTGTAGTCAGCTGATGAGGCTGGAAATCGCTTAGGTACATGCAAGCTTGATCGAAACTACACGCGAAATCCGGCACAGTCTTTCTGGATAGACAGCAAGGGTTGTCACTGACGGTGGGACCATTATTGGAAGCCGGTACTGGTGCATTGCTTGGCAGCGACTGTCGTTTCTTAGTTGGTTTTAACACGACCTTTCGCCTTTTGCCGTCTGCACGATCATAGATACAGGAAAAAGCCAGTGATACACACCAATACCCTCCAACAAATTGTGGCTCAATACGATAAAAACAAGGATCGCTACATAACCTTTTCCTTATTGCACGCTTCCACGTATGAGGAGCTGGCAAAAATTTGTAAAAGTCATAGTTCTCGATAAAATACTGATAAATTTGAACAACTGTTTCCATCTTATCATCTGTTGCATTAATCGCGGCCCAAATCAAATACGCGTAACTTCTGTCGGGTTTTTGTAAAACGGGCTGCATTTGAACACTCATGGCGACGGCTCTCTGGAGAATACTGTAACAGAAACTGGTCTTTGTCTTTATTTAATATGAAAAGCCTAAATTGATACATTTTTGCAACCTCTTCCTTCAGTCTCAAGGCCAATTAACAATAGGACACTGTGGTATCTTTTTTAGACGAAACACCTGCAAGTCGACACATTACTGAAGCGCATGCGCATTACAATTCATGAATAACAGCCATCTGGCGGACAGGCGAAGAATTGCAACCTATTAAATCCGAAGAATTCTCAATAAACGCATCAACCGCGCGTGACCAGCGCATGACCCGTTGCTGAGAACGCAAAAGGAATGCGGCATGCTCCCGGTGAAGTGCGTCGGATTCCAGGAAAAAGCCAGGGAAAAAACGGCGATGTGTTAGAATAAAATGAGCCGCAGCAGTAACTATTTCTTACTAGCCAAAATATACTTATCTCTAAGTACCTAACTCTAAGGAACTCTCTCCTGTACTCTGATAGCTGAACTTAAGTATACCAAATAGTTTTTTTTAAATTCCTCCGTTTTATATATATTTGTTGTATTCACACTATTTTTGTAATTTAATATTAATAGGTTAATGTTTAGCACTACTTTTCTTTTTCTAATAACACAGTATTGAAGCAGGGGGTCACAGAAGTTGAACCACATTAATTTCAGCCTCGGGGACCCCCTGCTTCTCGTGTTACAGGTACCAGCATCACCCTGCATTGTTTAAATGTCCCAGTCATGTGTGCCGTGACACGGGATAATTTAAATATGGCAGGGATACTGGCCCCCCATAATGGGGCCTGTAACTTGGGAAGCAGGGTGTCCCCATGGCTGAAATGAATGCTGATTCATTCACACTCTTCATGCGTGTCTCTTAGAGAGAGGTGCAACCCGATAGGATTCACACAGTGCGAGTCCCATTCAGACCACCAGTATGCTAATCCTGATGGGCTTTTAAGTCTCCTTACTGGGACTGCGAGAGCACAGATGAAGAAAACACGGTGCTGCATCGGATTTAAGGATGTCAGGGCAACCAACCATAATGCTGCACATGTATGCTGAGGAAAAGATTAGGGACCCTCCGTTGAAGGCACTCACAGAAAAAAAACTCCTGCCAGAGGGAGTGTCTAGACAGAATGAAAGCTTAAAATAAGGCACCTTTTTACCATTTCTGCCTACACAGCAAGAGCTAAGTAAAATATAGTATAGTAAAATACAATAATCATATTCTCGGAAACACAGTTATTGATTTACTGAAAAAGGTGATATACAGTAAATACTATAGTCCAATTCCCATAATGTGTTGGAGGCAGAGATTTCTGCACCACAAACACGTTCCCTTTGCTAATTCTGCCTTGTTCCTTTAACATGGATTCTGCCCTTTTTAGACATGACAAAACCCTTGCAAAATTATCATTAGCTGACACAGTTAAACCCATCAATGAGCAAATATCAGGGAGCATTTTCTTCAATAATGCCCTCATGTAAATTTCATCATTCTGATTTCCCTGAGTTCCAGTTGGCAGTGTTAATTTATATAGAGCAAACAGTCTGTCAGTATACTCTTATACAGATTCACCCCTCTTTTGGGTACAATTACCAAAATACACATGGTTATCTGCTTCCTCTATTCCCTGGAGCTTTCAACAACTTCCAGCAACAGCTGCTTTGTTCTTGGAGCAGTCAACATAGCAGGGAGTAGACTTGCCCTTAAAGCAGTGTCCATACTAGCCACAATCACATTTCAGTTCAATTTCTATGGACTCAATGTCAAACTGATCTATTCTCCTCATAACATCCACTGGATCATTCCCACACTTTATGCGCCCAAGTTCCTTGCTTAAAGCAGCAATATCAGTGCTAGATAGAGGCCGGGACACAGTGGTTTCTGAAATTGTGAGTCCCTGTGCATCTATCTGGCACTTACTTGAAATTTGGGCCATCCTCAGAGGAATGTCACATAATCCAAAATAGCATAGAAAGAAAATTTACAACAAAAGATTCAGAAGCTCCAGGATCATCTTGATAAATTTGAATCAATGCCGAACTTTGCTAACAATGATAAATTGCTTTTTCAAAACATTTCAAAACTAGATCAAGATATCATGGAGAAAAAACAGATCAAGTTTGACAGAAACCGCTTGGACTACAGTATGAGCGGGGCCAGATATATATCTGGCAAAGACCATCTCGTTCTAATAGGAGTACAGGAGCACCACAGAGGAAGTCTAAGAAATAATCAAAGAGCCAAGATCAAAACCAGTCAAGACCTAAGAATAAGTCCACTCCACGTCCTTCTATTCTTAAGAAGAAGTCTGGCGACCAGTCAAGTTTTTCGGATGCTTCATGACTATCGATCGCATGGAGTATCCTTCTCAGCAAGATCCACCTCTCGACAGCAAGATGCATCAAGTGATCAGGAAACCGATAGTGCACAAGGGAGATTTGAAGAACATAGATATACATCTCCATCATTGTTTGGACGTTCAAAAAACGATCAGGGACTAGACGCTCCCAGAGAAGAGGGCGCAGTACCCAAAAGGAAGAAATATGCTTGAATTCCTCAAACAATGTTATCAATATTTCTGGGACAATACTTTCAACTATGGAACTTTCACTATTAAATAAGGGTCTTAACTTTGCACCTTATGAGAACTTTAGATTATTTGACACAATTATAGATGTGCAATGGTTCATTAGGAAGTTGGTTTTAAATAAGTTTTTTCTAAAGATGATCTCAGTGTCACTAATGAAACAACTGACATTTCACCTGCTGATATGGGTAGGACTGACCAGGTTTCTCCTGGTCAGTCAATTCCCATTACAGCAAGTGAGAATGCTTTACTTGAAACTTATGAATTAACCAGTTTTCGCAAACTTTGTACTTTACAGGACATGAATAGTCTTTTAGACGAATAAGATGTTAATGAAGATGTAGATTATGCATCATCCTTTTTAGTGGGTTCCAGAGAGTCAGGTCTAAAGAAAACATCAATTTTCTATCCCCTGCACAAAAAAGGTCCACATACAGTATAACCACTTTTGAGAAGCTTGTTGAACGTGACTTGCTTCAATTAGCTCTTGACCACAATTCCTCCCCCCAAAAATTCAGTAATAATTTGTCAAAGGAAGAGCGTAATAGCCTACTTGGTCTTATGAAAAATAAAGATCTTATCATTAAAAATGCTGATAAGGGGGGAGCAATTGTGGTACAGAGCAATACAATGTATAAAAATGAGTTTATGAAGCAATTGACTGATAAGGTTTCCTATATGCCATTGAAGATGGATCCAACAGACATATTTTTGCGTCAACTCAATAATGTTTTGGATTTTGGCGTTACCCTGCAGGTTCTTAATGAAAAAGAGAGAAGTTTTCTGTATAATATCAACCCGGTTATCCCCATTTTTCACCATCTCCCAAAGATCCATAAGTCTCTGGTCGACCCTCCTGGTCGACCTATTATATCGAGCATTGGATCTTTGGTAGATGGTCTATCAAGATACATTGACATTTTCTTACAACCCATGGTCCACAAACTCCCATCATTCCTTAGGGATTCAACACATTTGCTTAATACACTCATTGATATCACTTGGTCTTCGAACTTTCTTTGGGTCACTTTAGATTGTAAGTCTCTATATACTATCATTGATCACTCACATGGCATTCTGCCATTCAATTTTTTCTCAATAAATCACAATTATCATTTGCACAAATCACTTTTATCACAGAATCTATATTATTTTTATTAACTCACAACTATTTCTTGTTTGATTCACATTATTATTTACAGACACGAGGCACAGCAATGGGCACATCATTTGCACCTTCATATGCAAACCTTTTTATGGGACACTGGGAATTTAATCACATCTTTAGCCACACCAACCCCTATCATAAGAACATTATTTTTTACCGGCGCTTTATTGATGATCTATTTATGATTTGGGAGGGTGATGAAGAATTATTGAGGGAGTTTATGGACCATTTAAATACAAACCAATTAAATTTACAGTTTACATTTTCCTTTAATCCTGATACTATTGAATATCTCGATTTGAAATTGTATATCGATTCAGATTTACATATACAATCTGATTTATTTAGAAAGCCTAATTCTAGAAATGAGAGACAATTGAGGTTATTCCAGATGATGACACATTAAAAACTAGTATTGAGGAAAAGAAAGATCCAAATCGCACCTCTAATCTTAGTGATAAAACCCAAGAAAAATCAAAACAGCGGTCCCAACCTGACAAACAACAGGGCAGTTTTAAGAATAAAACACACAGTAATGATAGGTCGAGGACAGATTTGCAGAGGTATAAAGAAGACGATGATAATCAAGTTTTTAGGAATTATCGAGATAGATCTCCGTTATATAGCTCCAATGACAGATCAAATGGTAGAACTAACCAGGGACACCCTCATTTTTTAGAGAGACGCAGGGACAACGAACCCTTCCGAGAACAATGGAGGGAAGTAAAACACACAATTAAGGGGGGACAACAGAAAATTAGAAAGAAAAGGTCAAGGGCAGACAATTCAGAGGGAAAAGAGGAGGATCACGCAAGAGAAAGAAAAAGATCAAACCCAGGGCACAATTGGTAAATACCAAGACAAGTATATTCAATCTAAGTAAACATAATCTTACTAAGATTGAAACCACTGTCCTGGAAAAAAGTCTAAATTTCGCACCTGTGCGGGGGCCTAACATGTTTGAACTATATGTGGATGTCCAGAAGTTCATTTGGAGACTCACTTTGAAAAAATATTACCTGAGAGATCCGGTTAGTAGAGAATCCATTATGTCAGGTCCAATCCCCACCATCAAAGACAAACCTCCCCTCACTCCTTTTAAAAATAGATCAACATTTTATCCGAGGGCAATGAAAGGCAATTTCATTAATACCTTCACTGATATGGTTGTTGGGGATTTGGAAGCATTAGGGGATTCTTTTAAAATCAAAAATCACAACCTCACAAAAGATGAGAAAGAGACAGTTAAAACCCTAGCTGAAAACAATAACATTGTAATAAAAGCAGCTGATAAAGGGGGGGTCTAGTAGTTATGGACTCGAGTTACTATCAGGAAGAATCCAACAGGATCCTTAGTGATCAGACTACTTATAGAAAATTGGAAAAAAATCCCACAGATCAGTTCAAACAAGAACTTGCCATTTTCATAGATAAAGGATTGGAGGATGAAGTGATAACAAAGAGGGAACATGAATTCCTCATGGTGGAGGAACCTAAAATACCAGTGTTTTACTTCATCCCCAAATTACATAAGGATCCTATCAGACCCCCGGGAAGACCGATCATCTCAGGGATCGGTTCCCTAACCTCAAACCTGTCTCAATTCTTGGACCATATATTACAAAAATATGTCACACAAGTTCCATCGTATTTAAGGGACACCACACAAGTGTTGAACCTAATTGAGAAACTGACTTGGGAAAGTGACTACATTTGGGTCACATGTGATGTGGTGTCTCTATACACCATTATTGAACATGAAATAGGTTTGAAGGCGATTAAAATGGCATTGGAACAAGATAGTGAAGTTAGTGTAGCATTGATGGAGTTTGTTCTTGGTGGTATCCGATACATTCTCCAGCACAACTACTTCAGTCATGATGGGGAGTTCTTTCTCCAGACGTGCGGCACCGCAATGGGTACCAGGTTTGCACCGAGCTATGCCAATCTGTTCATGGCTATGTGGGAACATGGACAGATTTGGGGGAACAATCCGTTCGGTGCGGGCCTGGTGCTCTGGAAACGCTACATTGACGATGTGCTGTGCGTCTGGAGAGGGACTCAAAAAGAACTAACAGAGTTCCAGGAATATCTAAACGCCAATACCTGTAATATTAGATTCACTTTTAATAGTGACCCTGTGTCGATTAATTTTCTAGATCTCACCTTATATGTAGAGAACAATGTTGTGCATACAAAAACATATTTTAAAGAGGTGGATGCCAACACTTACCTCTTGGCGTCCAGTCACCATCACCCTAAATGGGTAGATAATATTCCACAAGGACAAGCCTTGAGACTAAAAAGAAATTGCTCTCAAAATAACATCTATAAGGAACAAGTGGAAGATTTAAAACACAAGTTTCTGGCACGTAATTACAAGCAAAAAGAGGGGGAAGGGGAACACCAAATGAATGAGTCCCCTAAAGAATTCACTAACTGCACACCTACATATAATAAAATCTAACTTTTAATAAATTTACTTAAAACATATATTACCAAACGTAATGTACTAAATGTTTTTAAAAAATGAATTAAATATTCAATAACGTGCAACCATGTCAGATGAATGTATGATTGTACAAACCCAAATGTAATATTCCTGGGTTTGACAGGACAGTGGATGCTGCAAGTCAGGGTGTTAACCCCTCTGGAGTATATATGCAGACTGTAGGTAACCGTATCCTACTCAGTGAGCCTTTAACTGGTCACAGACTCAGCAATCCTGCAATGATATATATAGCAGCGAACACCTATGTGTTAAGTGCATATGCTTGAGAAGTGACGCTGATACAAACACAATCAATCCATAATACCCTCAGTATAGTTAGGCTGGAACTCGCAGTGCCATTGACATAGAGTTTCTCAGCAAAGAGGCTCAGATTGTGTATATAACATATATTGTGTATAGCAGGAAAGCAGACTCACTGCCCAGTGAGCCTTTAACCGGTCACAGACTCAGCAATCCTGCAATGATATATATAGCAGCGAACACCTATGTGTTAAGTGCATATGTTTGAGAAGTGACGCTGATACAAACACAATCAATCCACAATACCCTCAGTATAGTTAGGCTGGAACTCGCGGTGCCATTGACATAGAGTTTCTCAGCAAAGAGGCTCAGATTGTGTATATATCATGTAATGTGTATAGCAGGAAAGCAGACTCACTGCCTGTTGTTATATTTATCAAGCTAATGCCGTCTGCATAGATAAAACCAGGAGACTTAAGGCACTACATTTAAAACAGCTCCAAGTAGGAGACTGACACAACTGCGCGTCCAACGCGCGTTTCCCTCCAGCAAAGGAGCTTCTTCAGGGACAAATTATTATTACTGGGGGAGAGGGGACTGAAACCTTTTATACCCCAGCAGTACCTTAATTGGTCATTAATGATTAGCAGCTGTTGCACATAAACAGTGCATCATACACCTAAGTACACCTCCTAAACACACATATAGCCATAGTCAGCAGTAAAGACAATTAACTACAAATTCTGATGATAAAGTGTCTTTTTATTATATTTATACTGTTGTTTTTAGTTCTTATAACTCACCTATAAAATCGGTGTGTAGAACTGCACTGCGCATGTGCAGGGTGTTAGTAAACGGAGCAGAACCCCCCTAGTCCTAGTGCGCATGCTCCAGAGGGGTTAACACCCTGACTTGCAGCATCCACTGTCCTGTCAAACCCAGGAATATTACATTTGGGTTTGTACAATCATACATTCATCTGACATGGTTGCACGTTATTGAATATTTAATTCATTTTTTAAAAACATTTAGTACATTACGTTTGGTAATATATGTTTTAAGTAAATTTATTAAAAGTTAGATTTTATTATATGTAGGTGTGCAGTTAGTGAATTCTTTAGGGGACTCATTCATTTGGTGTTCCCCTTCCCCCTCTTTTTGCCTGATTCACTTATCAGTTCACAGTTTGCACCCACATTTACAATTACCATTATTATTATTTACCTTCTCACTTTACTCAATTAGTGTGGCCCTGTGATCACTCTCTAACCCTCCCCTTGTTTTCTAAACGTAATTACAACAAACAGAAAGTAGATTTGGCTATTGAAAAGGTGAATCAAATAGATAGAACATCATTGGTTGACATAAACCGTAGGAAAACCAAAAAAGTGAGAGAAGGAGAATTTATACCTTTCATCACAAAATACAACAGTATGGCCCCAGAAATAGTAAAAACTTTAAAAAAAACATTGGGGAATTCTCCAGCGAGACCCCATATTACAATCTATTTTACCCTCACAGCCCCAGATCATTTATAAAAAAGCCAAGGATCTTAAGGCTTCGTTAGCACCAAGTTGTCCAAATGATAGATTGAAACATAAGACGTTTTCATGGTTATCTGACTTTAAAGGCTATTTTGTATGTGGAAAGTGCACGGCCTGCAGCTTCAGTGAGAAATGTGTCAGTTTCTGTTCCACAGTTACGAACAGAACGTACGAAATTGGCACATTTATCAACTGTAAAAGCAGGTTTTGTGTATATCTCCTGCAATGTCCATGTGGACTTCAATAGGTGGGAAGAACGGGAAGACCATTGACACGCAGATTAGCAGAACACATTTACAATATTAAAAGAGGTTTGGAGACACATAGTGTCTCCAATCATTTCAGATTAGTCCACAATCAGAATCCCAAAGGTTTAATATGTAAGGGAATAGATTGCCCTAAACCTAATTGGAGGGGGGGTGATAGGTTGAACAATCTATCCAAGAAGGAAAGTTTTTGGATATACACCTTAAAAACCTTAGCCCCCAAGGGTTTGAACATAGAATTCGATCTGGCCTCATTCTTAAAAGAATAAACAGTTTAATATGTCCCACTTTTTAGTAACAGTAAATTTTAGTTCATTTTATAGGGTTGGTTCATTTTATATATTGTATAAGATATTATCATGTCATATATGTTTAAATTGCTATGTCATGTTTCAAGGTGTTAGTTTGCTTGGAATGTTGTCATCTGAATCCTAAGGTGTTAACATCTTTAGATGAACAGGGTTACACAGCGGATTAATGTGCACCAACATGTGATACCAATCATTATTATTACCACACCCGAAAGGTTAATTACCTCTGGAGGGTATATAAAGTTAATTCAGCAGTAACTCCTCATCCCTTTGAGGAAGTGGCGTGCCTACGTCACGAAACGCGTTAGGGTGGGAGGAGTTAGGATCCCGTAAGCGCAGTGCTGTCCCTGCGGCTTGTGAGGTGAGGAGTCTGCCATAACCGCTGGTCACAAACCGGAACGTGACCGAGTGGGGGGAGAGACACCAGTTACACCAAACCGGTCAGGAGAAGCTGTGAGAGAGCCCTTCTCTTCCGGTGCAAGCACAGGAGGCGCAGTACAAGCAGCGGACGGCATCCTTGTGTTGTTTTGTAACACATGTATTCATGTGAGTACATGTGAGTCATTGTTCATTTGTTTTTATGCAGGCTTATTAGCCAGTTGTTATAGGGCTCTCCAGTAGCCCTTTTCAATAAATTTGTGACCCCCCTTCTTTCACTGTTCATTCCTCATTTGGGGGTTCGTGGAGTTCGAGGTATTTTGGATACTACGAAAATCCCAAGGCATTAAGGAAGTACCCTGGGGATTCGAGGTACATAAAGAACATAAAGGGAATAAAGCACAGATTGTCTCCACTGTACCCTAAAAGAAACACTCCTGTAAGTGTATTCAGTCCACACTGGGGAAGTTGGAATAAGGGGCAATGGTGTACCCTTTTATCAATTTCAGGTGTATTGAAGAACAATAGCAAGAAAGAAACATCACAGCCATCTACTTCAAGTTTTGGACTTTGAAACACTCTTCAGAGACTGGTTTTGTTTCCCATGGACACAGTGACTCTTTAAGCGCCAGGTATCCCAATTTCACATTCACAGCTTTGTATGTAAATTTGAGGTAATTTGCATTGTGGGAAGCCTACGGCAGCTTTGGCCTCTTGTCATTCACAATTGGCACACATTCACGTTTAATTAACACTCAAATAGGTTTAGCGCTAAAGTCAGGGTATTCACTTTATTTCTATTCTAATTCTAGAAATGCTTTTTTAAGAGCAAATAGTGGACATCCAAAATCTTTGCTCAAAGGCATTCCGAAAGCACAATTTCTAAGAGTAAAATGGATATGTTCCAATATGGACAGCTTTCTTATACTGTACAATCAAAAGAATTTGCTTTAAGATTTACTGAAAGGGGATATCAGGCGGCAGATATACAAAGTGCATTTGAACTAGCACTACATACACCACGTGATAGTCTCCTAAACATTCAGGTAGCACCAAAAAGAAGAAAAAACAACAACGTAACACTCCAATTGTGTTTCATTACTCAATTCAGTCGACAGGCCAATGTTATTCGCAACATCATTTCTAGACATTGGAACATCTTACATTTGGATACTAAGTTAAAGCCATCTATTCAGACCATAACTAGATTTGTTTTAAAAAAAGCAAAAACAATATCAAATTTTGTGTCACCCAGTTTATTTGCCTCACCCTCAACTAAAACTAGAGGTTTTGTGGCACCATTAGGTTTCTACAAATGCGGTCACTGCAAAATATGCACGTATGCAAAATCTATAAAACTATACATACTATAAAACTTAAAGATAAAATCAAGCTGAGGAGTTTCATAACATATTATACGAAATTCGTTTATATATGTTGAGATGTGGATGCGGGAAGAAATACATTGGGAGAACTACTGTATACGCCCACTGAAAACTCGCATCATGGAGCACATTAGGTCTAAAAAAACAAAGACACAAAACTCCCAGTAGCGAGACATTTCACTGAATGTGAGAGTGGTAAATTAAGTCTACTCACATTCAGTGGAATTGAACATGTACCACCTCCTATCAGACGAGTGATCGCCAAGGCATTCTCAATAAAAAAGAGATGTTTTGGATTTATTCATTGGACAGTTTACATCCACACGGCATGAATGTCGATTGGGAGATAAAACATTTCCTCCAATGAATATATGTATTTCTTTCCTCATCCACAGATGATCACAATATGGTGAGATCACAATATGGTGAGACCTTGAATGATCGTTAATATATTCTTTAACATTACTTTGCTCTTTTGCACTGTTGTCCTCTAGGGTCCCCCTAGTTATTATCCCTGATATCTTGTTTTCTTAACACATATCTTTAAAAGCATGTTCTCTTCAAATGTTATATTCTAAAGTCTGTTTTAAAAATATTTTTGGGAAAGATTCTAATTAGAACTCTCTTCAGAACTTTTCTAGAGCTTTCTTCAGAGCTTTTTTATATAGAGCTTTTGCATAGAGTTATTTTTCAAAGGTTGTTTCAACATCTTGCATTATTTTCATATCTTTTGTAGATATCTTGTTTTCTTAACATATATCTTTAAAAGCATGTTCTCTTCAAATGTTATTTTCTAAAGTCTGTTTAGAAAATATTTTTGGAAAAGATTCTAATTAGAACTCTCTTCAGAACTTTTCTAGAGCTTTCTTCAGAGCTTTTTTATATAGAGCTTTTGCATAGAGCTATTTTTCAAAGGTTGTTTCAACATCTTGCAAATATTTTGTGATTCCTTTGGATTGATTATCACCCATTGGGATACTCCAGTAGTCATAATTAATAAGATTATTATTACCTTTCATTTACATATCATGTGTATAGGTTCCTTTAAGGTATTTAGAGACATATGTGTGTTATTTATTTATATATGTATTATTCATCATTTATGTTTGTGTACATGTATTTTAAATGTATACAGATATATTATTTCATTTTTCATTTGTCATAATGCATATATTGTTTACTACCATTATCGTTTTTCCCATATACGATTTTTATTATTTTCATTTTTTATGGTTATTTATTTATATATATTTTCTATATATACATATATTTTTTTGTCCCCTTTAGCATTTACTTGTTTTTAATATTATCCATTATTATCATTATTTTCAAACATAAAAACATTACTTGTCATGATTCATCATGAATTTGTTGCAGATAGAGGAACATTGCTATTTGGTGTTCTTACACATATGTTTATACATGTGGGTGAGCATATTTACCAATAGAGCCCTATCATTTATTTATTTTCTTTTTTTTTTTACTTTAATCATCACTCTTTACACATGTTCCCTTTCTCTGTGATAGATTGTGGGTGCATACACTGGCGACACACTTTATTCGAGCTCGGCTAGTCCCACGAATTCGGGTATACCTGGGTGTATTGAGGTTTGTGACTGTTTTCTGCCCTAGTGCATTGAGGTATTTTCCAGGCAGGGATTGAAGCATTTTATTCCCACTGGCTGCAATACTGCACAGTATATATATATATATATACTGCATTACAATTCATGAATTTATGCCATCTGGTAGACACGCGAAGCATTGCAGCCTATTAAATCCTAATCATTATCATTTAACAGATCAGCCGCCCGTCAGCCAGGCATGAACCCAGGCTGGGAAGGCAAACACAACGGGGCTTGTCAGAGGTGAGGAGCGGCGCATTCCAGGTATCTGCCAGGTACATACTGGGTATTTGCTCGAATAAAGTGTGTCGGTGCAGTTTATTAGTCTCAATCGGGCGTGACGTCGACTCGCTTGCATAATACACTCCCCACTGATTAATGTGGGCGGAACAACTGAGTGAGTAGCGTGACGTCACTTCCTGTTTAGATTTCTATATCAGGATAATGCAACACGAGTGAAAGCACTCTTTGACAAAGTCCCTGTGCAGACGAAACGTGTCAGAGTGCTGAGGGGGGACTCCTTCTCCCCTTTTTATCCATGTTTGCCGGGAACCAATAAAGGCTTTTATATATTTTTTGCACAGTCCAGCCTTCTTGCCATTTTTTGTCCAAGCAGTGCCCGCTGATTTCTTTCCTATGGAGAGGATATCCTGCTACTAGTTGCAATTTAAAATCACAGTTTAGGGTGAAATGACAGGATTCAATTCTTACACAATGTAAGTGCTGTAATATACCATAGAAATCAGAAAGGGAACCATTATTTAAAAAAGATAGCTCCAAACTATCTTATGTTTGTTTCATCTTTTTTTTTCCATCTATTAGGACGTTGTTTATTAGTATGTTGTCAAACATCACCTTCATTATCTGAGATACTAAAAAAGTTTATTATAAGATTTAAGAAGAGGAGTAGCAGAAAAACATATGTGACAATAATGATTTGGTTGGCATGTCTACTACATATACTTGACCACATTATCACCTAGCATAGAAGGTTTAAAGTGCAGTTGCTCCTTTTTGTTTATTTTTTTATTTTATAAAAATGCATTCACAATACTGTAGAATAGGGTTTCATTTTCTACTTGACTGATTCATGTGAAATCACTGGATTTCAAAGAGCCCTGTCTCAAAACTCAGAATAAGACAGTTTCTCATATAATGCTGTTAGAAGTCTGCATGGAAAACAGCGCTGTTCCTCAGTGGAGTGTGTGAGAATAAGCCACGAGGTTGATATGTGAACACTTTACTCCAGTCTTTGGTCCTTCTAAAAGAAAAGAGAAAGTAAAATCTAGCAATTCTTTTTTTTAAAATAAAGTTGAAGGTGCAATAAAATACACTGGATAATTCATGCAAATGAGGCCATTGAGTGTGTCAATCTTGTGCTTTCTATCTATTTTAATCATGAATGTTTCCCTAGAACTTTCATCTACTGATTTACACAGCTTGTACAAATCAATGCTTAGGTTGATGAAGTATAGAATCAGATAAGATACCCAACTTTAAAGACAGGTGACTTTAGCTTAATTTTGAACTCATCAGTTTGATCTTGGTTATTGATTGTACATTCGAAAGCGTATAATAGTTGCAAAACAGACAGAAATACGTTTTGAAGAGGTGTGTGGCGGGTTGACAAAACTTCTCTACAATACAAGATACAACAGAATTTTTGTTTTAAACAACACAGAGGCTCAAATTACTAGTAACCGATAGTACCATGATCTGAGTTTATTTGACAGCTCATTAGTATTAGCTCGGGAAATAGTAAAAAGTTTCATTTTTATAAATCAGCTCCAGTATATGTTACACCTACTGTACAATATGATATAAGAAACAATTTTCGGTGGTATACCCAAATGGTTGAACCCAGGTAAAATAATTGGCAACCTAATGACATTGCATTAGTTGATATTATTTATAAATGTACAGTTGAAAGAACTTCAGTAAAGTTAATAAATGAGTAACAAACCTACAAGAATGTCCCTGCAATAATGAGCTTGTGGTATGATCTGCTGTCAAACTCTAAACTGAAGTGCTAATTCAAAATAGTACACACATAATTCCTGAGATGTATAGACGGAAAAGCGGTAAACTGCACAGCATGATGACAATATTTTCTAGAACATTTTGTCCAAAGTGTTTCAGAGATAAAGAGAACATTTTAGATTGAATAATATCACATCTGACTTTATCCAAAAAAACATATAGTATATTACAGTATGCAGCATAGTGTCTTAAACAAAAAGCACTTGGATTGAAAAAAAATATAAACCTAAAGTAGAATGCAGGACGAACATAACACGCCTGAGACATGTTTTAATGTTCTTACAGATATACAAATTCTGGAAGGGGCGTATATTTAGTCATTTGTTATACAATGTTACAGTCATGTAGTTTAGACTGCTGCTAAAGGCCAGCTACTGCTTTGCATGGTTCCTCAATGGACAGTGGCAACATTTTACCAAAAATAGCTGGACACCTAAAATGTAAGAAAAGGATGTATCAGAAGATACAGATGGTGACATAATTCCAACAAATTACTACAGTCTATATACTGAATTCTGAAATTTCCAGGGGGTGTTGAAAGGGTTTTTTTAAATTTAAATTCTGCAAGATGGCCTTTTTAAGTAGCCTGTAATCAGTATTGTACTGTATAAATATACTTGAGTGGAAAGTGAATACGTGTGTCCAAAAAAATAGGTCAGACTGCACCAAGTACTGTAGGATCTTTATGTCTAGGTGCTTGGGGAACACAAGTGACCTCAAAAGTCCCTCAATAATATATACATATATTTGTTATCCCCAGAACTCAAAGGCAGAGCCCACAATAGAGCCAGTTAGTAAATTGTATAGAAACTTATTTCAAACAGTATTTTTATACACGGATATTGAATGTGGATAGTAATTAGGTCACAAGACCTTTTGTACAGCAACAATTACAGTAACAAAATACAAAAAGTCAAAGAAATTAGGTCACAAGACCTTTCGCACAGCAACAATTACAATAACAAAATACAAAAAAGTAATTACCTAATTACTGTCCACATTCAATATCTCTATACAAAACCATTGTTTAAAATAAGATTCTTTACAATTTACTAACTGGCTGTATTGTGGGTTTTACTTTTGAGTTCTGGGGACAACAAAACTTTTTAAAAAGTGAATACTGTTGTAATTAATAAGTAAATGTAATCAGATTAGGTTTCATCTCACTTGGTAATATCGCACATGATTACACATTAAATATGTGTATTAACTTACTAAATAGGTGATTTTATCATTTGCATGTCTAGAGAGGAAGAAGTATAATACAAACAGCAATGGTTCAATATCATCAGTCTGTATTCTGACCCGCAGTTCATTCTCCATGAGCTCTATCCCTACCTTGATAGACTACAGCCTTCCAAAAGTTCTAGTCATTTCATTTATTGTTTTTAACACCTTTGTGTGCATTCTTGCACTTCTTATTCTACTACAACACCTGTGGGGAGCATACTGTACCTAGCAATCTGTAGTCGCACTCCTGTGGACTCCATATTGGTCGCGGGTTACCATGGCAACCCGCGACGCTATAAATATTCATTTCCCGCCACAGGTGTCAATCACTCGCCCATGAAGAATCTCCGTGAAGGAGGGAAACGCGTAGGGCGTTCGGTGTGGTGACGTCACGAGGGAGGGACTGATGGGAGTGTGGTATCGTTGCAACATAGTGTTCTTAATTTGATTGCCATAGATTCATTGTTTCTAGCTATTTGCTTTGCTATTTGTTTCATTTGTGCAACTGGTGATTATAGTGTATGCTGTGCATTAGGCAGATGCAGTTCCATTGCTATTAATATTATTCATCAAGACGATCTGGCATTTTGTATTGATACACTGTTTCATTGTGTCTCAGGTTTGATAGCAACAGACTTATTCCTTTCAGTCATCTGCCTCACGTTTGCTGCTGGCATCCATACTATATGTTGTGTATTTGGTACATGCAGTATCATTGGTACCAGTGCTAATTATTAGGAAGGTCTAGTGCTTTATATATTCACACTGACTTACTGGTTACATTGCCTAATGGCAGTGATAAGAATATAGACTGCATCCTCACACATTTAAGTATTGGTCATGTATTGTTTCCCCAGTAGAATGCTACTGTAAGCTACAATTGAACTCAGTGATAATTGCATTCAGTTGCAGTGGTATTTTAGTAATCTCTGTGCTGTGTATATCAACGCCATTTGGCGTAGAATCAATCCACGTACCACCAACCTGTTATTGTGTTGTACCTACGGTGAAAATATCAAGTTTTATTGATTTAAAATATCAGTATATAATAATAGTCCAATCACTGTTTGGTGCTACATGTTACAATTTCAGGTTGGCTTTATCAGTATGCTACGCTAAATACCGCACAGCATTTGTATGTTTACAACTGTTAATGAAGCTTTATCACTGTTGGCAATCATGAGACTCTATGGCCTATATTAATAGGTGACCCTAGGTGTTTATTTAGCCTATTTCTGCCTTTATTAGATTGAGGCAACTTTTATCTGTGCTACACACCCTGAGTTTAAACCCTGCCTCCCCATCACCCTTCCCTTTTTAATTACATTATGTGTTTATAAATATTTAATTGTGTGTAGAATTTATTTTAGTTAGATGTCTATTAAATGTTAAGTTTTAACTGCCCATTAGTGCTTTTGACAAATGAGCTACTAGTTGGAGAGTTGAGGCACTAATATGCTCCCACCCTCTAATCTTTGTTGGTCTACTAATATCAGCTCATCATTTGCACCCACGTCACACTAGGCGTGTACGGGCACATTCATTAATACAAACAATCAATCATTCTAGTGAGCTGTATATTCAGTTTTTTGGTTTTGACATTAAATATGTGTATTAACTTACTAAATAGGTGATTTTATCATTCGCATGTCTAGAGAGGAAGAAGTATAATACAAACGGGGTCAAAATAAGCAGCCCTGCCACAGTCCTTTTATCTTTGAATTATTCTGAAAATTAAATAATCTGATGGGAAAATATATTACATAGTTGATCCTTTATGATGGGTTAACACATGACTCAAACTAAAAACAGACACAATTTGGGTTATACTTCCATGGCAAATATTTTTATGTGTGAGTGTTTTAAAGGTATACAAAAATGCAATGTGCTTTGACTTTTTAGAATAAGTGAACCTATTGCAAACTAAGGGTTACATTTATCAAGTCCTCTTAGTTCTGTAAAAATTGTGCACATCTCTAGTAACAATAACTAAGCTGATATGGTTGGGTAGTTTGAGTCAGGTAATAGTTGTGTGTGTGGTATTCTTCAGGCATAGAAAGAAATGTTCTTAATGTTAAACCTAACCTAAAATGTAGCATTTACAATGTCTCTGTATACATAACATTTTATCACAAAAGCAATTAGGTGAAGATCCTAAAACTAAAACATTTTAGTTGCCGTAAAAATATTGGTTTTAATGTGCACATTTAAAGCATTAAACCTGTCATGGCCTTCAGTTCACATTTTTCCTATGAAGAACTGCTCCTTTTACATGTTATAAATAAAGTGCAGAACTTTCAATAGTAGTTTTGATTATTTTTATTTATTGGTATTACATTAAGTTGATTTTAAATAAGATTTAATGTTTTGTTGGGATAGATGAGTGAACAATATATTCAAATCCCTGCACTAAGCATTTTGTTAGTTTAAATGTAAAAAAATATATAGAAATAAGGTGCACTATTATACTATAGGAAGACAATTTGAATTAACAGAGCAAAATGTATCTGGTCTATATTTTGTATGAAATATATAGAATTCATAAAAAAATAAAATCAATAGCATTTCACAGATTCCTATTGCTATTAGAGAGGAGCACTTTTCTAATTCAACATTTGTTTTGCGTTTTGGAATTTTAAATACAAAATTAAAAAATAAGAATTGAAACCATTGTTTTCAGCCACGTCTTACACTCTTGACCTAGCTTCCTTTTGCCGGTTAACACAGCAGTAGTTACTGAAAATTGATCTCTCAGCAAGCATTGCTAATCTAACATAATAACATTTACTCCTACTGTATCTTAAAATGGAAAAAATGGGGAATGAACCCCCAAACCTGAGGCTACAACCAAGGCTGTAAAATATATCAATACGTGAAGCAAGGAGAAAGACACAACTTCTTCATAGGTATATTGCTATATTGCTTTATCAAAAAGATAAAGTCCTTCCCCGGACGAAACGCGTCAGAGTGTTTTTCCTCTGCTAATGTCTTTTTTCTGAATCATATATATAGTTACATAGTAGATGAGGTTGAAAAAAGACATAGGTCCATCAAGTTCAACCTATGCTAAATTTAGACAACAGATACTTTATCCTATATCTATACTTACTTATTGATCCAGAGGAAGGCAAACAAAAAACCCCATTAAAAAAAAAATATATATATTTTTTTTTTCAATGCGCTTGGTTGATTGAGGAGAAGCTGTGACCACCGAGCCGCTTGTTTTCCTACTCCTATCTTAAGAAAATTACTTTTTACTAGGAAACATTTAATTATACAGATTGAGAAATAAGGTACAAGGAAATTATATTCTTCATTTTTTTAAATACAATATATAGTCTCTATATCATACAGTACAGGAGTATGTCTCAACTGGGACACATTTCTGAGAACTACTGTAGTGTCCAGGCAATTGTATTGTATTGAGAATGGGAAGAATTATTTTGCAAAAAGTGGTATGATTTGTCCAAGTGCATTTGATTCATGATGAAGATATGCAAGATGAACAGCATTCCATATCTTCCCATCAGATAGTTTTATAAGGCCCTTTCTAAAGAAACTTAAAGGGAGAACAAAATGTAGATTATCCCTTACAAATCCGCCCAGGTTTCCAAACTTTTACAGATGAACTGCATTCAATCTTTTGTTACCAACACCACAAACTTTATCTGTATCTTGTTTTGAATCATTCTTGTTCCTGTTGCACTATTTGTTTAATATTAGGATACAATGTTATCTTAGGTTTCTGTAACTCAGTCATTCAATTTAGTATACATTTCTAGTCAATGCAATAATTCCACAGGAAAAATATTTGTGATGGCATGATGATTAACCTGATAATTATGTAGCAGTAATTGTTGTTCCAATTTTTTCCTTCTAGTTTGGCAGTCTGCAATCCTACCTTCAACATTTTATTGCATTGTACCATTTATCCATTTGCATGGGGATGGTACATTGAAGACCATTTTTTCTAAATACTGTTTAATGTTGCTGTAGAAGACATCAGCAGAGGTAATGACAGAAGACTTGTGGTTTGAAGAAATAAAGGTATTGTTTTTTTTACAAAAAATATATTTGAAGTGAATCCACAATGGGTGCTGCTAACGTTGACCATGGGTCTGTGCTATGAAACAGTTGCTTTGTGGAGTGATTTAGTTATCGCTCCACAAGAGAATACACACTGTTTTGTTTCCAATATATGCATTCCGCACATTTATTATAATTATGCTAGGATCTAGGATTAATATTCTTTGATTAATTTTCAGCAAACTAGATTTGCTATACAGGGTATTTAATGTGTTTTTTGGTTTTGTTTCATTTTCATTTTTATATTTGTTATGATATTTTATGTGTTTTTTCATACATTTTGTTTTCAACTAATTATCTAATCATGCCTTTTTCCTATATACAGTAGCTATAACATAATTTTTTTTAACATAGACTCAATATTGTGCATACTATGTATCTAGTCATTCATGCAATGTACTGTAACATTGTTTTCAACATCAGTGAGACTGACACCAAAGCTAACAGGCATGATTTTATTTGTTAAATCCCTACACTGTAGATCTTTGAGTGAACTCAGTGATATCCTCTATAGCAGGCCTGCACAACTTGTAAAGCGAGAAGGGCAGAACTGCTCCAAGGAAAACAGATTCGGGCCGCACGGGTAAAATCGTCGTCGTCGTCGTCGTCGTCGTCGTCGTCATCATCATCATCATCATATCTCCCCCAGCACCTCTCATCATCATCATCATCATCATCATCATCATCATCATCATCATCATCATCATCATCAACAACATCAACATCATCATCCTCATATCTCCTCCAGCACCCCTCATCAATCTCCCCCAGCACCCCTCATCATCCTCATATATCTTCCCCAGCACCCCTCATCATCTTCATATATCTCCCCCAGCACCCCTCATCCTCATATCTCCCCCTGCACCCTCATCATCAACCTTTGCGAGACTCACCTATCCACACCCCCTCTCACACCCCCATCTCTCCCCCTCACCCATATACAATACTCCCCATCCACATAACACACAATACCCCCTGCAGACCACACACATCCCACCCCCCTGCACCTCACCACCCCTGCACCTCACCTCACATCACTCTCCCCCCTGCACCTCCCCTCACATCACCCCCCTTCATCTCAGATCACCCCCCTGCACTTCACATCACCCCTCCTGCAACTCACATCACCCCCCCTGCACCTCACCTCACTCTCCCACCTGAACCTCACCTCACATCAACCCCCTGCACCTCACATGACCCCCTGCACCTCACATCACCCCCCTGCACCTCACCTCTCTCTCCCCCCTGCACCTCATCTCACATCACCCCCTTGCACCTCACATCACCCACCTCACCTCACTCTCCCACCTGCACCTCACCTCACATCACCCCCCTGCACCTCACATCACCCCCTGCACCTCACATCACCCCCCTGCACCTCACATTAACCCCTGCACCTCACATCACCCCCCTGCTCCTCACCTCAACTCACTCTACCCCCTGCACCTCACCTCACATCACCCCCTGCACCTCACATCACCCCCCCTGCACCTCACCTCACCTCACTCTCCCCCCTGCACCTCACCTCACATCACCCCCTGTACCTCACATCACCCCCTGTACCTCACATCACCCCCTGCACCTCACATCACCCCCCTGCACCTCACATCACCCCCTGCACCTCACATCACCCCCGTGTACCTCACATCCCCCCCCCTGCACCTCACACACAAACCCTTGCACCTCACATCACCCCACTCTGCCCCCTGCACTTCACATCACCCCCCTGTACCACACATCACCCCCTGCATCTCACATCACACCCCTGCACCTCACATCACACCCCTGCACCTCACATCACCCCACTACACCTCACCCCCCTGCACCTCACATTACCCCCCCTGCACCTCACCTCACCTCACTCTCCCCAATGCACCTCACCTCACATCACCCCCTGCACCTCACCTCACCCCCTGCACCTCACATTACCCCCTGCACCTCACCTTCCCCCCTGCACCTCACCTCCCCCCCTGCACCTCACCTTCCCCCGCCTGCACCTCATCTTCCCACCCCCCCACACCTCACCTTACTCTCCCCCCTACACCTCACATCACAGCAGCAGAGCAGGCAGGACTAGCACACTCGCAAGCAGCGGGCACAGGAAGTGCCAAACGCATAGAGCGTGCAGTCCTGAGAGCAGGCTCGAGGGGGAGAAGGAGGGGGAGAGCGGGTTCACGGGCAGGAGAGGAAGGGGAGAGCGGACTCACCGGCAGGAGAGGAGGGGGAGAGCGGGCTCGCGGGAGAGGAGGGGGAGAGCAGGCTCACCAATGGGGTGAAAACGGGCTCGCAGGGTGGAGAGCAGGCTCGGGAGGGAGGAGGACGGCCACTGCAGGCCGCACAATGAGTGCAGGCAGGCCGCATATGGACCGTGGGCCACATGTTGTGCAGGCCTGCTCTATAGGATCCCACCATTGTTCACCTGATCCGGTCTTTTACCTGATATTGGGTGGAGAACACACACTGATTTTGCTCTGAGACCTTTATTGAGGGAATTTCTGGTTTAACACAAGTCACTCTTTGATAAAGCTCCACGGGAAGGAAACGCATCAGAGGATTATTTTCTGTTTGTTAGTGGTTTGGCAACTATGCCTAATAAATTGAATTGATTTTAAAGTTTTGCTTCCAGCCAGCTTAATTTTTGCAGTGCTCAACCCTATTCTTATTTTTATTTTTATGATTTTATTTAGTCACAGTACAGCTGTACAAAATATAGCTTTTCATAAAACCCAGATTATGGCGCCCCACGTTGGGTAATCTGGGTTTTTGCCTACCTTCCTCTCCCAAGTAATGCCTTGTGGTAAATTATATCCTGCCCTAAGCAGAGAGCACTAACCACAATGTCGTACTTGTAGAGTCTCGGCCACACTCTCAGATATGAAGAGTATTGTGAGATTATTATAAAGAAAGGTCACTCAGAGTTTGTATAAAATAAGGTTTGTCATTTATTGTATCACAACAATATTCAGAAATATCAGAAATATCACAACAAGCTTCTTGTAAGCTAACGGCTAGCAGTTACAGTATGCTACCAATCCATTCCTAACTATGCAGAGATTATATAGTTAATATGCATTGTCATACTCAAAAACCAAAAGATATTATGATAGGTCAGCCAGTCTCAGCTCAAGTCTCATCTGTGTGACTTCACACCTTAGTTCGGTTCTGCTTCAACATGGAGTCATGCAAACCTATATAGCATCTCATAGTTTGCTGCGTACGTGTGACATGTGACCATACTCTGTGGTTAGTGACGTATGTTGTTTATCATTAGGAATTACAGTTACTGACGTATGATATATTTCATCATTTACCATTAGACCACGGCCTATTTACGTGAATTAGTTCCTCTTTTAATGCCTATGTAACCTGTCCCAATATCCTGCCACTTCTCAGCAAAACAACCTATTATTTCTAAGACAAGAAAAGCCAGGATTTTAACAGTACAGTATGCTCTAAGCTATACTAGGCCTTATAATGATACTATGTATATATGTACCTGTGACCTGTATTCATTATGCGTTATATGCCATAAAATACCTGTAATCCATAACACTCCCTCCCCCACGCACCTCACCCCGCTCTCCCCTACCTTCCCGCTACCACCCCCGCACCCTCGAATTCCCCATTCCCATGCCCTAGCCTCTCAAACCCAGACTTGAACACTAAACAATCCTCTCCATTGCCCTGAACGTCACACAATGGTATTTTTCATGGAGGTCACATTGTTAGACCCAGGTTGCGTTGTCAGACCCATGAGCCTCAGAAATGTTTGGCTCCCAATCAATGTAAACAGAGGTTTTAACTGCTAATCCCATGTTTAAATGCAATGACAACACTGTATTCAAATAATGTATCTAAAATTTCAATGCACCCCCCCTCTTCCCCTCTCCCCCCTCTCCCTCCCCCTCTCCCCTTCTCCCTCCCTCTCCCCCTCCCCTCCTTTCCCCCGCCTCCCCTTCCCTTCCCCCCCTCCTCCCACTCCTCCCCCCTCCCTTCTCCTCCCCCCTCCCTTCTCCTCCCCCCTTCCCTTCTCCTCCCCCTTTCCCCCCTACCCCCACATCTCCCCCTCCCCCTTTCCCCCCCTCTTCCTCCCTCCGCCCTCCTCCACCCCTCCTCCCCCTTCCCCCCTCCTCCCCCCACTCCCTCCTCACTCCCCCCCTAAAAAACTAACTAAGGTGTCATAAATTCTGTTTGCTCATGATAGCCTATAAGAGTTGATCATAACAATTGTAAACAGAAGGTTCAAATGCTATGATAGTACTGTACTGAAACAACACAAGTAAAAGTTCCCAAGTTCCCCCCCCCCACCCACGGATCACCCCCGGACCCCCTCCCCCCCATCCCTCCCCCCTCCCCCCCTGAACGTAAATAAGGTTCCAGCCACTCCGGTCGCTTCTATAAGCTCAAGATGCCTAAAAAAAGCTGATCATAACAATTGAAAATGGAAGTCTTAAGTGGCTCCCCCTCCCCCCACTTACCTCCCTCCCTCCTCTCCCTCCAATCCATGTTCTGCGTCCTGGAAGGATCTCCAGGGGTGTTTAACCCCCCTACCTTTCTCACCCTTGTGATTAAGGTTATCTCTCTAGGGCTATGTAAAGGCCCACGTGTTCCTTTCTTCCCTAATGTTTTGCCCCACCTCCCCCATCCCCCCCTGGGGCACTGCCCCCACCACTCCCTCCCCTCTGGGTGGGTCTCCGCCTCCCCAACAAAAAAGGGAGTCGCACTGAGAAACCCTCCGCCCCCCCTGCTACACTCCATACTGCTATATCCAGGCTCTTGTCATGGGAAATCCTGGAGCATCAGAGCCTATGGCTCTGAAAACAATGCCCTGTATAGCATGTCGTCCATAAAACTAATCTCCCTTGACGTAAAAGGCCTCAATTCAGTTAAAAAGAGGAAACTGGCACCACAGGAATTAAAAAAATCAAAAGGAGACATTATATTTATTCAAAAAACCCACTTCAACTCCCCCACACCGCCAAACACATTCAAAGCCCAATTCCCCCAAGCATTTTATGCATCTTCCCCAAGCATAAAAAGAGGGGTAGCCATCCTAATAAGGAATAATGTCCCTTTTGCCCTCACCAAATCAAACTCTGACCCAGACGGACGATTCTTAGTGATCCAGGGCCCCCTTTCGGGTACACCGGTAACTCTTGTTAACGTTTACGCTCCCAACGAAAACCAAATCCCGTTTACAAAAAAACTACTTGACTCCATAGAGCAACAATCCCTTTCCTCCCTGATTATAGGAGGGAACTTCAATATGGTTTCCTCACATGCGCAAGATAAATCTGTGGCCCCAACCACACCCCCCCCCAACAATCCCGCCTACGCCCTACTCTATCAAATTCCAAAAGAAAGCCCAAAAATTTAGAGAAATTATGGAAGATGATTCCCTCATAGATATATGGAGGGCTCAGCACCAGGGCCAAAGGGACTATGCTTTTTTCTCTTCCCCTCATCAGTCCTATTCGAGAATCGACTATTTTCTAGGCACCAGAAACATCTTCCAGGCATCCTCCCACTCGATATAGGCCCAATTACCTGGTCCGATCATGCCCCGGTCGAACTCACTCTCTCTCTACCTTTTGTTAAGAATAACCCTTACAAATGGAAGTTGAACGATTTCCTGCTTAACTGCCCAGAAACAGAGATCACACTCAGACAAAAACTCTCAACTTTCTTCCAAATCAATGCAGGCTCAGTTTCAGCTCCAGCTATGTTGTGCGAGGCCCATAAGGCCTCGATTAGAGGCGACCTGATCTCAATCGCCGCATATAAGAAAAAACTGAAACTTAAGCTCCAAAAAGATCTCACAGATAAGATTTCCCAATTGGAACACCAGCACAAAACCACAGCTGAAAACGCAAAACGCTGAAACAACTAACTCAGTGTAACCTCCCCTCCCTCTCTAGTGAGGAATTAGAAATTCTAAACAAAAAAATTTCCCAGGAGGAATTGTCCAGAGCTGTAGGCTCCCTTAAACTAGCTAAAACACCCGGTCCAGATGGATTCTCCAACGCCAATTATAAAACATTTATACCGACTCTATCCCCCTATCTACTCGATATGTTCAATTCCTTCCTGCAGGGAGAACTAATCCCCCCCACAATTACCGCAGCAAATCTAGCTATCATCCACAAGGAAGGTAGAGACCCGCTCCTGTGCGGTAATTATAGGCCAATCTCCCTACTAAATTCCGATCTCAAAATCTACAGCAAGATCTTGGCAAACAGACTCAACCCAATTCTCCCTAGACTTATCAATGTAGACCAAGTAGGCTTTGTGTCAGGTAGACAGGCCTCTGACAATATTCGCAAAATTGTGGATATCATTGACCACGTGCATCTCACAGGAACCAAAGCAATGATTCTTAGCCTCGACGCAGAAAAAGTGTTCGACCGAATCAAATGGGCTTTTCTAGACCAAACGATGCTGAGGTTTGGCTTCCATGGTCTTTCCTAGAGGGGGTTAGAGCCCTCTACCAAAACCCAACAGCGTATATGTTAAACTTTCGGGCGGTTTCTCCGACCCAATCACTATTAGGAATGAGACTAGGCAGGGCTGCCCGCTCTCCCTGCTACTAATCGCCCTTACAATTGAACCTCTAGCGGCCAAAATAAGACATGAAAAAAGCATCAAGGGGATTCAAATACAAAATCTCCCTGTTCGCCGATGATGTGATCCTGACCCTCGCTGACCCCCATACCTCCCTCCCTAACCTTCAAAGGTTATTACACCAATTGGCACAATCTCAGACTATAAAGTTAATATGGATAAGTCAGAAGCCCTCAACATATCCCTCCCAGACCCGATGTGGAAAGTTTTACAATCTAATTATAAATATAAGTGGAGTAATACTCACATTAAATATCTTGGAGTGAAAATCTCAAAATCCTTCGGGTCCCTTTACCAGCATAATTACCCCCCCTATTTGATGAGATCAAAAAAGACCTGGAATCATGGAAATAGCTCCAAATTTCCTGGTTCGGAAGAATAGTCTCAATCAAAATGAATGTCCTTCCGAGACTACTCTATTTCTTTCAAACCCTCCCGTAGCTGTCCCACTGGCGGCCCTGAAAAACATTCAGTCCCTAATATCCCAGTTTATTTGGAATGATAGAAGACCGAGGGTCCCCAGATCGGTGATGCTTTCCCCAAAAACAAGGGGGGGGCTGGGTGTCTCCGATGTGGTCAGATATTATCTTGCGGCCCAGCTGAAGCAAGCTGTAGTTTGGAATTACGACCCGGCCTCTGCCTGCTGGCTCGCAATAGAATCACATTATGCGGCGCCCCTTTCTCTCCAGGTTCTCTTCTGGTCCTCGGGAGGAAAAGAGGGAGGACCGCGGCAGCTGGACCTGGGGGCAATTAGATGCATGTGGGATGTCTGGCTCAAGAGCAAAGAGAAGTACTGCCTGTTAGCTTCCCCCTCTCAACTCGCCCCTATCTTTGGAAACCCAAACTTCCTGCCTGGGTGCTCTCAAAGACAATTTGACCAATTCCAGGGTCTCTGTATTAGGCTGTGGCTGATCTGCTGAAGAAAGGAGAGATCCTGTCATTTCAGGAACTCCGAGACAAATTTCAATCCCAAGACCTAAATCTGTTCAAATTCCTGCAAATTAGGCATTTTCTATTATCTTTTTCCCAAAACTCCATATTCCCCACACTAACTAGATTTGAGTCTCTATGCTTCAAAGGCACCTACCAAAGAGGCCTGATATCAGAGATCTATAGGGGGATGGAGTCGGCTTCCGACCCCCCGGCCCACCACTATATGCAAAGATGGTCCAAAGACCTTAACGTACCAATAGATATGGAAGACTGGGAGGATGTCTGGGAGTTGGCCGCAAAAACCTCAATCTGTACAGTAACAAAAGAGAACATCTACAAAATACTATTCCAGTGGTACCTGACTCCGGCTAGGCTGAGCCAGATCTTCCCCGGCACTCCCGACCTGTGTTGGAGAGGATGTGGTTAAAAGGGTGACATGGCCCATATTTGGTGGTCATGTCCGGAGATCCAGAGATTTTGGGTCATGATCCAGACGCTCCTTCGCGAGATCTCGGGGCTCCTTTCCCCCTTGGATCCCTTGACCTTTGTGCTGAGCAAACCCATCAATGATCTACCCCCTCCACTATCACGATTAGTTTTATCCATTCTGACAGCGGCCAGATGTTCGTGGCAGCGGCCTGGAATCAGACCAATGCTCCTGCGAGAACCACAGTAATTAGAAGGATAGATGAAGTAATGTCTATGGAGAAACTTACAGCCATGCTTCACAAAAAAATGCCCCAGTTTCTAAACACCTGGGGCCCGTGGATCGGACCATAGGGTCTGGGCCTTCACTAGGCCTAGACAACACAGAAGACGGCAAGTGCGGAAGTTGAAGATCCCCGAGGACCCCTTCCCCTGCCCCCCACCCCCTCCCTCCCTTTCCCCATCTGTTCGTCTCCCCCCACTCCACCCCAGCTTTTCCCATCTCTTCTTTTTTCTCTATAAGAAAATCCTATTGGTTATCACAGTGTCGTACTCAACTAAGCTAAACTTGTCTTTATGTGTTCATGATAGCACTGTACCCATGCCTGTATGTGCTTGTTACCAATAAAAAAAAAGATTGATTTAAAAAAAAATAACACCTATTCCCTTTAGGCCAGCTAATCTGGTTCCCAAGCCAAAACATGCCCTGGCATATGCAACAATGTAACTCAGTCTCTGCATACAACAATAAAGTGGTTTTGCTTATCTGTTAGTCCTTTGGAGCAGATGTCGCCGCTTCAGCACAGCCTCACATCCATCCTTCCTAGGGGAGCTCGGCCCCACGTGAGCTCAGATAAACTCTCCTCTGTAAATGAAACCAATGCGGTTCTGCTTCGGAGACTCTCTGCTCATCGACACTTTGGTTACTGGTTTAATTAATTCCTTGTTGAGCTAGTTAGTGCTTTTATTAATTACATTTGTTGGCTACTGTTTTTATTTAGTGCACTGGGGTGTTTCTGTGTTTTTGAATGTTTTATTATTGTGTGTTTTGTGCATTAATGTATTGTGATTAGGTGCCCATTGTGTGCTATAGTGGCTTATCATGCCAATATTATTATTATATGGGTATGATGTACTACTATAACAATCAATGGGTACAGGGTGAGTATAGTGGGTCTGGGGAGGGTGGTTAGGCCTCCCAGTGGGTATCAGGGCATGGTGGGTTAACTCCTTAATTACTGTAGCGGTTATTAACCGCTAAGGTGATTAAGGGGTTAGGGGACATTAGATTGTATTTGCTATGTATTTTTACGGCAACGGAGAACAAGGACCTTGAAGTATCCTGACGATGATGCCCTTCGTATTGCAGGGGTAAGTAGAACTGTATTTATTTATTTGATTTATGTATGCTAGCTAATGTTGTATTTAATAATGAGCAGATAATCTATTATCCATATCTGGATAATAGTTATTTTGCCCATTACTGTACTGTGTGTGTTTGGTGGGGGGGGGTACCCTTGGACGCCCAAGGGTACCACCTGCGGACCCTTGGGGACACCTGTGGGGAAGAACTGGGGGCTCCACAGCTGTGGACCCGCAGGAACCACCCGAGGGCCCCAGACCCCCACGAGAACCACCCGAGGGCCCCAGACACCTGTGGGGATGACCCGGATACCACCAGAAACCCGTGCTACCACCAGTGGACCACAGTGGGGCCAGCAGTAACCCACGGGGACCACCTGAAGGCCCACGGTGCCTAGCGGGGACCACCTGGAGACACCCAGAAACCCGTGGGTTCCTCTCAGGGTGCACTGTGTGCCTGCAAACACCCATTGGGACCACCGGGGACCCCCGTCGGCCTGGGTTATTAATCCTGTGGGTTAAATAATAAATCATGGTTTTATGGGGGGGGCACGGGGATGGGTGGGGTATTGGTGCTTACTACTGTAAATATTTTGACATTTAAATTGTATTCCTAGTGTAGATTAGCAGGGGGTCTCCGGAGCAGAACCGTATTGGTTTCAAGTCCGGGGACCCCCTCCATCCCGAGATACGAGCCCCGGTATAGGGTGCAACTATCCCTCTGCTTTGTTTACATCCCACGTGGATTTTAACATGGAGGAGATACGGCACCTAATAGCAGGTCCTGTAACTTGGGAAGTAGGGGGTTCCCGAGGCTGAAATCAACTTTGTTCAGCTCAGGAGCCCCCTGCTCACGCACACAATGAATACAAATAAAATGTAAGCAGCTTCATTACCTTAACCGCTATCCGCTAAGGTAATGATTTTTATGTGGGGGGGTGTTTGATACTAGTGTGAGGGAGCAGGGGGTCTCCTGAATTGAACAAAGTTGATTACAGCCTCGAGGACCCCCTACTTCCCGAGATACAGCCCGTTATGAGGTTCCGGTATCCCTCTGCTTTGTTTAGATCCAACGGTTACGTGACCCACAGGATTTTATCATAGGGATACCGGCACCCTATAATGGGGCCTGTATCTCGGGAAGTAGGGGTTCCCCGGACCTGAAACCAATGCAGTTCAGCTTCTGAGACCCCCTTGCTACATTACTGCAATGTTAGAATTTTAATAAAACCCACGCGATCACCTGTGAGAAGCGCTTAGTTAGATAGGCTGAATCAGTCAATCTCTGACTGGACGTCTATTACAGAAAGGCAAACCCCAGTAGGACTCACACAGCAGGGACCCCGGCTGTGTTACTCCGGCAGGCCATTATGTCTGCAACTGACCATCTCGGGTCCACTACGCGGCGTAACGCGGGATGTACCCAGGTATATGTTTGAATAATGGCCAATGCATCTGTAAGAAGACAACGAGACAACATCTACCTACAGATTTCTGTGGATTGCAAGTAAAGAAGATTCAAGATTGAAGAAAGAAGATTTTATCTGATGCTGAGGATCGCGAATGATGGCGTCGTGGATGATAAACTTCCAGATACACCGGTAATCGGAGGATGAAGACATACTGTATAAAGGTAAGAAAAATATTGAATGTACTGTATGTAATTTTTTGTTTTTCAGTTTTTTTTATTGTATTTTTTCAATTTTATTTTTTTGCTTGCTTACTGACTGCCAATGAATTTACCCTTTAGGGTATAGATAAATACAATGACAGGCAATACATTTTTTGGCAAATGGCTGTTTTTAATTAATTGTTATGTTTTGTATTTCTGTTTATTGTTTTGATTTAATTGTTATGTATTTGTAGTGCTTCTTTTTATTTACTTTTTGGATTGCTTAGGCATTTGATTTCTTTTATTCTTCTGGTGTTTAGGCTTTTGATTTATTTTATTCTTCTGGTGTTTAAGCTTTTGATTTATTTTATTGTTCTGGTGTTTAGAAGTTTTGGTATTTTTTGTTGTATCTTTTTGGTGCTGTTGATTTTTTTAGGTTGCCCATTGACTGCTATAGTGACTAATCATGCCCATTTTATATGGGCATGATGTACCACTGTGCCAATCAATGGGTAGAGGGTGGGTGAAGTTGACCCAGGGTGGGTTGTTAGGCCACCCTGGTGGGTAGCAAGGGATGGGGGGTTAACCCTTAATAACTTTAGCATTACTAACTGCTAAGGTGATTAAGGCGGTAGGGGCCATTAGATTATATTTTTTATTGTTGTGTTCCCACCAACAGAGGACATGGACATGGAGGATAGTGATGAGGATGGCCTTCATCCTGGCAGGGGTAAGTGCAAGTTTTATTTACTTTATGCTGGCTTGATAATGTTTTATTTGGAATGGGCTACTATCCAGATCTGGATAATAGTAATGTTGTCCATTACTGTACTGTATGTGTTGGAGGGGTTGTTGGAGTAGAGGAGGTGGGTAGTAGGGTTGTTGTGTTTTTTTTAATGTTTATTGGGGTAGAGGGATTGGATGAAGGGGGTATTTTCCCTAAGGGTGGATGGTTAGGCCTACCGGGTGGGTAGCGGGGGTTGTTAACCCCTTAATTACCATAGCAACCACCGCTATGGTAGTGAAGGTGTTAACCACCCTGTAACCTTCCCGGCAGTCCTAATCACCCACCTTGGAGCAACTACCCCCTTCATCCACCCCCTCTGCCCCGAATAAATAGGCTATTCTGTTTTAAGCCCTTAATTGCCTTACCGGCTAGACGCTAAGTTAATGAAGCTGTTTTTATTCAAATGTTAATACTAGTATGCATGAGCAGGGGGTCTCCAGAGCAGAACCGCATTGATTTCAGATCCAGGGACCCCCTGCTTCCCGAGATACAGGGAATAGCCTCAAGTAGAGATTGGTGAATTGTCCAGATGCTTTGTTCCACGGATTTCCACGGATCAATCTTGAAAAGGGCGATATGCCTTTTACAGATTTATTTTTGTCTGTCATTGATAAGTAATCCAATCCACTGGTTGATTTTAAGAATCTGTGTGTGGATTGCTGAAACCACGGATTGAATTCTTAAAATCTACCAGTGGATGCTATCCAATGGCATTGTTTGATCCTCACGGATTGAATCGGGCACAATCTGTCAACGGATTTTACACCACGGAACAAATTTTTAATGGAAAACTTGGGAAATTCCGTGAAACGGATTTTGACAGTTTCTCCCATCTCTAATCTCAAGTGCTACTCAAATTCTTGTGCTGAGTGTAAGATTTAACTCTTTCATTATACGTGCCGTACGAAGATATATATTATGGAACATATTAATGTCTTAAACACATCAAAAGATGCATCTGAAAATGTGTCATGTTCATGTAATAAACTATATTATGGTTTTTAATTATTAAAGTGAATGTAGGGTATGTCTGTATGGTCTAATATGGTATATAATATTGATTCTATTAAGTATGGGTGTATAATAATGAGTCTACATATTATAACAAGAATTACAAAGACAGCAATAGTGAACAAAACTTTTAATCACACACAGTTAATTCTCTGCGTGTAATAAACTAGGAAAAAGCTATATTTTATATTGCGTTATGGGATGAGCAAGTAAACGTTGCTTTTATTATGTGTGCATGGTCAGTGTTCTGTTTTATTCGAAACATCACATCTCGGTTTAAAACTAATCCAGCAGCTATTAGCAAGAGAATAAATGATATTCAATATTTTTTGCAGTCTGATTTGGGAAAAATTGTAGTACGTTCCCTATCCGTCAGCAAAATACAATAAGTTAAATACAATTTCTCATTCGCAATTTTTTATTTCAACATTTGCAGTAATAATAAGAATACTCCATCAATTAATTATATTATTACAGTTTCCAGTAACTTACAAAGAAGAAATAGCTGCAATTGAATATCGCCACCCACTGCCATCGTACACATTGACAAGTTCTAGCATTTTTATAAGGGACAAGGATTAGCGTTCACTCTTCAGGCGATAGCAGAGGCCATCCAGCACATCTCTTCTCTCAATTTATGATGAAGGCTGCTTGATAGTCGCAAAAAAAATATTCTCTCAAAAGGTAAAGCAGGAGAGAGCATAATGTAATTTAGAGTTCTTCCTCGAGAGAGTGCCACAAATTCTGAATAATTTAGTATGTAATGAGTATTTGAAATTGCAACACGCTCATAGGTATTATGACGTGTGTTAATTGGAGCGCACAGTATATTTTTTCCCAATGTGCATGTGCAGGGTATTGATTAATGCGTCTCTGTGCAATGATAATCCCCGGTAACGTAATGATGCTAGTTTTGTGAAACGGCCGTTGTTATTGCTGCTGCCAGAATAATTCTACTCTTTCCTAATTCTGTCTCAGGGCCTCCCCTGCTGAAATCCCTCTCCTGGCTTCCTATCAAATCTTGTGTCACACACTCAATTCTCCTCCTCACTTTTAAAGCTTTACATTTCTGCTCCTCCTTCCATCTAATAATAATAATAATAGCATGTTCTTCTATAGCGCTGCTAGTTTTACGTAGCACTTTACAGAGACATTTTGCAGGCACAGGTCCCTGCCCCGTGGAGCTTACAATCTATGTTTTTGGTGCTTAAGGCACAGGGAGATAAAGTGACTTTCCTTGGTCACAAGGAGCCGACACCATGAAGAGAACCAGGCTCCCCTGCTTCAAACTCAGTGCCAGTCAGTGTCTTTACTCACTGAGCCACTCCTTCTCTCTCAGCCCTAATTTCTCACTATACACCATCCCGACTCTTGCGTTGTTTTCAAGGATGTCTTCTCACAACCCCCATTTGTATCTAAAGCCCTCGCCCACCTTAAACGTTTCTCACTGTCTGCCCCACACCTCTGGAATGCCCTTCCCCTCAATATCCGACAAGCACCCTCTCTACCCACCTTTAAGACCCACCTTAAAACACACCTACTTAAGGAAGCATATGAGTAGCTACATGGCTGATAATATACACCTCATAAATAAACCTTGGCCCCCTGCAGAAGCACTTACCAGAATGCCCATCTACTGTCTCTGTACGTTCTTCCTACCAACCAATTAGATTGCAAGCTCTTCGGAGCAGGGACTCCTTTACTTAAATGTTACTTTTATGTCTGAACCATTTCTTCCCTTTATGTGTTATTTATATGATTTGTCATGTGTATTACTGCTGTGAAGCGCTATGTACATTAATGGTGCTATATAAATAAAGACATACTGTACGTACATACATACAGTACATACACATGTATATTTATCCCATGATCTGTAACATTTTAATGAGTCTTCTCCTGATATTGTCCTGTCTTTCTTTTACCTTTTTCCTGTTTCTGTGCCAAACTTGGAAACAGACAAACACATTTATGACTAGTATTATCATTATTTTTGCAAAATAGTTTGCAAATAGCATAAACCCATAGGATGAAGAAAAAAAGCTCTAGAGGACATTATGAATTTTTACATCAAATTCACATATTCTCCATAATCCAAACTTTGGATACATTTTGGCAAAATCGAAAACAGATCCCCGACATTTTTTTTTTAGAGTTGAACACAAAACTAAACATGGCGTCAAGTGCACATCTCTACTATTATGTTCACTCTCCTTAAAACAGAAGATGTATCTTCCCAGCAGAACATGGTGCTTTCATCTAAAACCTCTTCGTGTACCACTACAAAAGCAATAGGAACAGAAGGAAAATAAGGCAGTTTAGTTCCTTCTCCTCCTCTGTGGTGTTGGCAATTCCTTCCTGACAAAATAAAATGTAAATTCCTGTTAGAAATGAGGACACATACTAACACTTCAGAAAGGGACTGAAATAATCTTAATTTGAAGGAAAGGTGACAAAAATGTACCTGCTACTTAGCAAAACCTTAATGGAAACATATATAAAAACCCTGCACCACTTCCCAAATTGCCTTGCAATTTATTAATAGAATTATGCATTTTTGATCATAAGTCTTTATTAACAAACGAATCATTAGGTTGTAATTTAATCTAAAAAATATTGAAATATGCTAACCACTAAAGATGGGCGCATTCCCCGAAATCCTTTTCCCAGATTTTCTCGCATTTCCCCCCAAATCCATTTCACAGTGTCAAATCTGCAAATTGATTTGGACGGTTATAATCCGTGAATGATTCAACAAAAATCACCATTGGAAAAAATCCGTTGACGGATTTGTAGAATCCAATCCATGGATTCAGCAACTCGTTAGCGGATTCTTAAAAATCCATCAACAGATTGCTGAATCCGTGGATTGGTTTCTACAAATCCATCCCCGGTTTGCGGAATCTGCAGAGTATATTGGCAATAATAATTTGCAAAACGCGAAACGCCCCAAAAATTCCCCATCTCAACTAACCATGTCAAGATAAATTCTCATTATCTTGTGGACTGAACTCTCCGACTATTATAAGAAAAGACAACAAACAAAGACTGGACAACAAGGGAACATGTGAAATATGTTATAGTGCCTTTATTTGTTTTCCATTCATATATGGCAAATTATCTTTTCATTGCAGCACTCAAGGCATTGAAAAGTATTACTAATACATTGGTATATTAGTAGGTTTGAGCTCACCAAATTCTGTTTCTCTAAAGAGAAAATACCTGTCAGTAGGTTGTTGGACACTCATACTAACGCATAAGTGACGAAAATACATTCATTTGTAGGGAAAAGAGAAAAAAGTCACACACACAAATATCTGATGAGAAAGTAAACACTGTTCCTGTCAGGAGGCCATTGCATGTTCATACTGACATCAGAAATTGACTAAAATTACCTTAGTACTCTTTGAGAGTCTGACAAAGGTAAGTTGACATTATCTTGCAATGTGAAATGAATAAATCCTGACATAAAGTAGTCAATCTATTAGACAGTAGCTATGTTTCAGAAAGCTATATCATTTGGCTATTTTGAGTCACAAAATTAGAAAAAAATCTTGTTTGACATTCCTTGTCAGTATGTATTAAACTATTTTCAGGGTATTTTCAGTAAAAAAAAAAAAGAAAGAAAAAGTAACCTCATAAAATACATTTGACAGTTTTCTCTATTTTGGTCTGTTTCCATTGGGATCCCAGAAAATGCAATTTCTGAGGTGAATCGTGCTCTTTCAGGTTCTATTTTCACATACGTTTGGTTCATATGAGCTGCATTATAAGAGGTACAGTAAGCAGCTCTCTGAGCATGTCCTGGTGTTGTGAAGCAGATACTGCTCATCAAATACTGTAGGCAGTGTAAAATAAATATGTGTACTGTAATGGGTTGACTCAGCAGGTCTCTGAGTCCCTGTGAGACAGGAATCAATTCCCAAGCAACTAGTTTAGAGCTGTACTGCTTCATAACTGACTTCTATGGGGGTTTGTGATCAAAAGTACATTAGTGCTGATCAGGCACTAACACAGACATTCCCATTTAATTGAATAGGCAATACTGTGTGTTAGTGCCTAATTCACACTAACACACTTCAGTGCATAACCCCCCTCTCCCCCCCCTCCATGTGTGTAGATAGTTTCAGAAAGGTCAATCTTTAAAGGTGTAGCAGGAAGCTTTTATGAAATCGCGGAAAATGTAGACGTTTATTAGTTTATTTATTTATAAAATGTTTACCAGAAAGTAATACATTCAGAGTTACCTCTCGTTTTCAAGTATGTCCTGGGCACAGAGTTATAATGACACATACATGGATACAAATACATAGTTACATTGAGTGAAAAGGGTTATACAGTAAATTATATACAAGACATTGTATGCACAATTAATGATACTGCACCGACACACTTTATTCGAGCAAATACCCAGTATGTACCTGGCAGATACCTGGAATGCGCCGCTCCTCACCTCTGACAAGCCCCGTTGCGTTTGCCTTCCCAGCCTGGGTTCATGCCTGGCTGATGGGCGGCTGATCTGTTAAATAATAATGATTAGGATTTAATAGGCTGCAATGCTTCGCGTGTCTACCAGATGGCATAAATTCATGAATTGTAATGCAGTATATATATATATACTGTGCAGTATTGCAGCCAGCGGGAATAAAATGCTTCAATCCCTGCCTGGAAAATAACCCAATGCACTCGGGCAGAAAACAGTCACAAACCTCAATACACCCGGGTATACCCGAATTCGTGGGACTAGCCGAGCTCGAATAAAGTGTGTCGCCAGTGTAATATATATTATAGTCATATATAACAGTTACAGACCAGATAACAATGTGAAACAGCTTTAGTTTTGAAAGAACTTAAGACTGGTGGCAGCAGTGAGAGTCTCCGGTAGACTGTTCCAGTTGTGGAGTGCATGGTAAGAGGAGGAGCGGCCGGGTACTTGGTTGAACCATGGGACCATGGACAGTCTTTTGAATCAGATCTCAGATGATAAGTGCTGCATGTGATAGGGGTGAGGAGCTTGTTCAGATAGGCGGGTAGCTTACCTAGAAAGTATTTGAAGGCAAGACAGGAGAGATGAACTTTGCACCTAGACTCTAGTGATGACCACTCTAGTTCTTTGATCATTTTGCCATGATGTGTGTTGTAATTGCATTGGAGGACAAAGCGGCATATTGAGTTGTAGAGTGTATCAGGTTTGCTGAGGTGAGTTTGGGGTGCCGTGCCATATACTATGTCCCCATAGTCTATAATTGGCATCAGCATCTGCTGTGCGATGCACTTTCTGACCAGCAGACTTAGGGAGGATTTGTTCCTATATAGTGAACCTAGTTTGGCATACATTTTGGATGTCAGGGTATCAATGTGCAACCCAAATGTTAAACCATATGCCCAAATGTTTGAAACTAGTAACAGTATTAGAGTTGGTTCTGATCTGTAGCTCCTTCAATGGAAGGTTTTAAAATGTAGCCTTGGTCCCAAATACCATTGTTACAGTCTTGTCAGTGTTTAGAAACAGTTTGTTTTGGGAAATACAATTTTCAAGTCTCAAAAAGTCAGACTGAAGTACGTGTCCAAGTCAGAGAGGTTAGGGCTGTGTGCATACAGGATTGTGTGATCCGCATACATGTGTATTGAGGTTTCCTTACAAGCTGTAGGAAGATCATTAATGAACACTGAGAAGAGTAGGGGCCCCAGAACAGAGCCTTGTGGGACACCACAGGTGATATCCAAGGGGTTGGAGTTAGTGTCCAAGATAGACACATGTTGGGATCTACCTGAGTCGCTAATAATTAGTAGCACACCCCACAAAGTATTCATTGAATGCATTTGCAATGTCAGTGGGATTTGCCAGGGTAATATCAAACTTAATAATATTACATAGTTGTTGATGGCTAGAAGGCTGGAATATATTGTTGATAACCTTCCAGAAGTTAGCTGGATTTGATTTATTCTGATGAAGTTTGTCAGAGTAATATTGTGTTTTTGCGTGCCTTGTTTGCCTTGTGCACATATTCCACAGGCATCTGTAGTTATTAAGATCCTTAGTAGTGCCTGTTACAGTGTACCTTTTTCACAAGGCATCCCTAAGAAGGTAGAGCGCTATAAGGTCTGTTGTAACCCATGGATTGTGGGACCCCGTACTCTTATTCTGCGTAGTAGAGCATGTGTATCACAGTTTTAAGAACTCGGATTGGAAATAGTCGAGTGCAGAATCAGGGTCGGGAATTAAGTCGATTCTGTATCAAGAGCAGCTGGTAAGATCAGCCAGAAACTGTTGTGGGTTAAAGTACCTAAATGTTCTAATGAGAACGTTAGGGCTTGATTGGGGTGATCTGATTTTCCTTACACAGTATACTATTAAATGGTCACTGAAAAGTCAGGTAGATGCCAGAGGATTGTATTATGCTGGGACTAGAGAGAGAATCCAGTCTAGCAAGGAATGGTTGTGAGATTTCAGGTTTGTCCGTGTAGGTTGGGAAATGAGTTGCGTTAGGTTAAGTGACTTGAGTTGTATTGGGATTTTGTTGTTTTTAGGGTTGAACCAATTATAAGCAGAGATATCCTCACCGTGGAGGAAAAACGTCAGCGAGCACGGCAGGGCAACAAATTGGCAAAGGCTGGACTGTGCTGAAAAATACTTTATTGTTGCATGGAAATTAAAAAAGAGTGAGGGGATAGCACCCCCCGCAACTCTTACGCGTTTCACCCACTCAGGGGCTTTCTCAAAGAGTGAGAATTACTTGCTGCCATGCATTCTAAAGTACTGAACACTTCCGGAAGTGACATCACTTTACCGGTGCTTGCAAGATCTCCCCAGATGTATGAATGGGGTCTGCACACCTGGCAAGTGTAAACGCACCCGTGGTGAATCAGTACTGGAGAAAAATGCAGTAAAGGCAAATAGTTTGCCAATAAAACAACACTTAGCTTAATTAAACCCTCTATATCAGGCCTGCCCAACTTGTAAAGTGAGAAGGGCCGAACTGCTCCAAGGAAAAAAAATTTGGGCAGCACGGGTTAAATCATCATCATCATCATCATCATCATCTCTCCTCCAGCACCTCTCATCATCATCATCATCATCCTCATATCTCCCCCAGATCCCCTCACTATCAACCTTTACGATACTCCCCATCTATCTCTCATACCCCCATCTCTCCCCCTCACCCACACAATACCCCCTCCACATCTCAGCCCATTCCACATCAGCAGCCCCCCCCAAGTCAGCATCCCCCCATGTCTCTCTTCCCACAATATGACACTCTCTCCCCCTCCCCTAAATTACACTCTCTCCCCCTCCTCTCAATATGACTCTCTCCCCCTCCCCTCAATATGATTCTCTCCCCCTCCCCTCAATATGACACACTCTTCCCATCCCCTCAATATGACACTCTCCCCCTCCCCTAAATATGACACTCTCTCTCCCTCCCCTCAATATGACACTCTCTCTCCCTCCCCTCAATATGACACTCTCTCTCCCTCCTCTCAATATGACACTCTCTGTCCCTCCCCTCAACATGACACTCTCTCTCCCTCCCCTCAATATGACACTCTCCCCCTCCCCTCAATATGACACTCTCTCTCCCTCCCCTCAATATGACACACTCTCTCTCCCCTCAATATGACACTCTCTCCCCTCAATATGACACTCTCCCCCTCCCCTCAATATGACACTCTCTCTCCCTCCCCTCAATATGACACTCTCCCCCTCCCCTCAATATGACACTCTCGCTCCCTCCCCTCAATATGACACTCTCCCCCTCCCCTAAATATGACACTCTCTCCCTCCCCTCAATATGACACTCTCTCTCCCTCCCCTCAATATGACACTCTCTCTCCCTCCTCTCAATATGACACTCTCTGTCCCTCCCCTCAATATGACACTCTCCCCCTCCCCTCAATATGACACACTCTCTCTCCCCTCAATATGACACTCTCTCTCTCCCCTCAATATGACACTCTCCCCCTCCCCTCAATATGACACTCTCTCCCCCTCCTCTCAATATGACACTCTTTCCCCCTCCCCTCAATATGACACTCTTTCCCCCTCCCCTCAATATCACACTCTTTCCCCCTCCCCTCAATATGACACGCTCTTCCCATCCCTTCAATATGACACTCTCTCTCTCCCTCCCCTCAATATGACACTCTCTCTCTCCCTCCCCTCAATTTGACACTGTCTCTCTCCCTCCCCTCAATATGACACTCTCAACCTCCCCTCAATATGACACACTCTCCCCCTCCCCTCAATATGACACACTCTCCCCCTCCCCTCAATATGACACTCTTTCCCCCTCCCCTCAATATGACACTCTCTCCCCCCCCTGCAACTCACATCACTCTCTCTCCCCCTGCACCTCACATCACTTCCCCCCCTGCACCTCACATATCAGCAGCCCCCCATACTGTACATGTCAGCAGCCCATCCCCCCTCACATGTCAGCAGCCCACCCCCTCACATGTCAGCAGCCCACCCCCCCTCACATGTCAGCAGCCCACCCCCCCTCACATGTCAGCAGCCCACCCCCCCTCGCGTGTCAGCAGCCCACACCCCTCACATGTCAGCAGCCAACCCCCCCTCACATGTCAGCAGCCCACCCCATCACATATCAGCAGCCCACCCCCCCCTCACATGTCAGCAGCCCACCCCCCCCTCACATGTCAGCAGCCCTCCCCCCTCCCTCACATGTCAGCAGCCAACCCCCTACTCACATGTCAGCAGCCCACCCCCCCCTCACATGTCAGCTGCCCACCCGCCCACCAGCCCGTTTTTCACACCTGCTATTGAAAAAAAAATACTCACGGCATCCTCCTCATGCTGCTGCTGCCCCCGCGCACAGTAAAACCCGGGGCAGGGAGGGAGAGGGAGGGGGAGGGAGAGGAGGGAGAGGAGGGAGAGGGAGGGGGAGGGAGGGTGGTGAATCGCCGCCATTAAAAAAAAAATGTAACTTTTTTTTTTAATTATTATTTATTTATTTAATTAACTGGCGCCCGGCCGGAGTCATAGCGGGCCGCACAGAGAGGCCAGGCGGGCCGCATGCGGCCCACGGGCTGTATGTTGTGCAGCCTTGCTCTATATAAATAATTTAAATCTTAACAAAACAGTATTCGCATAACCCTTTAGGGGAGGCATGATGACAATAATATATGCTGAAAAAACATAATAAACCTCTCTCCTAAAGGCTAGCGAAAAAAACATAACAATAATAAAACTATTGCAAAAATAGTGCAATAATACATTAAAATCAAGTAATAGCGGGGGCATGGGGTACATAGAACTTTGAATTCATTCAAATGACTAAATGTCATATATAATATTATTATTCAGTTCTATGAAGACTGTAAGTCAAATTCAAAATAAAACACATTCAACACAAGTGTTTTAAACAGACTGGACAACATATATATAAACTTGTAACAGTTTTTTGAATCAATTTTAAATCACTTAGTTGCTTATTCTGCTAACTTAAAGAATTCTGTGGCATTTTTTAGTTACATTATTTAGGAACATTTTTTAGTATATCAAATTCTAATGTGAGAAATAAATTCTTTTATTACAGGATGCCATGAATTTCAGGGACATCACTCTAAAGAATAAACGAAAAAAGAGAAAGAAAAAAAGAAAAAAAGAAAAAAACTGGAAGGCAAAGGAACAAGGGAACAAGGATGATAAGCAATAAACAATATATACAAAAACATTAGTTGATTCTTCACTCAATACACAATAGGCCAATCAGTTCAGTTATAAATAACAATTTATCAGTATATAGAATTCATCAATATTTCACTATCCTATATGGATGATACTGTTTTTTCATACAATGAGCAAGTTAGTTAATAAATAATTTTTTAATAAGTTTAAGCCCATTTCATAAAGGATAAGGACCCAAGTAATTAAAGATAAGCAGAATAACCATTTAACAGACCAGAGATTTCCAGGGGGGAGACACATCAAAGAAAATGTTTTATCTCCCAGTCAACATTGATTCCTTTTGGTGACACTGTGTCCATTGTAAATATCCAGAACATTTCCATTTGATTAAGGATGTTCTGTTGGTCACCTTGTCTGACTGGGAGTGGAATATAATCTATCCCACTAAAGGTTAGCAAATCTAATTTGCCCATAGGGCATTCTAAGAAGTGTCTCGCCACCGGGAATCTCTGATCTTTATTTTTTATACTTCTAATATGTTCCATTATACAATGTTTTAATGGGCGTATTGTTCTTCCTATGTAGCTCTTACCGCAACCACATGTTAAAATATAGATGACAAAGTTGGCATTGCATGTAATAAAACTCTTGAGCTTTATTTTGTCTTTATTGACTCTTGAATGTATTACTTTAATGGGTTTGGCATAGGTACATACCTTGCAATAGCCACATTTAAAGAAACCTATAGGTGGAGTAAAGCCTTTGGTTTTAAGCAAGGGGTTGACAAACAAGCTTGGTAAGACATAACCTGACAAGGTTTTTGCTTTCTTAAAAACAAATTTTGGCAGTTGTTCAATATATGGTTTTAACTTATTATCTAGACTTAAAAAATTCCAATGTCTGGCTATAATGGTGTTTTTCCAGTACAGTATCTCCTCCAGCTTTACTATGTTTTTTTAACAAATCAGTTCGTGGTGTATGATAAGCATGTTCAAAAGCCTTCTGTAAGTCAAATTCACTATATCCCCTAGAGCGGAACCTAGAGGCCAATTGCTTTGATTGTTCCAAAAAATGATTTTTTTCTGAGCATATGCATCTCAGTCTCAAAAATTGCGCCTTTGGAATACCTCTAATCAAAGGCTTAGGGTGACCACTATCCGCCTTTAAAAATGTATTTCTTGAATTAGTTTTCCTAAATATGTCCGATTGAATACACTGATTAGACTCAACATATAATAACAGATCTAAATATTCAATTTTTTGAGCATCATATGGAAAAGTAAAATGTAAATTATAATTATTATTGTTTAAATGGTCCACAAATTCCGTCAGGGACCTCGTGTCACCTTCCCAAATCATAAACAGGTCATCTATAAATCTACGATAAAAAATGATATTATTACGGAAAGGATTAACATTACTAAAAATGTGCATAAACTCCCAATAACCCATAAATAAGTTTGCATATGATGGTGCAAATGAAGTACCCATTTCTGTGCCTCGTGTCTGTAAATAAAAAAGTGAGTCAAATAAAAAATAATTATGTGTTAATAAAAAAAAAAATAGATTCAATAATAAATGTGGATTGTGCACGTGATATTTGTGAATAATTTAAGAAATGTTGAACTGCAGTGATACCATGTGTGTGATCAATGATACAGTGGCGTCCACCTTTCGTCTAAATTGGCCAGATCCGCGATTTTCAGATTATCCCGGTTATGTGCGGTTTTGTGTCGTTTTCGCCCGGAGTGAACTGTGTTATTTTCGCGCTTGTGATATTAGCATTTTATTCTCACTGTCTGCAATACTGCAATGCCATGTAAAAACTCAGGGGGGCATTTGCGAGCTGTTGTCTTGGAAGTCTAATACATTCGCGGTTCAACCTAGGTCAGTACACAGTCTGTGTGTGCGCGCGCAGTAATTGTAAATTTGCATATTTAAAGTATACATGCATTTGCAGTGCTGTTCTGCAGTACAGTATGTCTCATTTGAAAATTGTTGAAACGCATAGCGAGTACTGTACTGTAACTGTGTCACATTTCGGCATATACAGCGCTCTCCCCTCGCTCGGGATAATTAACTGCACTGCAGGGTATTTCAACTTATCTTCTGTGCAATGCAGTACATCTCTCCCACACCATTCCTTTGAACGTATGTCTGGTTTCAATCACATTCCTGCTTGACAGCAGGAATTTACTGCGCATGCACCTGTAACTTCGCCCACCACTGCTTGCTAGAGTGTGTGAAAAAAAAAAGTTTATTGTAATTTTTTTATTTTCTCCACAAGACTGCAAAAACCATCTTACTGTATTACGATATTCAATATGTGCTGTACAGTAGCTTTTGTCTGCGACCCTGTGCGTTTGACTGCACATGGTATATTTGTGTGCTTTTTACGTACTGTATTTGGGGGTATATTATTATGATGAACTGCCTTTTGAAATTAAAGTATGTCTTTAGCTTTGAACTTCATGCGCCTGTCTTTAATTTTTGGAATCTTGCCATTGTGTTTTGAATCCATCCATAGCCGAGCTTGAAAGCCTCACTGCGCCTGCGTGTAATCTCTGTTCAGATGGAAGCTTAGCTGTTTACTGCGCATGAGTCACCAAACCCCCCCTCTCCACAGAGTCATTCGACAGACACCTCCACAGAGTCATTCATTTTCTGAAGTTAGTCATTGTGTTTTTAATCCGTCCCTAGCCGAGCGTCAATCGCCTCACTGCGCCTGCGTCTACTCTAAGCCTCTTTGAGATGGGAGCTAGCTGCTTACTGCGCATGAGTCACCCAACCCCCCCCTCTCCACAGAGTCGTTAATTTTCTGAATCTTGCAATTGTGTTCTTAATCCGTCCATAGCCGAGCTACAGTACAAAGCCTCACTGCGCCTGCGTGTAATTCTCATTGAGATGGGAGTTTTGAGGCTTTGTTTACGGCAACGTTTTGGAAAATCCCTTCTCGAATTTGATTTGCACAGAGCATCACCTTGATATTATAATAATAATAATAATAATAATAATAGCATGTTTTTGTATAGCGCGGTTAGTTACAGTATACGTAGCGCTTTGCAGAGACATTTTGCATGCACAGGTCCCTCCCTGTCCCGTCGAGCTCACAATCTACTGTATGTTTTTGGTGCCTGAGGCACAGGGAGATAAAGTGACTTGCTTTTAATGTACTGTATTTGGGGTTTTTATTTGGGGGTTTATTGATCAAATTATTATGACGAACTGCCTTTTGAAATTACTGTACTCTACTCTACAGTATGTAATTTCTTTGAACTGCAGCACAACTAATCCTTCATCCCTCCCCCACGCACACACAAACTATTTTCGACAGACACCTCCACAGAGTCATTCATTTTCTGAAGTTAGTCATTGTGTTTTTAATCCGTCCCTAGCCGAGCGTCAATCGCCTCACTGCGCCTGCGTGTACTCTAAGACTCTTTGAGATGGGAGCTAGCTGATTACTGCACATGACTCACCCAACCCACCAAACACTTTGAGGCTTTGTTTATGGTAACGCTTTGGAAAATCCCTTCTCGAATTTGAAATGTAAATCTGATGTGCACAGCATTTTGAGAATTGAGAGTAAAAAAAACATTAACTGATTCATGTTATTTTGTCATTCACTCTTATACTGTAGGGGTGGGGGGGAGGGGGTGTGGTTGTTGTCAATGATTATGATTACCAGGAATGTGAATAAATATTTATTTTATTTCATCAGGAACAAAAAAACACAAATATAAAAATAATCATGAATAATACATAATGCAGCCTTTATTAAGTTCTTCTGGCAGATTGCAATTGGATAAACATTTACAAAACATTTGTAAAGCATGGAGAAACATGAATTATTCACATTTATAAGAATATTATTTAATAATATATATATACTGTAATGTATAATATATATATTGTATATATATATATATATATATATATATATATATATACAGTATATACTGTATATATATATATATATATATATATATATATATATATATATATATATATATATAAAATATACAGTATACATAGTAATGTTATTTTTTCCGTCTTTATCTTGTTCCTCATTCCGTGTACAGTACAGTAGTTCATTGAGAGAGGAGATGTTTTGTGTACATCAATACTGCTGTTTATACACTGTATATTTTACTGTACAAAACAGATTAGACTGGACACAAAACCCCACCTCCCCCCAGGCCACCCTTTTTTCCTGAAACGACAAGAAAACAAAAAATTAGTGCAGTACTGTATTATGGCATTGTGTGATGTGTAGTACTACTGTAGATGGCTGGTGCTGCTTTCTCTGGAAAGAAAAAAATTGAGCAGTTAGTAGGCAGTTACTGTAGTACTGTCAAACTCGTCTATACTGGGACTACTGTATACTCTGACTACTGTTAAATAATATGTAACCAGATGGCTGCTGCTGCTCTCTCTGTAAAGAAAAAACTGTAACTACTGTATACTTTGACTATTGGGAAAGAAAAAATCTGTGCCATACTTACCTGTATCATACTGTACTTACAATACTACAGCACAGTACTACTTTCCTGATGCTTGCCCATTACGCACGATGACAATGGGCAACACAGTGGCAATATGGTCTATATATTTATTGCAGCGTTCCACGGTGAGTACATCATTCCAAAAACTCATTATGCCTTTCAACAACTCGTCCTTTTTGGAGGGTTTCGCCACTTTCCAGATATGGTCCTTCAGCTGATGCCAGACCATTTCGATCGGATTGAAGACTGGTGATCTGTCATTGGAAAAAAAGGACAATTAGTTTAAGAGATACAGTACACAGTAAAAACAGTGGGGGAAAAAATGAGATACGGTCCACTGCACTTACTCCGCTGGCGTCTTCACCCAGTTGATACCGCGCTCAAGGATATGCGCTGTTGACGTGGTGTGCTTCGTATCGTTGTCCTGGTAGAAGCGGTGACCATTGGGGGACTCGCGTGTGATATATTGCACTATCTCAGGGACAATGTTGTCTTGGAAGAAAGCTTTATTCATTATTCCTATAGCAAGAAAAGAAAAGTCCTCAAAAAACTGCACAATAGTACAGTACAGTGCATACAGTAAGATTACACTAGTAAAGTACAGTGCATAAGGCTACATTATATTTCATATATTTTACCTTCAAAGATGGCAATGCATCCTGGTCCACGCCTAGAGATGGCACCCCACACATGCAGCTTCATGGGGTGTTTTGGCCGCGGCTTCAAAGATATGCGGCCTTTTTTGTGGAACGCAAAGCTTGCATATCTCTCCAGCGACACAGTAGACTCATCAGTGAAGATTCAATCCTGGAAAGTCTCCCCACTGTCGATCCATGCCTGTGCCTGGACCACTCTTTTGATTTTGTTTGCGTCCCATATCATGGGGTACGCTCTGTAATGACAAGGAATAAATAATTTTAGCGGCACAGTACAGTTTGCGAAACAACACTTTTACCTCCTGTACTGTCCAGTACTAACCTCACACGTCCATATTTCCATCCAATGCTGCGTCTCATCTTCTTTATGCTGCTCTCGGATACAGTCAGATTGTGCTTTTCCTGCAGAGTGTTTTTGACCCTTAATGCACTCTTCTCATCATTCTCCTCACTTTTTTTGTCCACCAGAAGAGTTGTCTCCCTACAATGTAAAGAAAATATATTGTTTTATTAATATGCAGCAATATAAAATTTATATATAAATATAAATATGCAAAATATATATACTGTTGTAATATAAATATACAAAATATATATACTGTTGTAATATAAATATAAATATACAAAATATATATAATGTTGTAATATAAATATAAATATACAAAATATATATACTGTTGTAATATAAATATAAATATACAAAATATATATACTGTTATAATATAAATATAAATATACAAAATATATATACTGTTGTAATATAAATATAAATATACAAAATATATATACTGTTGTAATATAAATATACAAAATATATAAATACTGTTGTAATATAAATATAAATATACAAAATATATATACTGTTGTAATATAAATATAAATATACAAAATATATATACTGTTGTAATATAAATATAAATATACAAAATATATATACTGTACTGATATAAATATAAATATACAAAATATATATATACTGTTGAAATGTAAATCAACAGAAATAACAAAAATATTAGATTTAAATTAAAATTAATTTTATTTTTAAGTTGTATAAATATACTTACGCGTTAGTTACCCTTGGTGCCCTTTTGCGGTCTCTGTTTTTTCCGTGTGCATGATAGCTCACGGTGGTTGCTGGCACAACGATGCCAGAAGTAGCTAACCAGCGTTGGATAGCACCAATTCGGTTTCCGCTCGTGTACATGTTCTTAATTCGATGCTGAGCTCCTTGGAAATCTTTTTAACAGGCATTTCTGCGAGTAGAAAGAAATACAAACACAAGAATGTATATTCGATGTGCAGTGAATCCACAAAATGGATGGTGTATTTATACGGTAATGACTCACATTAGAGTACGCCCACTTTCAACACCTTTACCTTGTCGCCATGCATAAAAGGTTACACACTTTGCATAGCCCACCACTCGATGATCTTTATCTGAACTTGCCCTTGTCCAGATACTGCATTGTGCCACCTGCTTCCATGGAGCAACCCCGATTCTACGGACGCAGGAACCCCCTCGCCTCTGCCGTGCCTGTCAAGCAGAAAAAGCGAAAGGCGGTTGCCGTTTCCATGCCAAGGCCAAAGCGACAGGCTAAGGCCAATAAAGAAAACCTTCTGCTGACCCCAAAGGCTAAGGGTTTTCATAGACGTTAGCCTTATTATGTCAAGAAGAAATACGGTGATGTACTCTCGATGCAAAACGATTGGCAGCATACCCATCGAATCCGCAGACCACTTCCTCACATACGCTTCGATGACTCTGCCGCCGCTGTCCCGGAAATCTTCAGCCCGTCTTCTGCACCCCTCGACCTTGACGCTGCCGCCGCCCTCACGGAAACCCACAGGCCATCTTCTCCAGTTCTATCCGACGACGCTGCCTCTGAAATCTACGGGTCACTTTCTCCTTTGCTCTTAGACGACACTGCTTCTCGCCCGGAAATCCAAAGGTCACTTTCTCCATCCCTCTTCGACGACGCTGCCGCTTCTCCTCTACCGGATATCCACAGGTCGCCTCCTCCACTCTTCTTCGACGTCGCTGCCGCTTCTCTCCATGGAACCCCCATCTCATCCTCCGTTGCACCCTTACCCCCAGATGTTCACACACCATGCACAAGAAGCAGCTCGTTAGACCGGATGCTGAATGGGATAACTGTGGATCTCCCCGGGAATTCTATTGTGCTAGCAAAGATAGATCTGCTTCTGGAGACAATGCTAAATGTGGTGCAACGAATGCTACAAATGGATCAACGGATGATTCATATGGATCAACGGATGGATCAATGGATGGAGAAGATAGAGGCTGACATAGCGGGCATACATTATTTGCTCGGTGTTAATGCCCCTGTTTCCCCGATGCTGGAGCAGGGGGGTGACATGGATGTGATGAATGGGACCTTCGACCCCCTTCCATCACCAAGCGCACCCCCTCCACCAGAAGATGTACTGTACATGTATGCCGTTGAGGAGGACATGACAACCCCGTCAAGACCACGCCAGGAGACAACACAGCGACCAAGACCAGAGGAAAGCTTCCTCCCAGACATCCTACCATCGCCCGTCGCCTCAAGCACACCCGCTCCCAAAAGACCTATAGTCGCTCGCAGCGATAAGGTGCCCGACATCACCCTGTGCGATCTGCCACCGGCGCTCAGGGAGAAGTATAGGGTGAAGAGTGCTGGTGCACCCCACAAGTATGCCTTGTTACTTTTTAAGCACCATTTTCCCTACTCGTTGTACTGCGACTGGGCCTTCAAAGTGTCCTACAACAGAAATCGCGTAAAAAAGGCGCTTCCTGCCAATTTAAGACGGAACATTCGGGATGAAATGCGGCGCTTTTATCCAATTACAGATCCTGTAATGAAAGGCGTTCGAGACTGCATTAATGGCGTTTTGCGCCATGCAAGGAATCGGCCATGGACGGACAATGCGGAGGACTTTCTGTAAGACCATACTGTTGTGCTGAACTGTATTGTACTGTACATGATTTGACCTGCTGTACTTAAAAAAGGAGATGTTGTTGTGTGTTTTTTTACTTGTATTTATACAGAAATATTTTAACTTGCTGTCGACACACACAGGACATGCACAATTCCAGTCCCTAGGGGCCGCAAACAGGCACGGTTTTCAAGGTTGTCCTGAAAACCTGCCCTGTTTGCTGCCCTCGAGGACTGAACTGGTGCAGACTGTTTTGCACACCATCCCATTGTACAGTATATGTTTTGACTTGTCATTCTTTAATAAAGGAGATGTTGCGTTTTGCTTATTTTATGAATAAATAATTTGTTTTTAAAACATGTGACTGTAAACCATACTGACTGACATAAATGTTTTCACACATGTAGCAGTAAACCATACACCTGTTGATGTTTTGAATTGCTGTGCACTTAAAATGTTTCTACATTGTACAGTATTTGTAAATAAATGTTTTTGTACTTACTCCACCAATAAAAGAACATGTTGATTTGTCTTACATTGTTCCATTTGCTCCTTTGCTACTGTAACAAAATACAGTGTTTCTAGAATGTCGAGGCATACTGCACTGTATACTGTAGACATGCTCAGTATAAGAGTATTAAAAAAAAATAGAAGACACAAACTGTACTGTACTGTATGTACTGGCACTCTATCCTGTAGAAGACACATAGGGGCCTATGCAGAGAGCAGCGCTATTTAAAAACTCGCCATTTTTTGGAGAAAATCGCGCAGAAAACAGCAGAAAATGGCGAGTTACGAAAAACGCGCCAATTTTTTTTTTCTATTTCTAAAACTCGCCTCGCGGCTGGCGAGAACCTCCATCTCGCCAGTTTTAAAAATATACTTATGCAGAGAGGCGCGAACGGCATCTAGCGGCTGTTCGCGCCAATAAAATGGCGCGATTGTCTCCTTTTTGCCTCGCCAGAAAAATTTGGCAAGAAGCTGCCGCTCGCGGCCATAGCAAAGGGAAAAAAAAGGCGCGAATTTTTTTTAACACATTTCTGCAGCGCGCATCTCGTCAATTTAAACTCGCCACACGCATTCATGTTAAACATAGCAGAATTCGCACATTTCTGCATATGGAGAATAAAACTCTCCAAAAAAGCGACTTTTTATTAAACTCGCCAATTTTAAAATTCGCTGCTCTCTGCATAGGCCCGATAATGTATGTGATACATGTAGAATAAATGCATACAGTAGTTTTTATTTTTTGGGGTTTATTACACAGTATACTGTACTGTATATAAAAAAGTATTGTACAGTATACTGTACGGCCAGAAAACATCAGCATACTGTTTCAGGTACAGTATTCTATCCTAATCAATAACAACGGCAACTAAACTGCAGATTCCGGTACGTGGGTTTTGAAATCCGATTCAGCAATGTGCAGGCATTGTTACACAAAGCGATATTATCCATCGAAATCCCTCCATTAGCCATTTTCTTTTCTGAGGAAAAACAAAAAGAAAAGTTTTACTGTAATGGTCAGCCCCCTAAAGAAGTTCCCAGCCAGTCCCACCAATAATTTTCTCGGGGGGCGTCTCCTGTTCACATGCACATGCGCCTACCGTCGATGCGATGACAGGCATATACGTTTCAAGAAGGCTCCAATGCGCATGCGCCTAGCGTTCCACCAATTGTTCAGTATTTGCAGTACTGTAGAAGCCGGTCAGTCAATGATATTGCTTACAGGAGAATTGCTTGACTTTTGAATCGCACCGATATTGATACTGTATTGTCAAAATAAAAAAAACACAGAAAATAATACGGCAACAATACTCACCATAGAATTTCCCATTCAGCTGGAGCCGGCGCCGGTCCACTGCCAGTCCAGCGTTCTTGATCATCCACGTCGATAGTTTGCAGCGGGACTAGTCCACCTGTAGTCAGCTGATGAGGCTGGAAATTGCTTAGGTACATGCAAGCTTGATCGAAACTGCACGCGAAATCCGGCTCAGGCTCAGGGTTGTCACTGACGGCGGGACCGTCATTGGACGCCGGTGCTGGTGCATTGCTTGGCAGCGCCTGTCGTTTCTTAGTTGATTTTAACACGACCCTTCGCCTTTTGCCGTCATCATGATCATAGATACAGGAAAAAGCCGGTGATACACACCAATACCCTCCAACAAATTGTGGCTCAATACGATAAAAACAGGGATCGCTACATAACCTTTTCCTTATTGCACGCTTCCACGTATGAGGAGTTGGCGAAAATTTGTAAAAGTCATAGTTTTCGATAAAATACTGATAAATTTGAACAACTGTTGCCATCTTATCCTCTGTTGCATTAATCGCGGCCCATATCAAATACACGTAACTTCTGTCGGGTTTTTGGAAAACGGGCTGCACTTGAACACTCATGGCGGGCGGGTCTCTGGAGAATACTGTAACCGAAACTGGTCTTTGTCTTTCCTTAATATGAAAAGCCTAAATTGAAACATTTTTGCAACCTCTTCCTTCAGTCTCAAGGCCAAGTTACAATAGCACACTGTGGTATCTTTTTTAAACGAAACACCTGCAAGTCGACACATTACTGAAGCGCATGCGCATTACAATTCATGAATATCTGCCATCTGGTGGACACGCGAAGAATTGCAACCTATTAAATCCGAACCATTCTCAATAAACGCATAAACCGCGCGTCAGCCGCGCATGACCCGTGGCTGGGAATGCAAAATGATCACGGCATGTGCCAGGTGAAGAGCGTCGCATTCCAGGAAAAAGCCAGGGAAAAAACGGCGATTTGTTAGAATAAAAGCTGCCGCAGCAGTAGTGTAAAGAGACGTAACGTCTAAAGTAACTCAAAGGAAATTAGGAGACCAAGTGAACTGAAAGTGAATTAAGCAAATCTGTGGAATCCCGGAAGTATGACGGAAGTTTGTGGACCAATGGCTGTAAAAATATATAAATGTATCTGGACAAACCATCTCCCAAAGATCCAATACTCGCAATTATTGGTCGACCAGGAGGGTCAACCAGAGATTTATGGATCTTTGGGAGATGGTGAAAAATGGGGATAACCGGATGATCAACGCAAAGAAAGCTTCTTTCTTTGTCACTCAGCACCTGCAGCATTACACCAAAATCTAGAATGTTTTTAATTTGTGCCATGAATACGTCTGTTGGATCAGACTTCAGTGTCATATATGATCCCTTGTCATGTAATTGTCTGAGGGCCTCAGTTCTGTATTTAACACTATTCTGGATAACAATGGCACCCCCCTTATCGGCATTTTTTATGATCAAGTTTTAATTTTTCATCAAACTTTGAATACTACAATGTTCTTCCTTAGTCAAATTATTGCTGAAATTGGGGGTGAAATTGTAACCCTTTGCCAATAATAACAACTAGTGCCTCTCAACTAACTTTTCAAAGGTCGCTATATGTGGGCCCTTCATGTATGATGGATGATTAGACCTGTTTTTTAACCCTGAATCTTTTGATCCTACCAAAAATAAAGAAGCAGAACCAACCTCCTCTTCTATTGTTTGTTCATCCAACAAGCTATTCATTTCGTGCAAAGTGCACAGTTCATGAAATGAAGTTAAATCATCTACTGTGGAAATTAAATTCCAAAGGTGATGGATTTAAGTTTTGTGTGACTTCACGAGGGGTGGTTTTAAGGGAATTATCTAACTCTAGATTTTCAATCACATCATCTCTATGAAAAAACTTTTTCAATACCAATTTTCTAAGAAAACATTGTATGTCAATAATTGTATTGAACAATTTAAAGTTCTCAAAGGGAGCAAAGTTTAATCCTTTGTTGAGTAGCGACATCTCACTCCCTGAAAGGGGAACCCCAGAGATATTAATAACATTATCTGTTTGATCTACGTGTATTTCTTTCTTTTGGAAACTGCGCCCTCGTCTCTTTGAGCGCGTTGTCCTTGATCTTTTTTTGACAAAAAAGTGAAGGTGCATATCATTGTTCCCTTTGTGTCACTTGTCCATATTCAGATTCATGATCACTGGAATGTTCGTATTGATTAGAAGCTTTATTGGTGGAAAAAGAAACTCCATGAGAGCGATAATCGCTATCTGAGGCATCTGAAAAACTGGATTGTTCACCCGATTTCTTATTTAATATAGATGGACATGGAGTAGATTTATCTTTTGGCACCTGTGAATTATGTTGTTGATTCTTTTGTTTGGTTCTTTTATGAGGTGTATTTGCACTTCTAGTGGGCCGCGGTGGTTTCTGCCATACATAAACCTGGCCTCGTTCATAATCCAAATGGACCCGGTCAAATTTTATTTGTTTCTTCTCCATGATCTCTTTGTCAAGTTTGCTTATGTTTTGATATAAAAGTTTGTCATTACTGACAAAATTTGGCATATTTTCAAACTTGTCAAGTTGATCCTGGAGTTTCTTCGGATAAAGCAGCAATTAACTATTTAGTGGTTTCATGCCCTGCAGCACTAGTCAATTAAGGGGACCGTTTACCTCAATGTTCTCTCCATTGAACCAATTCTAGTTGAAATCCCCAAGAACTTGCAGCTCACTCATCATTCAGAGAGGAAATGGAGCCGAGAAAATGGGTGAATTCAGTCAGGGATTGTAGTGGGGCTTAAAGGGGGTGGTAGATGCCAGCAATAAGAACGGGCTTAGAAAATGGGAGGCAAATTTTGCCAATTAGGATTTCAAAAGCGGGTGGGCTTGGGGGGACATTTAAGAGCATACATTTTAAGGTGTCTGCAATATAAAATAGCACCCCTCATCCTCTCTTTAACCTATCTTTCCTCGAAATGGAAATGGAGTATCCCTGAATGGCGATAGTTGCAGCAAGGGTTTAAGGAGTTAGCCATGTTTCTGTGATAATAATGACTTTGGGTTCATGCATAAGGCACCATGCCCTTAGTTCATCCAGTTTGGGCAGCAGGCTCCGGATATTTATATGGGCGACAGACCTTTTTGGAATTTGAAGGGGGTAGTTTCCCCCTTGATTAAGGGGAATTATATTTTATTTATAGGGCATGCCTACTTTCCAAACAGTTTTAGTCAGAAATGTTTTACTTTATCTAATTGGCAACCAATATACCAGGTTTGGCAAAATTGTGGATTATAGAAAAGTTTAAAAAAAAGAGGCAAAACGATGTTGGCAATGTACAGGTGCGCCGATGAGTATTCTAAAACTTGCGTTGGAAAATCTTTTTCAAAACTCAAATTGTTTAGTTTTGGTTCTGGATTTTTACCAAATGATGGACAAAAATGTAGGAAAATGTTAAGGGACATAATAGAATAATGAAGCACTAAAAATTATTCAAATACGTTTAAAACCGTAAAAACAATTTAGAAACTAAAATAATATAATGTAACTCAAAAATGTAAAATAAATGCAATTTAAAAAGATATGGCGATACTCACCAAGTTTTCAATTCCATTGGTAAATGGACAGTAACATATTAATGGGTATATTCAATATACTCCAAAGATGCAATGTGGGCTGTTTTCAGCCGAAAACCCAATTTCAACCTAACATTTCAGGCTGAAAACAACCCAAATGACAACTTCGGAGTAAATAGGATTACACCCAAAATCACCCCAAAAATGAGTACATGTATAGTAGTACTCCTAAGTGTACAAATGTAGCTTAACAATGGTGCAAGATGTGAAACTACAGCTCTTCTTAGAAATGTTCTGGTTTTATTCTAAATCATTATGGGGTTTTGGTTCTTGAAATGTAATGATTTTTTGTATGATTTTTAATATGTGCGGTTTTGAATTTCACACACCCTGTTTACATCTCTAATAATAAACACCACTGTGATATTTAATTTGTGTAGATTATTCTAAATCCTTCCAATCAAGCATTACCAAAGATCAAATAAACTGCATATATGGGACTTTAGAATTAATTAGTTAGTTAATTAGACCGCTGTCTTCCTTGAGGAATCTGAGAGATACACACAACACGTCGAATTATGGGTCAGATATATCGATGACATTCTCCTCTTCTGGAATGGTACTAAGGCACTACTGGTAGAATTCATTGCACACCTCAACAATAATGCTTTCAACCTCAAATTCACTTACCAATCCAGTACGCAACAACTAGACTTTCTGGACATCACCATTCGTAAGACAGACACTGGGAGTCTAGAGACTAACATCTTTAGGAAACCGACGTCCACTAACTCACTGCTAATGGCTACAAGCCATCACCCCAAGCACATTGTAGATAACATTCCGGTTGGTCAGTTTTTGCGTCTGAGACGTAACTGCTCCTCCCTAGAGGAATTTAAACTGCAATCCCAAGATATGACACGGAGGTTTAGGGAAATAGGCTATTCCAACAAGGTCATCAAAAAAGCCCACCACAGGGCACTTATGTCAGCTAGAACTGAACTTCTTGTACAAAGAAAAGAGCCAAACGAGGATAATACCATACGCTTTATTGGGAAATACAGCAGCCAATGGCAGGAAGTGAGAAACATCTTTAATCAGTTCTGGCACATTGTTTTGGAAGATGCTGATCTTAAGAAAATACTTCCAGGTAGGCCAAGTATGGGCTGCAGGCGTAGCAGAAACGTCAGGGACCGGCTCGTACGCAGCCACTTTCAATTGATCCCTAAAAAACATGGTTAGGAAATAAACCAAAGGGCTTTTACAAATGTACGAGATGTAAGGCCTGTCCCCACATGCAGAACATCAAATCATATATGAACAACAATTGCACAACGTCTTACCAAATAAATGACTTCATTAACTGCGAAACTAGCGGCGTCATATATTTAATGACATGCATTTGTGGAATGAGGTATGTGGGTAAGACCCACAGACCCTTCAAAGTACGTGTTTTAGAACACCTGGGCAACGTAAGGAATCTTACTGATACCCCCATTGCCAGACATGTCTCGGAGCATCACCAGGGTAACCCAAAAGCAATGACGTTCTCAGCAATTGAACATGTACCTCCAAGACCGAGAGGAGGCGATTGGGATAAAATCCTACTCCAACACGAGTGTCGGTGGATTTATCTCCTTCAGACACAGGCCCCCTCGGGACTCAACGAGGGTTTTATGTACTCCTCATTTTTACGCTAGTGTCTAACAGAGAGCAACATCTACATATACTTATGCTATTGTTTACTTACCTTATTTCAAGCCTATCTAAGATACACCATCTGGGATAACGGTATACAGTATGTAAATGAAGTCTAGATCCGTATTGACCTTAGGGGCGGATCACCTTAAGTGGGCAACACACTCCTACACCTATACACCTCACCTACCTTAGAGTAATCTCCTACCAGCAGCAATATGATATCAGGATCTGCACTAACCATAGGAGTGCATTAAATCTATACTGTTATGATGCTCCTACACAATGATATGGGTGATTAGCTATATACAATGTGCAACCCTCTACGATTGTTATGAGAACTGAATATTAAGTCCTGAACTATTAGTTCATACTGCACCGACACACTTTATTCGAGCAAATACCCGGTATGTACCTGGCAGATACCTGGAATGCGCCGCTCCTCACCTCTGACAAGCCCCGTTGCATTTGCCTTCCCAGCCTGGGTTCATGCCTGGCTGATGGGCGGCTGATCTGTTAAATGATAATGATTAGGATTTAATAGGCTGCAATGCTTCGCGTGTCTACCAGATGGCATAAATTCATGAATTGTAATGCAGTATATATATATGTACTGTGCAGTATTGCAGCCAACGGGAATAAAATGTTTCAATCCCTGCCGGAAAATAACTCAATGCACTCGGGCAGAAAACAGTCACAAACCTCAATACACCCGGGTATACCCGAATTCGTGGGACTAGCCGAGCTCGAATAAAGTGTGTCGCCAGTGTAGACCTAACCCGGTCTGATAGGGTTACACATGCTATGTTACTAGACTAACACTACCAATTACACAAGGGACCAATAGGAACCAAGATCCCCTTATAAATACCAGTCACATACTCGGAAGGGCAGACTCCTCCCCCTGATGAAGCGCGTCATACGCGCGAAACACGTGTCGGGTGTTTGCTGACGTCACGACGGCGACGTCACTGTAGGAGCGACTGCGAGAACTCTATCAGCCATCTGAACGGGTTGTATGCCTTCTATTCTCCTGGTGTATGCTTACCGGTTTCAAGCTCTTTGTAGCCTTGATTTGCATTCCCTCCTCTTCTCCATTTGGAGTGTCACGGGATTTGGCAATTCGCCAACCACGGACGCTTTTACGGCTGAAATAGCAGCCATTTGTGTTTACAGAGCAGCATATCTGTGTGTCTATCTTGGCATAAGGGTGAGCCGCGAGCCTTAGCTGTAACCATACATTTGGGATTTGGGATTATACTGTTGTATATATGGTTATGTTGTCTGCAGTACACGCATCTATGGTTTGCAATCTATATAGTACATAGTGCTGGTATCTTCCAACCAAGTACTACACTGTTACCTGCCTACTCCACGCCAATAGCACAGACTGCAGCACTCCAGTTACATATGTGGAAGGGTTAATGCCCACGTTACTGACACAGTCCCAGGAGCCTTAATATAGTTAAGAGAATCTACTCCTTTTACTTGGATACTATATATAGAGTGTTTGTTAGAGCCAATACCTGTAGTGCTTTGAATTACCAAGCCAAACTTGACAAATACTTTTTCTGACAGGCTTACCACACAAGTACCCAGATTCAGTGGCATTTAATGTTCTAATCAGTGCAGGAGCCTATGGGGTGCACTTTGCAATAATAAGTGTACACTAGTACATTAAGCACCTCCGTAAGGACTCATATCGCTCCTCTTAGGGGTTCAGTACATACCCTTTTTATCCATTTAAGTGTAAAATAGTTTAATTGCAATATGTATTAAAACTTTATTATTTTTTGCGCCGTTTTCGTTTTTAGTTTCTGGTATAGGGGATCTATTACCTTATTACTCTAGAAACATATACATACAGTTTAGAGTGCAGCTATAGGGGTCCTTTTGAACTTCTCTGTTCACTCCTGCTAATATTGTATCCTACCCCTATGCACCTACTTTTTTAAGGACTATTGGTAAAATAGGTGAGCAGTTCTTTACCACCCTTTGACTATACTTAATCCGCCCAGGCCTATACTTAACCCGCCCTAGGCCTATACTTAACTCCCCGCAGGCCTCTATGTAACGCCCCCAGGCCTATACGTAACCCCCCAGGGCCTATACGTAACCCCCCCAGGCTTATACTTAACCCCTCCAGGCCTATACTTAACCCCCCAAGCCTATACTTAACCCCACAGGCCTAAACCTAAACCCCCAAGGCCAATACTTAACCCCCCCCCCCGGCTTTTACTTAACCCACCCTCAAGCCCCTACCATACCAGCCTTAGGTATCCCTGCTGTTCACTGGTCTGGGCTTGAGGCAGCTCACCATCAACCACCCTACTACCCTACTCTTTGAGATGGGAGCTTTGAGGCTTTGTTTACGGTAACGCTTTGGAAAATCCCTTCTCGAATTTGATTTGCACAGAGCATCACCTGGAAAAGTCTTTGGAAAAGTCGCTTAGACGAAACGCGTCAGAGAATTGTTCTGTCCTTTTAATCAGGGCTTATATGCCGCATTAAAGTTATTTTGTTGCACGCCGCCGCCAGCCTGGTATTTTTTACTGCAGTGCTCCAACACCTTCCCCCTCCTCCTATTTTATCCACAAGCCTGCAAAAACAATCTTGATATTACGATATTCAATCTGTGCATTTGCCTGCACATGGTTGATTTGTGTGCTTTTTATGTACTGTATTTGGGGGTGTAGGGATCAAATTATTATGATGAACTGCCTTTTGAAATTACTGTACTCTACTCTATGTAATCCGTCCCTAGCCGAGCGTCAATCACCTCACTGCGCCTGCGTGTAATCCTCTTTGAGATGGGAGCAAGTTGATTACTGCACATGACTCACCCCACCCTCTCCCCCCAACCCTTCGAGGCTTTGTTTACGGTAACGCTTTGGAAAATCCCTTCTCGATTTTGAAATGTAAATCTGATTTGCACAGCATTGTGAGAATTGAGAGTTAAAAAAACCATTAACTGATTCATGTTGTTTTGTCATTCATTCTTATTCATTGGTGTGCTGTACGTGTGTGTGTGTGGGGGGGTCTTGTCAATGATTATGATTAGCAGGAATGTAAATAAATATTTATTTTATGTTTTCAGGAACCAAAAAATACAAATATAAAAATAATCATGAATAATACATAATGCAGTCTTTATTAAGTTCTTCTGGCAGATTGAAATTGCATAAACATTTACAAAACATTTGTAAAACATGGTTAAATATGAATAATGCACATTTATAAGAATATTATTTAATAATATATACTGTAATGTATAATATATATATATATATATATAGTAGTATTATTTTTCCGTCTTTTTCTTGTTCCTCATTCTGTGTACAGTACAGTAGTTCATTAAGAGAGGAGAGGTTTTGTGTACATCATTACTGCTGTTTATATACTATACATTTGACTGTACAAACAGATTAGACTGGACACAACCCCCACCTCCCCCCAGGCCACCCTTTTTTCCTGAAACGACAAGAAAACAAAAAATTAGTGCAGTTATGTGCGTACTGTATTATGGCATTGTGTGATGTGTAGAACTACTGTAGTTGGCTGGTGCTGCTTTCTCTGGAAAGAAAAAAATTGAGCAGTTAGTAGGTAGTTACTCTCTACTGTTAAATACTATGTAACCAGATGGCTGGTGCTGCACTCTCTGTAAAGAAAAAAATGTAACTACTGTATACTCTGACTATTAGGAAAGAAAAAATCTGTGCCATACTTACCTGTATCATACTGTACTTACAATACTACAGTACAGGACTACTTTCCTGATGCTTGCCCATTACGCACGATCACAATGGGCAACACAGTCGCAATATGGTCTATATATTAATTGCAGCGTTCCACGGTGAGTACATCGTTCCAAAAACTCAATATGCCTTTCGCCAACTCATCCTTTTTGGAGGGTTTCACCACTTTCCGGATATGATCCTTCAGCTGATGCCAGACCATTTCGATCGCATTGAAGTCTGGCGATCTGTCATTGGAAAAAAAGGACAATTAGTTTAAGAGATACAGTACACAGTAAAAACCGTGGGGAAAAAATGAGACACGGTTACCGCACTTACTCCGCTGGCGTCTTCACCCAGTTGATACCGCGCTCAAGGATATGCGCTGTTGACGTGGTGTGCTTCGGATCGTTGTCCTGGTAGAAACGGTGACCATCCGGGAACTCGCGTGTGATGTATTGTCTCAGGGACAATTTTGTCTTGGAAGAAACTTTATTCATGATTCCTATAACAAGAAAAGAAAAGTGCTCAAAAAACTGCACAATAGTACAGTACAGTGCATACAGTAAGGCTACACTAGTAAAGTACAGTGCATAAGGCTACATTATATTTTATATATTTTACCTTCAAAGATGACAATGCATCCTGGTCCACGCCTAGAGATGGCACCCCACACATGCAGCTTCACGGGGTGTTTTGGCCGCGGCTTCATAGATATGCGTCCTTTTTTGTGGAATGCAAAGGTTGCAAATCTCTCCAGCGACACAGTAGACTCGTCAGTGAAGATGCAATCCTGGAAAGTTTCTCCACTGTCGATCCATGCCTGGGCCTGGACCACTCTTTTTATTTTGTTTACGTCCCGAATCATGGGGTATGCTCTGTAATGACAAGGAATAAATAATTTTAGCGCTACAGTACAGTTTCCTAAATAACACTTTTACCTCCTGTACTGTCAAGTACTAACCTCACAAGTCCATGTTTCCATCCAATGCTGCGTCTCATCTTCTTTATGCTGGTCTCGGATACAGTGAGATTGTGATTTTCCTGCAGAGTGTATTTGACCCTTAATGCACTCTTCTCATCATTCTCCTCACTTATTTTGTCCACCAGAAGAGTTGTCTCCCTACAATATAAAGAAAAACAATCTATACCGTATACTGTTGTAATATAAATATAAATATAGAAAATATATATACTGTTGTAATATAAATCTAAATATACAAAATATATACAATATACTGTTTTAATATAAATATACAAAATATATACTGTTGTAATATAAATCTAAATAAACAAAATATATACAGTATACTATTGTAATATAAATATACAAAATATATATACTGTTGTAATATAAATGTAAATATACAAAATATATACAGTATACTGTTGTACTGTAATATAAATATACAATATATATATACTGTTTTAATATAAATATAAAGACAGTATACAAAATCTATATATTGTTGTTATATAAATATAAATATACAAAATATATATACTGTTTTAATATAAATACAAATACAGTATACAAAATATATATATTGTTGTAATAAAAATCTAAATATACAAAATATATATACTGTTGTAAAATAAATCTAAATATACAAAATATATACAGTATACTGTTGTAATATAAATATACAAAATATATATACTGTTGTAATAGAAATCTACAGAAATAACAAAAATATTAGATACAGTACTGTAGATCTACAGTACATTATTTGATATAATTTTTTTTTAAAGTTGTATAAATATACTTACGCGTTAGTTACCCTTGGTGCCCTTTTGCGTTCTCTGTTTTTTCCGTGTACATGATAGCTCACGGTGGTTGCTGGCACAACGAGGCCAGAAGTAGCTAACCAGCGTTGGATAGCAGCAATTCGGTGTCCGCTCGTGTACATGTCCTTAATTCGCATGCTGAGATCCTTGGAAATCTTTTTAACAGCCATTGCTGCGAGTAGAAAGAAATACAAACACAAGAATGAATATTCGATGTTTAGTCGATGTGTATTCAATGTGCAGTGAATCCACAAAATGGATGGAATATTTATACGGTAATGACTCACATTAGAGAACGCCCACTTTCAACACCTGTGCCTCGCCGCCATGCATAAAAGGTTACACACTTTGCATAGCCCACCATTCATTGATCTTTATCTGAACTTGCCCTTGTCCAGATACTGCATTATGCCATCTGCTTCCATGGATCAACCCCGATTCTACGGACGCAGGAACCCACTTGCCTCTGCCGTGACTGCCATGCACAAAAAGCGAAAGGCGGTTGCCGTTTCCACGCCAAGGCCAAAGCGACAGGCTAAGGCCAATAAAGAAAACCTTCTGCTGACCCCAAAGGCTAAGGGTTTTCATAGACGTCAGCCTTATTATGTCAAGAAGAAATACGGTGATGTACTTTCGATGCAAAACGAATGGGAGCCAACCCATCAAACCCGCAGACCACTTCCTCCCATACGCTTCGACGACTCTGCCACCGCTGTCCCGGAAATCTTTAGCCCGTCTTCTCCACCCCTCGTCCTCGACGCTGCCGCCGCCCTCCCGGAAACCCACAGGCCATCTTCTCCAGTACTATCCGACGACGCTGCCGCTGGTGCCTCTGAAATCCATGGTCACTTTCTCCTTTGCTCTTAGACGACTCTGCTTCTCGCCCGGAAATCCAAAGGTCACTTTCTCCATTCCTCTTCGACGACGCTGCCGCTTCTTCTCTACCGAATATCCACAGGTCACCTCCTCCACCCTTCTTCGACGACGCTGCCGCTTCTCTCCATGGAACCCCCATCTCATCCTCTGTTGCACCCATCCTCCCAGATGTCCACACGCCATGCACAAGAAGCAGCTCGTTAGACCAGATGCTGAATGGGATAAGTGTGGATATCCCCGGGAACTCTATTGTGCTGGCAAAGATAGATCTGCTTCTGGAGACCATGCTAAATGTGGAGCAACGGATGCTACATATGGATCAACGGATGCTAGATATGGATCAACGGATGCAACATATGGATCGACGGATGGAGAAGATAGAGGCTGACATAGCGGGTATACATAATTTGCTCAGTGTTCATGCCCCTGTTTCCCCAACGCCAGAGCAGGAGGGTGGCATGGATGTGATGAATGGGAGCATCGACCCCCTTCCATCACCAAGCGCAACCCCTCAACCAGAAGATGTAGTGTACATGTATGCCATTGGGGAGGACATGACAACCCCGTCAAGACCACGCCAGGAGACAACACAGCAACCAAGACAGGAGGAAAGCTTCCTCCCAGACAACCTACCCTCGCCCGTCGCCTCAAGCACACCTGCTCGCAGAAGACCTACATTCGCTCGCATCGATACGGTGCCCGACATCAGCCTGTGCGATCTGCCACCGGCGCTCAGGGAGAAGTATAGGGTGATGAGTGCTGGTGCACCCCACAAGAATGCCTTGTTACTTTTAAATCACCATGTGCCCTACTCGTTTTACTGCGACTGGGCCTTCAGAGTGAACTACGAAGGAAATTGCGTAAAAAAGGCGCTTCCTGCCAATTTAAGAAAGAATATTCTGGGTGAATTTTGGCGCTTTTATACAATTACAGATCCTGTAATGAAAGGCGTTCGAGACTGCATTAATGGCTTTTTGCGCCATGCAAGGAATCGGCCATGGACGGACAATCTGGTGGACTTTCTGGTTTAATCACGGGTAATGTAAGACCATACTGTTGTGCTGAACTGTATTGTACATGTTTTGACCTGCTGTACTTAAATAAAGGAGATGTTGTTGTGTGTTTTAACTTGTATTTATACAGAAATGTTTTAACTTGCTGTACACACACACAGGACCTTCACAATTCCAGTCCTGGAGGGCCGCAAACATACCCGTTTTTCAATGTTGTCCTGAAAACTGGGCCTGTTTGCTGCCCTCGAGGACTGTACTGGTGCAGACTGTTTTGCACATAATCCCACTGTTTATGTTTTGACTTGCCGTTCTTTAATAAAGGAGATGTTGCGTTTTGTATATTTTATGAATAAAGAATTTGTTTTTAAAACATGTGACTGTAAACCATACTGACTGACTGTAAATGTTTTTACTTTCTATACATAAATGTTTTCACTACTGTAGCAGTAAACCATACACCTGTTGATGTTTTGAATTGCTGTGCACTTAAAATGTTTCTACATTGTTCAGTATTTGTAAATAAATGTTTTTGTACTTACTCCACCAATAAAAGAACTTGTTGATTTGTTTTACATTGTTCTATTGGCTCCTTTGCTACTGTAACAAAATACAGTGTTTCTAGAATGTACACTACTGTCCAGGCATACTGTACTGTATACTGTAGGCATGTTCAGTACAAGAGTATTAAAAAAAAGCTGTGTGTGCTGTGCACGCGCATAGTAAGTGAAACTTCTTTGACTTTTGTCACAGAAATTGTATTTGTGTTGGTGATGTTTTAATTAAAAATAAAAATACAATTTCATTGACAAAACGCAAATAAATTTGACTTATAATGCGCGTGCTCGGCACACATCACCTGTATTAGCTATTTGCACTAAGTGTGAATTCCTTGTGTGTATGTGTGTCAATCAGTGTATGTGTGTCAGTCAGTGTGTCAGTCAGTGTGTGTGTGTGTGTGTGTGTGTGTGTGTGTGTGTGTGTATGTGTGTCAGTCAGTGTGTATGTGTGTCAGTCAGTGTGTGTGTGTATGTGTGTCAGTCAGTGTGTGTGTGTGTGTGTGTGTGTGTATGTGTTTTAGTCAGTGTTTATGTGTGTCAGTCAGTGTGTGTGTGTGTGTGTGTGTGTGTATGTGTGTCAGACAGTGTGTGTATGTGTGTCAGTCAGTGTGTGTGTATGTGTCAGTCAGTGTGTGTATGTGTGTCAGTCAGTGTGTGTGTGTGTGTGTATGTGTGTCAGTCAGTGTGTATGTGTGTCAGTCAGTGTGTATGTGTGTCAGTCAGTGTGTATGTGTGTCAGTCAGTGTGTATGTGTGTCAGTCAGTGTGTATGTGTGTCAGTCAGTGTGTATGTGTGTCAGTCAGTGTGTATGTGTGTCAGTCAGTGTGTGTGTGTGTGTCAATCAGTGTTTGTGTGTGTGTGTATGTGTGTCAGTCTGTTGCTAGGATACGGCAGGTGCTGGCTAGACAATTACCCTCTATTGGCTATAGAGGGCAGGGTATTTGCCTACAGTGCACAGATTTCAGGGCAGCTCCCTCTTTGCACATGAACATTGACAGGAGAGGGTTTCCTGGGTGGGGACAGTGACAGGAGAGGGTCCCCTGGGTGGGGACAGTGACAGGGGAGGGACCCCTGGGTGGGGACAATGACAGGACAGGGTCCCCTGGGTGGGGACAGTGACAGGACAGGGTCCCCTGGGTGGGGACAGTGACAGAAGAGGGTCCCCCAGGTAGGGACAGTGACAGGTGAGGAGGGACCCCTGGGCGGGGACAGTGACAGAAGAGGGTCCCCTGGACCCTGTGCCTCATACATCTGTCCTTAAACCCAGGTCACAGTCCTGAGCCAGCCCTGGCTTTCTATCCCCCCATTACTCCCTGCCTGAGGTCCCGTCCCAGGGGTGGTTGCACTCATTGTCTCACAAGTGAACCTGCCTCCATACAGGAGACTGGGGACCCAGAAGTGTGTGTTCAGCAAGAACCACAAGTACCACAATGCACTGGGGGGGGCTGGAACCCAGAAGTGGGGGTCTCAGCCTGACATGCGCCCATTCGCTACACCCCAATATGTGACCCTTTCCCCTGCCCCCCGCTCGGACATTATTGGGGGTCTCCCTCACCTAACGGGGGCGCGCATGGCTCCTCCTCGCAGCTGCTGCCACCACCGCCCTCCGGGCCTTCCTCCCGGCAGGCCTCGCTATTTCCGCTCTCCAGACCTTCCTCCCGGCAGGCCTCGCTGCTTCCGGCCTCCCCGGTACCGGAGGGGGCACAGGACAGGGATACTGTAGCTTGCGCCAGAGACATCAAGCGGTTTCCTCCTATGTGTGTCAGTCAGTGTGTCTGTGTGTGTGTGTCAGTCAGTGTGTGTGTGTGTGTGTGTGTGTGTAAGTCAGTGTGTGTGTGTGTGTGTGTGTAAGTCAGTGTGTGTGTGTGTATGTGTGTCAGTCAGTGTGTGTCTATGTGTGTCAGTGTGTGTCTCTCTCCCCCCCCCCCCGAGGTACACGACCGCAGAGCAGCCCCCATTCTCTACCCCCGGTAGAGCTGCGTTTCCTGCTGCAGGAGGCTCCCGGCGGAGGTACGGGGCCACAAGGGGGTTACAGGACGGCACGAAAATGCGCGTGGGGCGCTCTTCCTCACCCCCCTCTGATGGTGCTGTGTGGGATGCATTCCCTTGCACAGCCAACACCAACAGCCTCTTCTGCCGCCATCACTGCGGCGTGGGAGCGGCAATGGCGGCCGTTCACTAGCCCCCGATAGCAGCACAGTTGCGCAGCATGCAGACCCCGCAGCCATTGGTATTGGCTTTCTCCGGCAGCCGGGTCAGCGGCCTCCAGCCCCCCGGGGAGCTGCTGTAGCAATGCATCTGGGGGGAATGGCGGCACGCATGTGCTGGAGCGACCGGGGCTGAGCAGCTGAACAGCGCATGCGCGGCATAGCAGCAGGCAGCGAGCGGAGAACGGCGGCCATTAGGAGCGGCGCCTGCGGCTGCCGCCGCCGCATATGTCAGCAGCCATGTGGGGGTTGCGGCGGCAATCAGGAGTGGCGCCGGCGGCTATCGCCGCCGCCGCATCTGATTTTTTGAGCGGGTGTGATGTCAGTGTTGGGGTTGGGCTGTGCCAGAACACAGCCCGGCCTCAACTGCCAGCACTGACGTCACATCCGTTTAATTTCTGTCTCCACAATCCATTTTTGCCCCAGTTCGAATGAGGTGCCACTAAAGAAGTTTCACTTCAAAAAAATAGAAGACCCATACTGGACTGTACTGTATGTACTGGCACTGTATAGAAGACACATACTGTATGTGCAGTACTGTAATACTGCACCGACACACTTTATTTGAGCAAATACCCAGTATGTACCTGGCAGATACCTGGAATGCGCCGCTCCTCACCTCTGACAAGCCCCGTTGCGTTTGCCTTCCCAGCCTGGGTTCATGCCTGACTGACGGGCGGCTGATCTGTTAAATGATAATAATTAGGATTTAATAGGCTGCAATGCTTCGCGTGTCTACCAGATGGCATAAATTCATGAATTGTAATGCAGTATATATATATATACTGTGCAGTATTGCAGCCAGCGGGAATAAAATGCTTCAATCCCTGCCTGGAAAATAACCCAATGCACTCGGGCAGAAAACAGTCACAAACCTCAATACACCCGGGTATACCCGAATTCGTGGGACTAGCCGAGCTCGAATAAAGTGTGTCACCAGTGTACATGTAGAATAAATGCATAGTTTTTATTTTTTCGGGTTTATTACACAGTATACAGTATATAAAAAATATTGTATACTGTACGGCCGGAAAACATCAGCATACTGTACTGTTTCAGGTACAGTATGTATGTATGTATGTCTTTATTTGTATAGCGCCATAAAATGTACATAGCGCTTCACAGTAGTAATACATGTCATATAAATAGCAAATATAAATAACACATCATGGGAATAAGTGCTTCAGACATACTGTAAAAGTAACATTAAGGAAGGAGTCCCTGCTCCGAGGAGCTTACAATCTAATTGGTAGGTAGGGAGAACGTACAGAGACAGTAGGAGGGAATACTAGTAAGTGCGTCTGCAGGAGGCCAAGCTTTGTGTCATGTGTCCATGATTATCCAGTGCTACTCATATGCTTCTTTAAGCAGATGTGTCTTAAGGTGGGTCTTAAAGGTGGATAGCGAGGGGGCTAGTCGGGTATTGAGGGGAAGAGCATTCCAGAGGTGTGGGGCAGAAAGTGAGAAAGGTTTAAGGCGGGAGAGAGCTTTAGATACAAAGGGGGTAGAAAGAAGACATACTTGAGAAGAACGCAAGAGTCGTGATGGTGCATAGCGAGAAATTAGGGCTGAGATGTAATGAGGGGCAGAAGAATGTAAAGCTTTAAAAGTGAGCAGTAGAATTGAGTGTGAGATACGCGATTTAATCGGAAGCCAGGAGAGTGATTTCAGCAGGGGAGACGCTGAGACAGATTTAGGAAAGAGTAGAGTGATTCTGGCAGCAGTGTTTAGGATAGATTGTAGGGGAGACAGGTGAGAGGTAGGAAGGCCGGACAGCAGGAGGTTGCAGTAATCGAGACGTGAGAGAATGAGGGCCTGAGTCAGAGTTTTAGCAGTTGAGTAACAGAGGAAAGGGCGTATCTTTGTGATATTGCGGAGGAAAAAGCGACAAGTTTTAGAAACGTTTTGAATATGAGAGGAGAATGAGAGAGAGGAATCAAGTGTGACCCCTAGGCAGCGTGCTTGGGCTACTGGGTGAATGATCGTATTTCCAATAGCAATGTGGAAGGATGTAGTAGGGCCAGGTTTGGGAGGTAGTATAAGGAGCTCTGTTTTTGCCATGTTAAATTTCAGTCGGCGGATGGCCATCCAGGATGATATTCCAGAGAGGCATTCAGAAACTTTGGTCTGTATAGCAGGTGTAAGGTCAGGGGTTGAAAGGTAAATTTGTGTGTCATCAGCATAGAGGTGATATTTAAACCCAAAAGATGTGATTAGGTCACCTAGAGAGAGTGTGTAGAGAGAAAAGAGAAGGGGTCCCAGGACAGAGCCCTGGGGTACCCCCACAGAGAGATCAATAGAGGAGGAGGAGGTGTTAGCAAAAGAGACACTGAAGGTACGATGGGAGAGGTAAGAGGAGATCCAGGATAAAGCTTTGTTCCGAATACCAAGAGTATGGAGAATGTGAAGGAGAAGAGGGTGGTCCACGGTGTCGAATGCTGCAGAGAGGTCGAGTAATATGAGCAGAGTGTAATGACCTCTGTCTTTGGCAGCGTGGAGGTCGTCAGTTATTTTAGTGAGGGCTGTTTCAGTAGAGTGAGCAGTGCGGAAGCCAGATTGTAGAGGGTCTTGTACAGAATAGGTGTTGAGAAAGTGTAGCAATCGAGAGAATACAAGACGTTCATGGAGTTTGGAGGCAAAAGGCAGGAGGGAGACAGGTCGATAGTTAGAAGGACAGGTAGGGTCAAGCTTGCTGTTTTTGAGTAATGGTATAACGGTTGCATGCTTGAAGGATGAAGGAAAGGTACCAGAGTAGAGGGAAGAGTTAAAGATCTGTGTGAGCATAGGGATTATAGAAGGAGCAAGAGGTTTTAGGAGATGGGAGGGAATGGGGTCAAGTGGGCAAGTGGTAGAGGGCGAAGAGGAGATCAGCAGTGATACATCCTCCTCCGAGATAGCAGAAAAAGAGTCAAGAAAGACAGGAGGAGAGTTGGGAAGCATTGTGGGATGGGAAGAGGCAACAGATGGGATGTTCTGCCGTATGGACTCCACCTTTTTCTTAAAAAAGTCAGCAAAGTCCTGAGGTGAGATGGATGAAGAAGAGGAGGCAGCTGAGGGTGGTCTGAGTAGAGAGTCAAAGACAGAAAAGAGACGGCGTGGGTTAGACTTGTGTGTGTTGATTAGTGATGAAAAGTAGGTTTGTTTAGCCTGAAAGAGGGCAGAGTTGAAACAGGATAGCATAAATTTGTAGTGAATGAAGTCTGCGAGCGTATGAGATTTCCTCCAGAGGCGTTCAGAGGAACGAGTGGAGGAACGCAGCATGTGTGTGTGGGAGTTTAGCCAGGGTCTGGGGTTAGAAGGGCGAGGACGGCAGAGAGAAAGTGGGGCATGAAGATCAAGAGAGGAAGATAAGGCAGAGTTGTAGTTCCTGACCAGGTTGTCAGGGTGTGAAGTGGAACTGAGAGAGGAGAGGGAGGAGCGTAAAGTGGAATCAAGAGCTGGTAGGTTAATAGAGTGCAGGTTTCTGCAAAAACGAGGGCGAGATGGAGATGGAGATGGAGAGAAGCGAGAGAGAGAAAATGAGATGAGGTGATGGTCAGAGAGAGGAAAAGGGGAAATGGAGAAGTCGGAGAGAGAGAAGTTTTTAGTGAAAACCAGGTCTAAGTAGTGGCCATCCTTGTGGGTGCTGGCTGCAGTCCACTGTTGAAGGCCAAAAGAAGAGGTTAGAGAAAGAAAGCGGGAAGCCCAAGGGCGACAGTATTCTATCCTAATCAATAATAACGGCCACTAAACTGTAGACTCCGGTACGTGGGTTTTTAAATCCGATTCAGCAATGTGCAGGTATTGGTACACAAAGCGATATTATCCATCGAAATCCCTCCATTAGCCGTTTTATTTTCTGAGGAAAAACAAAAAGAAACGTTTTACTGTAATGGTCAGCCCCCTAAAGAAGTTCCCAGCCAGTCCCACGAATAATTTTCTAGGGGGGCGTCTCCTGTTCAAATGCGCATGCGCCTACCGTCGATGTAATGACACGCATATGCGTTTCAAGAAGGTTCCAATGCATATGCGCCTAGCGTTCCACCAATTGTTCAGTATCTGCAGTACAGTACTGGAGAAGCCGCTCAGCCAATGATATTGCTTACAGGAGAATTGCTTGACTTTTGAATCGCACCGATATTAATACTGTATTGTCAAAATAAAAAAAACACAGAAAATAATACAGCAACAATACTCACCATAGAATTTCCCATTCAGCTGGCGCCGAAGCTGGGCCACTGCCAGTCCAGTGTTCTTGATCATCCACGTCGATAGTTGGCAGCGGGATTACTACACCTGTAGTCAGATGATGAGGCTGGAAATTGCTTAGGTACATGCAAGCTTGATCGAAACTGCACGTGAAATCTGGCTCAGGCTTGCTGGACAGACAGCAAGGGTTGTCACTGACGGTGGGACCGTTATTGGAAGCCGGTGCTGGTGCATTGCTTGGCAGCGACTGTCGTTTCTTAGTTGGTTTTAACACGACCTTTCGCCTTTTGCCGTCTGCATGATCATAGATACAGGAAAAAGCCGGTGATACACACCAATACCCTCCAATAAAGTGAGGCTCAATATGATAAAAACAGGGATCGCTACATAACCTTTACCTTATTGCACGCTTCCACGTATGAGGAGCTGGCGAAAATTTGTAAAAGTCATAGGGCTCTATGCAGTAAGCGGCGAAAAAGTGCAATCGGCAAGGGTACCTTATCGGCATGATTCTGTCGATTTTCCCTCTCCGTATGCAATAAGTGCCGAATCCCTTCCGAATCAAGCCGAAAACATTTGCGCCCACTCTGCCGATGATTTGCCAATCACACACAGGTGTATCGGCGTGCATGGCGGGGTGCTGTTAGGTTCGCCAATTAAACTTCTTGCTGAATCTGCCGAAGCAAGCATGTTTTTGATTGAGCGGCCCATTTAAAGGCAGCTTGTATTGTTATTCATTCTCTGTGTTGTTGGGAGTGAGAGAGAGAGAGAGAGAGAGAGAGAGACACACACACAGAGCTGGCCGATTTACATATTTCATATTGACTGAGAGAGTTGTTGTGTATTGTGAGAGGTTTGTCCTGTGTTGTTTTGTTTACATCTTTGTCTTATTTTCAATTTGTACAGTAAGTGTTCAGTGCGATTGGCTTTAAATTTCTTTTCTGTTCTTTGTGAGTGCTAGAGGTATGGCCGCAAGGCGTGGGAAGAGTGATGCTGCTGTGAGTGGTAGTGGTAGTCGTGCGAGTACGCGTCTGAGTGAATGTAGGGTTCAGGGGAGTGCTGTTGCTGTGAGTGCAAATGGTGTTGCTGGGAGTGCGAGTGGTGTTGCTGGGAGTGCGAGTGGTGTAGCTGTGAGTGCGAGTGCTGCTGGTGGCTCTGTTGCTGGTGCTGCTGGGGTGTCTGGTGGTGGGGTGGTTGCTGCTGGGCCGCTTTTGAAGTCTCTTCCATTGGAAGAAGGAGAGTCCAGTTAGCAGCAGCCAAGCTCTGGGCCTGCACGTATTCGGAAGAAACGTGTGGAGCGGCCACGTAATCCTCGGTTCAATGAACAAGATAACACAGTTCTTGTCACAGGGATTCTGGAGCACTATGACTGTCTGTATGGGCATTTACTAGGTAAGTCTATCTTTGCATTCATTCTTCAAAGACATGTTATCCTAGGTCATGTGAGGTGTCTTAATATCAAAATATTATTCGATAATATCTATCAATTCAACTTAATTGTTACACACATATTTTCCTCATGATTTAGAAATACAATAACAATCAGTCGTACAATTTGGCCAAAGTTCATACAATATTCATGCAATCTTCCTTACATTTGTATGTTTACACGTAAATGCTCATGTGGTACACATATTACACCTAAACCAGCATGTTTGGTATTTCTTGGAACAGGTAGCAGTTTAGGAAACTGTTCGTTTTTATAATAATAATTAACGTCATATATGATGTATGTATTTCAAGGGTGGACAAGTTCAGCATCAAAAAAAGAAATGTGGAATCAAATAAACTTGGCTGTGTCTGCTGTGTGGGAATCATGTCAGGGACCGCAAGAATTGTCGGAAGAGATTTGACGATACCAGGGCAAACTTAAAGAAAAAAATACAAGCACAACGGATGCATGCTTCTGGCACTGGAGGTGGGCCGCCAGCACAAGCTCTCATCTTAACACCATTGGAGGAGCAGATGCGGGAAAAATTTCTTCCCGTCGTCGTGGAGGGTTTGGCTGGGGACTGAGATATCGGAATTTATTCTGCTCCATTTCCACCAGGTGACAAATGTTACTGTACTAGGTGTGTCTTAGGTTACAGTTCTTATCTATATTTCCGCTGCTACTTATACTTTCTTACCAATATAAGCATACCTTCATATATATCTGTATATATGTCTCTCTCTCTATATCTATCTATCTATCTATCTATCTATCTATCTATCTATTTATCTATCTATCTATCTATCTATCTATATTTATATGTAGTTGTCCTACAAAAAGTAACTATTAATATTTATGGTGGCAAAAGGTGGCACTGAGTGCTCATTTGCATGTCATTTCCCACAATCCCTTGCTGCAGTGGAAGCGCTGTATGCTGGCCGATGATGGGGAACGACAGGGTTGCAGACCTGTCTAAGACATGCAAATGAGCATACAGTAATATGTACAGTTGCTATATATATATATATATATATATATATATATATATATATATATACATAATAGATTGATAATCTATGTAACACCTATAAACAGGACATTACTGCCTCATCAACTCTTGCATGGAAGATAGTGCATTCAAAGGCGAACATACATAATTTGCACTAACACATTTCGTAAACATAGAATCAACACCTTTATTAACTGTCAAACAAGTCACGTTGTCTATGTGATTACATGCGGATGTCGATATAAATATGTGGGAAGAACCATCAGATCATTGTACATTCGTATCTCAGAACATGTCAGATTAATTAATAAGAAAGATTTACTACATCCACTATCAAAACATTTTGTACAATGTCCACTTGGTGGACTTAAAAATTTCTCATTCTGTGCGGTCGAACACGTCCCCTCTTGTATTAGGGGAGGCGATAGATTGAACCGACTAAATAAAAAAGAGATGTCATGGATATTTTCCCTGAATACATTGCAGCCTCACGGCCTAAATGTTGAATGGGAACTGAAACATTTTCTTGGAGACTAACTGATGCATAAAGTATTTATATATATTTTTTTCAACTTATTGGTTTCAATATATGTTCTCTTTTCTCTTCCTTTCCCCTCCCCTTTCCCACCCCTCCCTCTTCCCCCTCCCCCCCCTCCCCTTTTCCTTTTTCCCTTTCCCTTCCCTCTCCCCCTTCCCCTTCCCCCCCCCCCCACCCCTTCCATCTGGTTTCCCACCTACCCCTTTATTAATATATTTTATTGCATCTATTGTCTTATCTTTCATTGTTCCATTATTCAGACAATTATTATTCAAATATTAACATCAACAAGTTATTTGTGACTGACAGCTCTCTCAATTTTCTCTTGCAAAAAAATCATCAGTCCGGGAGATTTCATAGAATTATTGTTGTATTTCATCAAAACTTTATTTACATTTGTGCTTTTTTCTTTTAATCTACATGTTTTTAGTTCTTTTGACCAATACACTAGTGATTTTGGTTTAACATACATTGCATTATATATGTTTTTCCGGCCAAACATATAGATTGGTCATTTTTAAATCCCAGCACTGTTTTTAACTTTATATGCTAATATCAGCAGTGTCAGGATGTACACCTGTTACCCATTTGTTTGGGGCTTGACCACAGGTGTTGTAACTTGCATCTGCTATATATGCATCATGTTTTTACAAACGGATCACTCTTTTGACAAAGGCCTGACGGGCCGAAACGCGTCAGGAGGATCCGTTTGCACTTTGTTCTATTAAAGCTTCATGCATCACTGATCAGCCTTTCCTGAAGTTCTTGTTCTACGGCTGTGCGGCGTACTGACCTCCCTGGGGAGGATTTCTAGTAGTACAGTAATATGTACAGTTGCTATATATATATATATATATATATATATATATATATATATATATATATATATATATATATATATACATAATAGATTGATAATCTATGTAACACCTATAAACAGGACATTACTGCCTCATCAACTCTTGCATGAAAGATAGTGCATTCAAAGGCGAACATACATAATTTGCACTAACACATTTCGTTATGTTTAATTAAACGTCCTTTTTTGCTTCATGTCATATACAGAGAGCATAATTAGGAACATGTAGCATATGTTATTTAATTGTGTTCATATGTAGCTCTCTTCAGATTATTATTTCACTCATGTACCAGTGTGTGAAACCAGCTGCAATTAATATGTAATCACAGCATAGAGGAGAACACAGGGGGTGGGGTTGGGCACCCAGCCAGATCACAGGGTCATGTTACGGTCAACTCTTTTGGGACGCCTTACAGCTGTTAGAAACAAATAAAAGCTCAGGGTGCTGTCACGTCTTGGGGGAGGGACTACATTTCTTAGAAGCTGGCAAGCTGAACAGAAGTTCATCACATTCATTTGAAATGGTAATTCTATGAAAACTTTCACTCACCAGGCCACTATGTATGAAAACGTACTTAACTCATTCGTTCACTCATATGTTCTTTGAACCTTATAGAAACGGCACATTATCACACCAGTAGCATCTGTGAGCGACACACTGCATGTGTTGTTGAGTGTCAGCCACACTGAGCGCTACACCTGCTTCTATTAATTGTTAACACATATCCCTAAAAAAATTCATTCACATTTCCACAATTACGTACTGAATTATAAGCAGAGTCAACGTTGCTGTCATGGTAGTGATGTACATTATTATTTTTATATTACTACACAAGATATGCAGTGTATGTCCAATACAACACTTAATTTTACAACGCATTCCTGCATGAACATTGTATGTTATATGGTATTTACAAAAAAAGTGCAAAATAGGCTCACATCTACATTGATGTTAAAATGGATAATGTACAGCTTGCCAGAAACATCTTTTCATTTCATTAAGTGATGCTGATATGTAGCCATAAATACTCCAAATACACAAACTCTATGTTAATTATGTACACATGTCAATAAAAATCTTATGTTATTCTTCTATATAGTTGCTCCTGAAGCTCATGTGTCACCTCACACTGAACAAGTCTCATCACCTGGCTCATCCAGCTCCTCATCAAGGCTGGAAGGTGAGTGTATGAAGTGCAGGACATCTAATGTGTACATTTCTAGATGTTATGTTACCATGCTAAAAAAATGCCTTTCACATGTAATTAACTTCAGATAAGTTATTGTCACAGAAAATTTAGTTTGTAATGACAACATGTATTGTGTGTGATGTAAACTATCAGCTAGGAGTTGTGAGGTTACAACAACCTTTCATTCATTCTTCTTTCACACTGAGTCGAAACATAATTTTTACTTCAAGCTACATTTTAATTTGACACAACAGAAAACTTATGGAAACATATTATGTGTTACACTATGAGAACAACTCTCATTATATAGACAAACAACAGAAAGTTCCATGGCAGTTCATAATGTCTTCATTTATTGGTAGAAGCTGATGTTGCCAATGAAGGACAAATTCTATCAAGTGACCATGAAGATGTTCCCACGACGAGTAACACAGCATTCAAGTCCTCCTGCTCATGACACATACTCAGCTATTGCAGCTTCTGAAATTCAAAAATGATGTCAGTGCTTGAAAGGATGATATCACAGCAGGAAAGGATGATATCACAGCAGGAAAGGACAATATCACAAATGTCACAACTAGAAAGAGTCATCATCCAAGTTCCTAAAGAAATACAAAATGTAAACAGGACATTACAAGCAATAGTTGTTAATCTAAGCTAAGCTAATCAGTTGAGAATTACTGCAAGAGAACAACAATTCCACATTACCCCATCTGAGGATGGAGTTTTTCTCCCGAGTCATCAGTTCTTCATTCCCCAGTTCTGGATGATACGGTACAGTAGGTGCTAGTCCTGTTCAGGTCCCTGTCAACATCCAACCGCTTACATCTGTTCAAAATCAGGAATGGACACCTACAAATGAGACACGAAAAAGAAAGTTGGGCCAACAATTACTACTAACCAGTTTTTGGAACAAGATTAAAACACCAAAACAGGAAACGGCTCCACCATCAGTCGTGCAATGTGTACCAACTGGTTCACAACTGCCACAACCCACACCCACTGCCCCTGAAGTGTCACAGCCCACACCCACTGCCCCTTAAGTGTCACAGCCCACACCCACTGCCCCTGAAGTGTCACAGCCCACACCCACTGCCCCTGGAGTGTCACAGCCCCCACCCAGTGTCCCTGAAGTGTCACTGCCCACACCCAGTGCCCCTGAAGTGTCACTGCCCACACCCAGTGCCACTGAACTGCCACAGGCCAGTACAAGTCATACAGGTAAGGCCAACGTAGTTGGCAAACGGAAAAGGATAACACAACAGCCAACAAGCAGTGACTCGGTCTCAAAAGGATAAACAAAAATAAATGATCACATTCACTAAATCTGTACTTGGCCTGGTGGTGTTTAGTGCAGAACATTTAATGAATACTGTATGTATGATCAAGTCCAGATGCTTCAAAACATACAATTATGTAGGTGTACACATGAAGGTTTAGAGATTTTAACTGTCTGAATTAAGGCATAATTTATAACATATATTTATGTATTAATCAGCAGTTGATTAATGGTACAACATTACACAATTGCCATGTTTATAGAAGCTGACATTCACTTAGTTGTTAAACATTTTATGTATGTGTGTTTGTTTGGTAATGTAGATAGTCATTGCATGCTAATATTATTTACATCCAACTTTAAGTAACTATCTATATAACAGCTTACACCTTAAAGTTGAGTTTTCTGGAGTATTAACTCTGTAATACATTACTTACCTTCACCTTCTTTCATACTTCATAATGTTGGCATGTCATCATGTATGAGTTGTGGTTAGAATAACATATCTGTTAGTGTGTATTAATATATCTGTAGTCTCTATGGATATATGTACACACACAGTGTGTGTGTGTGTGAGTATGTATATATATATATATATATATACAGTGCTTGACAAATCACCCACAAATCTACTCGCCGAACCAAAAAATCTACTCGCCACCTAGTCCCGCCCCAACCCCGCCTTTAGTCCCGCCCCATAGTCCCGCCCCCAACCCCGCCTCTAATCCCGCCCCCAGCCCCGCATTTAAAAAAACCATAAATTGAATAAATTCCTAGTAAGAACATTCGTTTTTGACATAAGTTTATTTATTGTATTACATTATACTACAATTAGTCCTTGTGTATAAATGTCAAATCTAGAAAAAAAGCCAGATGTGAATGACTAGTTTCCTGAACCCCTTAACCAGTGCCTGGACGCCCCCGTGTCACAATATCTAAAGCAGCAATCCCGCCTGGGATCTTACCTGATCTGCAGTCCGTCAATGTCCAGGTACCCTCATTCCCGCAATGTTATACATTGGAGGGGAGGTGTTCCCTACCTGTCTTCTGGGTTAGGGGGGGTTCCGATGTCTCCCGTGTGAAGCTTGAGTCAGATCTGGAAGAAAGCAGTATAGGTTATTTCGGTGTAGTGTAGGGCAGTTAAGATATACAGGGTAAATAAGATATCCAGATCCAGATTGTGAGACAGAGAGACGGAGAGAGAGGGTGAGAGAGATGGAGAGAGAGGGTGAGAGAGACGGAGAGAGAGGGTGAGAGAGACGGAGAGAGAGGGTGAGAGAGACGGAGAGAGAGGGTGAGAGAGACGGAGAGAGAGGGTGAGAGAGATGGAGAGAGAGGGTGAGAGAGACGGAGAGAGAGGGTGAGAGAGACGGAGAGAGAAGGTGAGAGAGACAGAGAGAGTGTGAGAGAGACGGAGAGAGTGTGAGAGAGACGGAGGGTGAGAGACAGAGAGAGGGTGACTGTGGGGGGATGGGGTGACTGGGTGGGGTGATTGGGGGTGTGGGGTGACTGGGTGGGGTGATTGGGGGTGTGTGGTGACTGGGTGGGGTGATTGATTGGGGGGTGGGGTGATTGATTGGGGGGTGGGGTGATTGATTGGGGGGTGGGGTGATTGGGGGGTGGGGTGATTGGGGGGTGGGGTAATTGTGGGGGTGGGGTGATTGGGGGGGTGGGGTGATTGGGGGGGTGGGGTGACTGGGTGGGGTGATTGGGGGGTGGGGTGATTGATTGGGGGTGGGGTGATTGGGGGGTGGGGTGATTGGGGGGGTGGGGTGATTGGGGGGGTGGGGTGATTGGGGGGGTGGGGTGATTGGGGGGGTGGGGTGATGGGATGTCTGACTTGGTGGGGATTACTGACTGTCTGACTGGGTGGGATGACTGGGCAGGGGGTGGGATGACAGACTATGACTGACTTTTGACTGACTGGGTGGGGGGGTGACTGACTTTTGACTGACTGGGTGAGGGGGGGATGACTGACTTTTGACTGACTGGGAGGGGGGGATGACTGACTGACTGGGTGGGGGGTGACTGGGTACCTCTGGAGTCCTACACGTTCTCTCTCTCTCATACACACACACACACATACACACTCTCTCATACCCATACACACACTCTCTCATACCCATACACACACTCTCTCATTCCCATACACTCTCTCCCTCTCTCTCGTATACCCCTCTCTCTCTCTCTACCATACCCCCCCCCCCTCTCTCTCTCTCTCTCTCTCTCCCATACACCCCTCTCTCTCTCTCTCTCTCTCCCATACCCCTCTCTCTCTCCCATACCCCTCTCTCTCTCTCTCTGTCCCATACCCTCTCTCTTTCTCCCATACCCCTCTCTCTCTTTCCCATACCCCTCTCTCTCTCTCACACACACACACACACACACACACCACCCCCCCCCTGCTACTACCTCCCGCCCCGCGTGGGCAGCGGGAGCACCGGAGGGAGGGGAGAGAGACACCCAAGCCGTGCGGGCACCGGAGGGAGGGGGGAGAGACACGAGCCGCGCGGGCACCAGAGGGAGGGGGGAGAGACACGAGCCGCGAGGGCACCAGAGGGAGGGGGGAGAGACACGAGCCGCGCGGTCACCGGAGGGATGGGGGGGAGAGACACGAGCCGCGCGGTCACCGGAGGGATGGGGGGGAGAGACACACGAGCCGCGCGGGCAGCGGAGGGAGGGGGGGAGAGACACCCGAGCCGCGCAGGCAGCGGGAGCACCGGAGGGAAGGGGGTGAAGCACCCGAGCTGCGCGGGCAGCGGGAGCACCGGAGGGAGGGGGTGAAGCACCCGAGCTGCGCGGGCAGCGGGAGCACCGGAGGGAGGGGAGTGACACCCAAGCCGCGTGGGCAGCGGGAGCACCGGAGGGAGGGGGGAGTGAAACCCGAGCCGCGTGGGCAGCGGGAGCACTGGAGGGAGGGGGGAGTGAAACCCGAGCCGTGCGGGCAGCGGGAGCACCGGAGGGAGGGGGGTGAAGCACCCGAGCTGCGTGGGCAGGGGGAGCACCGGAGGGAGGGGGGTGAAGCACCCGAGCTGCGCGGGCAGCGGGAGCACCGGAGGGAGGGGAGTGACACCCGAGCCGCGTGGGCAGCGGGAGCACCGGAGGGAGGGGGGAGTGAAACCCGAGCCGCGTGGGCAGCGGGAGCACCGGAGGGAGGGGGGAGTGAAACCCGAGCCGCGTGGGCAGCGGGAGCACCGGAGGGAGGGGGGAGTGAAACCCGAACCAGGGAGCGGGGGTGAAGCACCTGAGCCGCGCGGGCAGCGGGCAGCGGGCAGCGGGCAGCGCCGGAGGAAGGGGGGAGAAACACCAGTACAGTATATATAAATATTTATTACAGTGCATTAAATTCCCCCCCACCTCAAGCATCTGTCCACAATCCTCTCCATGACCGGATCAGTGCAGGTCTTGTAAGAAGAAGGTGACACAATTATACAGGAGGATATATAGGAGGAGGAGCAGCAGATGCACGCGCGCGCGCACCCCCAACCCCCCCCCCCCCATTACTTACCCGTGCAGAGAAGGGAGGTCGGTTTGAAGTCCTGGCAACTCCAAGCCGCGTCACAGCCAGAGGGTTTTTTTTTTTCGAGCAGGGGATTTTGTTTTTGCAGAGCAGGGGAAAAGCTACTGGCCACGAGCCAATATCCGATCGCAGCTGGCGAGTTGGCGACCGGGTTTGTCGAGCACTATATATATATATATATATTGTGACATAGTCCAAAGATGTTAGGCAGCTTTTTGCCCACCTCAAGCATCTGTCCACAATCCTCTCCATGACCGGATCAGTGCAGGTCTTGTAAGAAGAAGGTGACACAATTATACAGGAGGATATATAGGAGGAGGAGCAGCAGATGCACGCGCGCGCGCACCCCCAACCCCCCCCCCATTACTTACCCGTGCAGAGAAGGGAGGTCGGTTTGAAGTCCTGGCAACTCCAAGCCACGTCACAGCCGGAGGTTTTTTTTTTTTCGAGCAGGGGATTTTGTTTTTGCAGAGCAGGGGAAAAGCTACTGGCCACGAGCCAATATCCGATCGCAGCTGGCGAGTTGGCGACCGGGTTTGTCGAGCACTGTATATATATATATATATATTGTGACATAGTCCAAAGATGTTAGGCAGCTTTCTGCCCCATTTTAGAGCAGAAAGTGCAGGAATAGCTAAAAATGATCCGTTCCACAGCTTCACATTAACTCAGGCAGCTGGATGGAAAATCCAGACCACAGATTACAATGGCTCTAGTTCTCCCTCACCTGCTCTTCTAATCACATGCACAGGTATTTAGAGCAGAGAGGTTTTGCATTTCACTCTCTCTCCTTAGAGCCTGGGGGCTGGGGGTGTCGCTACTCTCCTGCATCCAGTATCGAGGTTGACGGCCTCTCCACGTATGACAGTACCAGAGGATTTGCCTGGACACCACGAACAGATAAGACAAAACAAATGATTACTGCTGTTGCTAAAAGACTGTGCTGTATCTTGTGTCCCTAAATGAGAGAGCATTGTTTTAAGCTGGGGAACCAGTTTAGTTGGCCAGCAGCTGTTAGAGAGACTGATTCTGATGTGTAGTTAGATCCCTGAAAGGGATAGGATTTGCTTATATGATTTTGGTTTTATTTCTTGAAATAACAGTGTGGGAAATATTGTAACACTGAAATGTGTGAACTGCTGAATGAAAGTATCTGAGTACCTCTAACCTACACATGTTAAAGCTGCAGTACCTTAATTGGATGAAAATAAAGCAGGCAGAAGCCTGAGTTAAGCAGCATAATACTTTGCATGATCCTGTTTGTTGTATAGTTAACCCTAGAAGACTGTGTCGGGAAGAACCCAGACAGACGTCAGCACTACAAAAGAGGGGCGTTTGTCACAATATATATATATATATATATATATATATATATATATATATATATATATAAAATCTATCCCAGTGTTGTCAGCAAACAGGCCTTGTGTTAATGACATATACATGTTAGGACACTTGTTTAAATTATGGCACTAATATTATGAAGCCAATAATTCACTCACCTGTATGAAACTTTCACGATGATTTCAACAAGGCCTACTTACACACATCAATGGCTTCAGTTGAGCACTATATTAAATATATATATTATCTTATTTAACAGTACAGGCCTTGATGGCTCATGTTTGCTGTTAACTACTACTTATACACAGCTGACTCTAATAGGCCCTCAAACATACTCACCCAGTAATGTTATAAACTTTAATGAAGTCTGAAGATAATAACAATAAGGCCTGTTTGCATATAAGGCCTTCAATGTATATATATATATATATATATATATATATATATATATATATATATATATATATATACACATATATCTCTATACACATACACACACACACACACACACACACAATATATAGTTAATTGTATATATATATATATATATATATATATATATATATATATATATATATATATATATATAGAGAGAGAGAGAGAGAGAGAGAGAGAGATATATATATATAGAGATATAGATATATAGATATATAGAGATATATAGATATATACCTATATATCTATATATATTTATATATATATATATATATAGAGAGAGAGAGATATATATATATATTTAGATATATATATATATATATATATATATATATATATATATATATATAGAGAGAGAGAGAGAGAGAGAGAGAGAGAGAGAGAGATAGAGAGAGATATATATACAGATATATACAGATATATACAGATATATTATATATATATATATATATATATATATATAGATATATATATATATATAGAGAGATATATATCTATATATATAGATATATATTGATATATCTATGTATATATCAAGAGATACTAACAGAGACAGTGTAAGAGAGAGAGAGAGATAACTAGACAGAGAAAGAGAGAGACAGAGATTGAAACATTGAGAAACAGAGAGAGAGAAAAACAGACACAGATGTGTGTCTGTGGGTCATTGTAGGTCAGTGTAAGCAGTAATCTGTTCATTCTACCACTGTAGAATATTTCACACACATTGTTATTTTAATTAAAATCGTACACTTGTTTTGCACATGTTGATTGAGTAAGCCGAAATAAAAGTTTAGTTTACAGTGAAATGACTATCTTACACAAAGAATGTGTGGCAATTATTTTAACACATTTTTAGTGGGGGGAAAACAAGGCGTATGACATAGAGCTTGTATTGTAACCTTGGAAGAAACCACGAAGATAACATGTAACTATTTTCACATTCAGCAGACAAACGTATGCGCTCAACTTAGACACTCATCACTTCAACACAGCAGAAATGGCAGAAGCTTCCACATTGCACAGCCATCCACGTAAATCATATAAATTTATGATTTCAGAAGCAATCGAATCAACTGATGACAAGAAAGCAAGCGTGGGCCAAATCTATGACTTGATCCAAAAGAAATATCCATACTACAAAGAAGCATGCCGAGAATCAAATTTTAAAACTTCTGTACGATTCACTTTATCAGCAAATGAATGTTTTGAGCGTGTCCATGATCGCCTAGATCAACGATATGGATGTTGGCATGTTGCCCCATCATTTAAAATTACCATGGAACATGGAACATATCTTCTGTTAAATAGCATATTTTTGCCTAATACCAGTTACAATGGAGCCGCACCGACTGGCGCGTCTGCTGCTATACCTGCTGCAATACCTGCACCCTCCATTTATCAAGACCAGATGCAAGATGCACATAACTATGATATGTATCAAAACTTATATGGGCAATACCAATGTGGATGGGAAAACAACCAAGAACTGTACGTACCTCCAGACATCTTGTTTGAAGAAGGCAGTGCAGATCCATTTGACCGCCTCATGGAGATGTGTTTGATTCAGGATTCAACGGTTGCCTCAACCATGGATGATACTGTTGTGCCTTTCTGGAGCGAGCAGTTGCAGCCAAACCAGTTTTGACTTCTACAAGAATGGTAAATATAATAATCGTTATGCGTTTACTCACATTATAAATGTCGACATTTTTAATATCCACCATTTGTTAGCCAAATGTGTGGATACAGCGTAACATTGCAGACAGCCTTACATGTAGCGTGCACAAAGACATTATTTCCTATAACAATATACTACATGACGAAGCATTACTACACTTTGTTGACGGACTCACAAAACCTAGATTAATATATCTTTTAAAATATCAGTTCAACATGTTACACTAACTGTAACACACACACCTCATTGTTTAGCATGCAACATATTAAAAAAAAAAGTGTCGGCCACATATGACGTGGGACCCTTGCGCGCGTGAAAGCATATTGGCTGTGCCCGTAGCTTATTGTTACGGTCAGTGAACTGCGTCATGCGCGCGCGTCGGTGTTACGGTGCGTGCACAGCGCTGGAGGCCAATGTTAATTCAGTGGGAGGAGTGTTTGCGTGCATTTCACGGTGCCTTCACATGACGTCACACATCTTTTGTTCACTCATTGACTGATTGGCCGTTGTTTCCGTGCAAACATGTCCGTTTACAAAGTTTAGATAAGTACGTGTGTAGAAGTTAATTAGTTTCGCTTCCATAGCATAACTTCCAAACATGATATGCTTACTGCTAGCAGCACCATGGAGGGACATGTATTCAACGCACAGCATACACATTGTTTAGCGCATGCGCTGAGACTTAGTCCAAACAATCGTGAAGTGCGCGCGTAACTGAAGTTGTGCGCGCACATTATTGTGTATACAGGCACCGGAAATATCATATCCGTAGTAATGCCAGCAACGCCATTATAAAAATGACAGTTCAGTATCTGTCGTTTGATCCTTGCACTTTCAACATATACGTTACTTATGCGTGAATATCCACAATCATATAGAGATGTGTTACGCGTTGTCATGCAGAGATATATAAATGTGCCATCTTTGACCATCATGTGTTTGCTGTATTTCACAGATGTCACGGATGAATACATGGGATCAATGTATGATTTCAGATGAGCCAATCGTTATATTAGATGATTGTCACGACGAGCGAACAACTATTATAATACATATGTAACAATGCTTTCAATGCTTGGTGCGCAGATTAACAATGAATACATAATGTTATCCGGTTATGCCTATATTTACTATGCACTTAATTAACATAATGATGTTGCTAAGCACTGAAATTAGAACTTTTAATGTTTTTTGTTGATTTTCTACTAACATTATATGTCTTGCTCTGTTATATATGCAACCAACATTCTCACTCAGCCAACACTTTTGTCTACTATATTGTATAATGTGACGTGTGACTTGTGAAAGAATGTAAATGCTACATAACAACTCGTAGATATTCTATCTGAAACTACACAATAACAATAGGGAGGTGATATAAACTGTTTATTCGTGTGAAAAGTTATTTTTCACCTAAGTTGTAGTGCTAACCTAACATGCATGAGCTATTGAATATTAGTTAAAGATCATGAAAAAATTTACATTTGTGTGTATATTTTATTCTCACGACTAACTATAGTTTAGTGTTTTTAGTAAACGTTCAACACATACCTAGCGAAGTGAGTCTGATGATACAATCAACATTAGTATGTTAGTTTATTTCATTTGACGTTGAAAAACATGCATCACACAAAAAGTGCTACACACACACACAATGCTGCTGAAATGTGTGTGTATGCAAATGTCCACGTCATTGACGTTCATATGTTGACATTAGTTGTAAAGGATCATGATAATAATGAATAACTTACGTGAATGAAATTAAAATTATATTAACAACATTGTCATTGGGTCGAATGAAGTATGAAAAGTTGAGAACACAAAGAATTATAATTGTGCATGGTGTTAACATTTTGACACATGTTACATGTACGTCAAATCAACACACATGTATGACTTATACATACACATGTGACAATGTTGTAATCAACATGAAGATGCATTGATACAAGAACTAATCACATACATTGCAATGTAAATGATGTAGAAAACATTGGTGTGTTTACAGGCAAACATGCATTGCGTGTTAAGATCACTCATGTGCATCCGTGGATGTTCTCCTCACATAATAAATATTTGAGCAGGGTGTATCCCCTTCTCTCCACCCACCCGTATATTAGAGGAATGGAATTTGGAACCTTTGCTACATTAAATGTTATGTAATGTCCCTAATGATTTTCAAATACACTGCACATTCACCAACAAGTGTAGCTAAACGCACGTACACTATACAGAAACGACATGTTTCAATAGTCACATCTTTTTCAATACATTGTGTTTAGACATCCTGTAACTATACCTTTATCGAGTTTGGTACATCTTATGACAGATGTGAGTTGAAATACATACCATGAGCAGTCATTGACGTGATATACCTTGAACAAGAAAACATGAATGAATATAAAACATTGTCATGACATGTTCATTAAGGTAAGCAACACACCAAAGTGTCTATTTAGTGTTAGATATGAAACACCATGTAGATTTCGTTTAATATAATATGAAAAACACACTGGTGTACACATCATTGTGATGCACATGTCACACTGCAAAAATAACATTGTATGTAACCATACTGCACTAACTAATGTCTATGGACATAGTAGGTGTATTGAGTATGCATAACCAAAAATAGCATGTACATAAAGTATTACTTTTTAACACATTTCTTATTCACAAAAACTTTTAATTATATGAAGGATAATAGAACCTGTTGATGAATGACATACCGGTGCCACATGCATTTGTCCACACAGCAGAGAAGAGAAAGGTGTGCGACCCATATTCATCTGTTTCCTAGATGAATGGTATTTGGACAAATGTATTTATCATAACAAAGAATGAATATATGTATTGTGACATAGTCCAAAGATGTTAGGCAGCTTTCTGCCCCATTTTAGAGCAGAAAGTGCAGGAATAGTTACAAATGATCCGTTCCACAGCTTCCCATTAACTCAGGCAGCTGGATGGAAAATCCAGACCACAGATTACCATGGCTCTAGTTCTCCCTCACCTGCTCTTCTAATCACATGCACAGGTATTTAGAGCAGAGAGGTTTTGCATTTCTCTCTCTCTCCTTGGAGCCTGGGGGCTGGGGGTGTCGCTACTCTCCTGCATCCAGTATCGAGGTTGACGGCCTCTCCACGTATGACAGTACCAGAGGATTTGCCTGGACACCACGAACAGATAAGACAAAACAAATGATTACTGCTGTTGCTAAAAGACTGTGCTGTATCTTGTGTCCCTAAATGAGAGAGCATTGTTTTAAGCTGGGGAACCAGTTTAGTTGGCCAGCAGCTGTTAGAGAGACTGATTCTGATGTGTAGTTAGATCCCTGAAAGGGATAGGATTTGCTTATATGATTTTGGTTTTATTTCTTGAAATAACAGTGTGGGAAATATTGTAACACTGAAATGTGTGAACTGCTGAATGAAAGTATCTGAGTACCTCTAACCTACACATGTTAAAGCTGCAGTACCTTACTTGGATGAAAATAAAGCAGGCAGAAGCCTGAGTTAAGCAGCATAATACTTTGCATGATCCTGTTTGTTGTATAATTAACCCTAGAAGACTGTGTCGGGAAGAACCCAGACAGACGTCAGCACTACAAAAGAGGGGCGTTTGTCACATATGGTGGAGAATGCGGGTCGACACTAAAAAGTCTGTGGGTTTGCAAATAAATGCGGGGGTTTAAAATGGCCGCCGAGCTGAACTAAAGTACAGATGCTATGAGTGAAGTCTGTCCCAATGTGTATATCAGTTGTGCTTCTAGCATACACAGAGAATGTGCGAAGTGTGGATGCAATAGCACCCTGAACCCAAACAGAAAACCAAAATGTTTTGCTGAAGAAGAAAAAAAAAAAAAATTGCATCTAGCAAGTGCTGTTTGTAAAGCTAATGCATTTTGCTGAAGTGAGTGAATTTGCAGCTAGCAAGTGCTGTATGCAAGTTGCTGAAGGGAGTGAAATTGCAGCTAGCAAATTGTTCCTGCCGGGTTTCTAAAATGGCCGACGTGAAATGTTTATTTTGTAATGTACATAATCATGAAAAACAGTGTCCCTTCAGGCCATACGATGATGATGATGATGATGACGACTCGTATGTGGCCCCTGGAGGAGAGCCGTACCCACAGATGAATTTAGTATGCTGGGCCTGTCATAAAGTAGGTCACATGGAAGATGTGTGCCCCAAAATTTTCAAAGACAAACAGCTGCAAAAGCAAGCAACGCCCTATGTGTGCAAGCAAGATGTGGAAGCTGATACCAGTGAGCGTGTGCCCAGTACCACTGATATCTCTGGAGCTAATAAAGCAAAAAGAAAGAAGAAGAAAAAGCAAACTGTCCCTCAAGTCACAGGGGAAGTGACCAAGCCACTTGAACCTGCGCTGTCAGGACATGCGTCAGAAAGGCGCCGAGATGTGCTGCAGACCGGAGTGATCGGCAGAATTGTCACGGGAACAGTGGCAAAGGAAAAGGAGGAGCAGAGGGAAGCTGAATCCTTGAACCAGGATAAAGAGGCTTTGGTTTCTGCACTCCAAGCTGCCCGCCATAATTATGAAGTCCTGTGGCAGGATTTGGTGAAGGAGCGAGAATGTTGGAAGAAGGAGCAAGAATCTAACAATAAGGTGCGAGAAGCGAACGCCGAGTTACAGAGGTGTATACTTCCAGCTTTACAAGAGCACGAGGCTTTGAAGAAAACAGAGTCTCTCTTACGGAGTGAGCTGGAAGAGGTGACGACTAGTCTGGAAAAGGCCAACACCGTAATTGTCACTATGGATGAAAAACAGATTAAGTCTGACAAATTGATTCCTATCCTAAAACAGAAATACGGGAAGGCTCTACAAGAGGTTCATGCGCTCAGCACAGAGGTGCAACACTTGCGCCTGGAGGGCCACGGTCTGAACACAGAGCTGGGAATGTTGAAGCAAACCCATGAGATTGCCCTAAGTGATTTAGAGACTGTAAAAAGAGAGAATGTAAGTCTGACACAGAAAAATTCAGACTTGACTGACCAGATCAGTGAAGGTGATGAGAAGCTTCACCAAGCAGAAAAAGTGGAGAAGCAACTGATCCAGGAAAAGTTAGAAATGCAGGAAGCACTGCAGAATACAGAATCAGCGGTGATCCAGGCAACACAAACTGCAGAGCTCCAAAAAATGGAGCGCTGATGCAAACCCAGAGCAAGCACCAGATAGAGGTGAAGACCCTGAGGGAGGTCTGGCACGATCAGGTTGAAGAGCTGCAGAAGCAGATGGCTGAGCGCGAGATACAGTGCGCCAAGAGAGAGGAGATCTCCGTCCGTCAGGTGGTCTGCCTGACATTGCGCTATGAAAGCGAGATGGCCGATATCTACAAGCAGCTGGACCACACGGCAAATGAGGGGGCCCGGCTGCAGCTGGAGCTGGACAAGACCCAGAAGGAGCACCTGCAGCTGCAGGTCAAGAATAAAGAAAATGAAACAGAGTTAAACCTCGCTCTGAAACAGATGACGGACATGGGAGAAGCGGCTAAAGTGGTTCAGTCGGGCTATCAATCCTACCTCCTAACCAAGCAAGCTGTACGTTCCTATACGTGTATCTTCAATGCTGTTGCAATATTACGATTTGCTATAAAGATGAAGTTGGAGAAAGAGATTCCAAGGCTAAAAGAGACACGGTCACAAAAGGAGACCAGGGAACGTAAACTCAATGCCCTCACTGATGACAAAGAGGAAGGAGAAAGAACTGACTTTGATTGTGCTGCTGTTATTCCAGAAACAGATAGGCACCCTCCTGAGAATATTCTCCCTGATCTGGGATTCAAAAATCCAGATCCTCAATTTCATTTACGTTGTCCAGAAGATTATCAAACTAGTGGACACACCCAGGACACCACAGAAGATGTTTTAGCCAAGTGGGTGGCAGTTCCTGAAAACACAAACTTGTTGACAGATCCTGATGATGTGGTTAATATGGACTACGTTTGTACAGAGGCAACTAGGTCTCCAAAACCCAAAGGCCTGGTAATGGCCACAAAAGGGAAATCAAAGATTGAAAAGAAAAAACAACGAAGGTTAACACGGCGCCTGAATAGTTCCATATCTCACCAATCTGGACCACACTGTGGAGCCAAGGAGAATCCGGTCCAAGGGTCTCATCAGAAGCTAAAGAAACAGTCCAGTCATTTGCAGGTTGCAGCGGGCTATGAAATAAAGTCAAAGGATGCAATAGACTGGAAGTCAAAAAAAAAAAAAAAATATGTTTGGGGGAACTGACCGATTTATTTTTTTATTACACGTGTGGACTATGTCACGGACACTTAACTATGCAAATAAGCATTTTGTCAATATTACAATGTTATATTGGTTCTCTGTGTTGAAAATGTAGCTAAACTACAAATTAATATACAGGGTTGATGGCCCTTAAGATTACAAGGCTGTAGTATAAGGAAAAAAAATATTGGTAGCTTACAATATGGAAAAAAAAAAAAATTTGGTTTTTGCGGTTGGTAAATTTATAATGAGGTTCATATTCTAGAGTAGAAAAACCCAGGGAGGTAATAGAAATTGTCTGGTTTTGTGAATATATTTAGCAGATCCTGGGTTGTAAGAATGTGTGCTAGACATTTATTTTTCAAAATAGTTCCCTAATAGAGAGCAAAAAAAAAAAAAAAAAAAATGTTTGCCAAGTATAGTCTCCTATAACGAAACCTATTGTCCATAATTGCCGTGGAAAAAGTTCATATTCGTGTCATGTGAATACTTAATGTTGTACTGAGGAGTTAGCTCAAGTATTTCAGGTAGGACGCTCACCCCAGTGAGATCCATGGCCGCTCACCCCAGTAGGTGTGAGCTGGGGAGGGGGATATGTGACATAGTCCAAAGATGTTAGGCAGCTTTCTGCCCCATTTTAGAGCAGAAAGTGCAGGAATAGTTACAAATGATCCGTTCCACAGCTTCCCATTAACTCAGGCAGCTGGATGGAAAATCCAGACCACAGATTACCATGGCTCTAGTTCTCCCTCACCTGCTCTTCTAATCACATGCACAGGTATTTAGAGCAGAGAGGTTTTGCATTTCTCTCTCTCTCCTTGGAGCCTGGGGGCTGGGGGTGTCGCTACTCTCCTGCATCCAGTATCGAGGTTGACGGCCTCTCCACGTATGACAGTACCAGAGGATTTGCCTGGACACCACGAACAGATAAGACAAAACAAATGATTACTGCTGTTGCTAAAAGACTGTGCTGTATCTTGTGTCCCTAAATGAGAGAGCATTGTTTTAAGCTGGGGAACCAGTTTAGTTGGCCAGCAGCTGTTAGAGAGACTGATTCTGATGTGTAGTTAGATCCCTGAAAGGGATAGGATTTGCTTATATGATTTTGGTTTTATTTCTTGAAATAACAGTGTGGGAAATATTGTAACACTGAAATGTGTGAACTGCTGAATGAAAGTATCTGAGTACCTCTAACCTACACATGTTAAAGCTGCAGTACCTTACTTGGATGAAAATAAAGCAGGCAGAAGCCTGAGTTAAGCAGCATAATACTTTGCATGATCCTGTTTGTTGTATAATTAACCCTAGAAGACTGTGTCGGGAAGAACCCAGACAGACGTCAGCACTACAAAAGAGGGGCGTTTGTCACAGTATGTACACTGGCGACACACTTTATTTGAGCTCGGCTAGTCCCGCGAATTCGGGTATACTCGGGTGTATTGAGGTTTGTGACTGTTTTCTGCCCGAGTGCATTGCGTTATTTTCCCGGCAGGGATTGAAGCATTTTATTCTGGCTAGCTACAATACTGCAATGCTGTGTAAAAACACATGAGGGCGCTTGCGAGCTGTTCTCATGAAGCCGTCCCCTATAGTGAATTGTAATGCAGTATATATACTGTATATATATATACTGTATAACAACAGCCCCTATAACCCCTAACATAAAGTACTGTACACATACAGTACTGTATATGCACATACTGGGGGCGAGATGTGTTTGCAGCAGAGAGAGATCCGCTGCTCTCTCTGCGCAAACAGCGACACATTAAAAATTATTTTAAATACATTTTAATTTATAGTGTATATGTGCAGGGGGTCTCGGGAGCTGAACCGCATTGGTTTCAGGTCGGGGGACCCCCTGCCCCCCGAGATACAGCCCCCTTTATGAGGTGCCGGTATCCCTCTGCGTTTAAAGGTCCCGATCACGTGATCGCGGCCTGTAAACCAAGCAGAGCAGAGGGATACCGGCACCCCCAAAAGGGGCCTGTATCTCGGTGGGCATGGGGTCCCCCGACCTGAAACCAATGCGGTTCAGCTCCGGAGACCCTCTGCACATGTACAGTATAATTAAAACACATACAGTATATAAAGTAAATAAACACTCGTTCTTTACCTTAGCGGCTATGCGCTATGGTAAAGAAGCAGCATTTCTGTATTTTAATAATATTGTACAGTGAGCAGGGGGTTCCCTGAGCCAGAAATTAATGCTCAGGGACCCCTGCTGCTCCTGCTCAATATTATTAAAAATACAGAAATGCTGCTTCATTACCATAGCGGATAGCCGCTAAGGCAATGAAGGGGTTAACCCACCGTGCCCGCTTTATTGTGTGTAGTGGGGATGGGTGAGGGGGTATTTGGCCCTTGGTGTGAGTTTAGGACTTGCGGGGGGGTTGCGGGTGCACTTAACCCCTTCACGACCGTAGCAGTTAATACCGCTATGGTCATGAAGGGGTTAAGCCCTCCCGTTACCCCCCCCCCCGCAAGCCCTAAACAAGCACCGTTGGGGCTAATACCCCATTCACCCACCCCCGCTACCCACAATAAAAAAAATACACACACACAGCAGCCGCCAAAAAATAAATAAATAAATCTAAATAAATAAATAAATAAATGACAATAAATACATTTGAAATACATTTTTATTGATAGTGTAGATGTGCAGGGGGTCTCCGGAGCTGAACCGCATTGGTTTCAGGTCTGGCAACACCCTGCTCCCCGAGATACAGCCCCCTTTAGGGGGTGCCGGTATCCCTCTGCTTGGTTTAAAGGGCCCGACCACGTGATCGCGGCCTGTAAACCAAGCAGAGCAGAGGGATACCGGCACCCCCTAAAGGGGCCTGTATCTCGGGGAGCAGGGGGTCCCCAGACCTGAAACCAGTACGGTTCTGCTCTGGAGACCCTCTGCACATGTACAGTATCAATAAAACACATACAGTATACAGTATAAATAAACACTCGTTCTTTACCTTAGCGGCTATGCGCTATGGTAAAGAAGCAGCATTTGTGTATTTTAATAATATTGTACAGTGAGCAGGGGGTTCCCTGAGCCAGAAATTAATGCTCAGGGACCCCCCCTGCTCCTGCTCAATATTATTAAAAATACAGAAATGCTGCTTCATTACCATAGCGGACAGCTGCTAAAGCAATGAAGGTGTTAACCCACCGTGCCCACTTTATTGTGTGTAGTGGGGATGGGTGAGGGGGGTATTTGGCCCTTGGTGTGAGTTTAGGACTTGCGGGGGGGTTGCGGGTGCACTTAACCCCTTCACGACCGTAGCAGTTAATACCGCTATGGTCATGAAGGGGTTAAGCCCTCCCGCTACCCCCCCGCAAGCCCTAAACAAGCACCGTTGGGGCTAATACCCCATTCACCCACCCCCGCTACCCACAATAAAAAAAATACACACACACAGCAGCCGCCAAAAAATAAATAAATAAATCTAAATAAATAAATAAATAAATGAAAATAAATACATTTGAAATACATTTTTATTGATAGTGTAGATGTGCAGGGGTCTCCGGAGCTGAACCGCGTTGGTTTCAGGTCTGGGAACCCCCTGCTCCCCGAAATACAGCCCCCTTTAGAGGGTGCCGGTATCCCTCTGCTTGGTTTAAAGGGCCCGACCACGTGATCGCGGCCTGTAAACCAAGCAGAGCAGAGGGATACCGGCACCCCCTAAAGGGGCCTGTATCTCGGGGAGCAGGGAGTCCCCAGACCTGAAACCAGTGCGGTTCTGCTCTGGAGACCCTCTGCACATGTACAGTATCAATAAAACACATACAGTATAAATAAACACTCGTTCTTTACCTTAGCGGCTATGCGCTATGGTAAAGAAGCAGCATTTCTGTATTTTAATAATATTGTACAGTGAGCAAGGGGTTACCTGAGCCAGAAATTAATGCTCAGGGACCCCCCCTGCTCCTGCTCAATCTTATTAAAAATACAGAAATGCTGCTTCATTACCATAGCGGATAGCCGCTAAGGCAATGAAGGGGTTAACCCACCGTGCCCACTTTATTGTGTGTAGTGGGGATGGGTGAGGGGGGTATTTGGCCCTTGGTGTGAGTTTAGGACTTGCGGGGGGGTTGCGGGTGCACTTAACCCCTTCACGACCGTAGCAGTTAATACCGCTACGGTCATGAAGGGGTTAAGCCCTCCCGCTACCCCCCCGCAAGCCCTAAACAAGCACCGTTGGGGCTAATACCCCATTCACCCACCCCCGCTACCCACAATAAAAAAAATACACACACACAGCAGCCCCACAATTAATAAATAAATCTAAATAAATAAATAAATACATGAAGAGAAATAAATATATACTGTATATATATACTGGATATATATACAGTATATATATAATAACAATCCCTATACATATACAGTATAAACTGTGTATATATATACGCTGTATACACACACATATATATATATATATATATATATATATATACACAGTATACAGTATATATACACACATGATGAACCAATATACAAATACATGTAGAATGGTTATCAAAATCATACTGTCCTACAGATAACGCTTCTCTATACAGACAATAATAATAATCCATTTAATAATCCTAACTGATTTTACAATATAAAACATAACATTCCAATCCACACAGTACATTGCATTTACATTGTATAAATGATGCATAAAATCTATGCACCATATACATTCTGCAAATGAATGTTTACAATATAATTGCAAGCTACTCTACCAGTAAATACAAACACTTCCAAACAAGTCAACTATTTTAACCAATCAAGTAAACCAAAATCAATATATACTGTAAGTACCAACCAGAAAACACAATTTAAAACCAAAGCTAACCCTTACAATACCAAGGATTACATCTATCTAATTGTAAAAAAACCTTATACTTTATACACAGCATTGCAATGTACATGATGAACAATACAGTACATTCCCTGTATCTCCCTGCCTTCTGTGTAATCTGTTTAAAGCCCCCTCCCCCCTAATGTTTCTGTTAAACAGATTACACTGAAGGGAGAGAGATGTAAAGGCCTAAAGCCCCCTCCCCCCTAATGTTTCTGTTAAACAGATTACACTGAAGGGAGAGAGATGTAAAGGCCTAAAGCCCCCTCCCCCCTAATGTTTCTGTTAAACAGTTTATACTGAAGGGAGAGAGATGTAAAGGCCTAAAGCCCCCTCCCCCCTAATGTTTCTGTTAAACAGATTACACTGAAGGGAGAGAGATTTTACAGAAACACACATTAGGGGGGAGGGGGCTTTAAACAGATTACACTGAAGGCAGAGAGATGTTTCTGTTACCAGTAAATCTCCCTCCCTGCTGTCAGTGCAGTGTATGGAAATGTGGGGAGGGGGGGGACGACCCAATGTGCATACTGTGAGGTCTAACCACCCTCACCCCCTACCCACATACCGTTACCCCCCCACCCATCCTGGCCATGGCCCCTCCGCTTCTGCAAAACAGACACAAAAATTAAAACATACAGTACAAAGTAATGTCCCCTAACCCCTTAATCACCATAGCGGTTATTAACCGCTACAGTCATGAAGGGGTTAACCCACCCTCACCCACCACTCGGGATGCCTACATACCCACACTAACCCCCCCCCCCCGTGAGGCCTAACCACCCAGTCAGTACCCACAAGGGAGGCCTACCCACATACCGTTGGGGAAACACCCCACCCCCAGTACCCACACTAAAAACAGTACAATGACCCACAATAAACAGCATTATATTTATTAAATACATTACCCACCCCCTGTGCCCCCCCATAAATACAAGATTTATCCTTTTACATACAGGGTTCATAACGCAGCCCCACGCTAGTCCCCGGTGGGCTGGCAGGGCACCTGGACAGACCTACAGTTTACCAGCAGCATTCCACAGGTTCTGGAGGCCTGCTGGTGGATCCTGCCAGCACCATGGCCCTCAGGTGGTCTCCTTGGGTCACTGTGGGCCACAATTGGGTCCCCACGGTAGGCCCAAGGATGTCTGGGAGCCCCGGGTCAAACCCACAGGTGTCTGCGGGGCCTCGGGTGGTTCCCATGGGGGTCTGGGGAACTCACGGGTGCTCACTACGGGTCCGCGGTGCCCCCACAGAAGTGGGACCACACATCATCATCCCCGCACCTACGGGTCGGAGGTGCCTCCACAGAAGTGGAACCACACATCGTCATGCCTGCAGACTACGGGTCGGAGGTGCCCCCACAGAAGTGGGACCACAGATCGTCATCCCCGCATGTGTCACCCGTGGAACCACCAGCCTGCTACCCTTTAGGATACCCGAGGATACCCACAGGTGGTCTCCATAGGCCCCACGCAAAACCACGGAATCAAACCCTGAATGTAAAAAAAATAAACCTGGCCTATACATTCAATACATACACCCTCCCCCCCAACACCTACAGTACAATAATGTGCAAAATAACTATTATCCAGATATGGATAATAGATTAATTGCCCATTATTGAAACATTAACTAGCATATACAAATAAATAAAGTACTACTGACCTCATCAATACGAAGTGTCCGTTGCCAGCAAAATCCTTGTCTTGTCCACAACATACATAGCAAATACAAAGCCAATACATTGCAATTACATTCAGATATCAATTAACCCCTTAAACACCTTATCAGATAATAACCGCAAAGGTGATTAAGGGGTTAAGCCACACAGGCCCGATACCCACCCTTCACCCATGAATTTGTACTGTGGCTTCATCATGCAACTATATATATATACTGTATATATATACAGAGAGACAGAGAGAGAGATATATACAGTATATATATATATATATATATACACACGTTATATACACACCCATGATAAACCAATATACAGTACAAATAAATGTAGAAAGGTTATCAAAAGCATACTGCCCTACAACCAAGTAAACAAAAATCAAAAGCCAATACATTGCAATTACATTCAGGTATCAATTAACCCCTTAAACACCTTATCAGATAATAACCGCAAAGGTGATTAAGGGGTTAAGCCACACAGGCCCGATACCCACCCTTCACCCCTGAATTTGTACTGTGTCTTCATCATGCAACTATATATATATATACTGTATATATATACAGAGAGACAGAGAGAAAGAGAGAGAGATATATACAGTATATATATATATATATATATATATATATATATATATATATATATATATATATATATATATATATATACACACGTTATATTCACACCCATGATAAACCAATATACAGTACAAATAAATGTTGAAGGGTTATCAAAAGCACTGTCCTACAACCAAACACTTATCCATACATACACACTAAATTAAAATCAATTTCCTTTAATATTCATAACTGATCTCTCAATCTAAATCATCACTAAGCCTCTGAAAAGCCATTAAACAACTTACATTCCAATATAAATGATGCCTAAATATGTAGTATGCACCATACAGTATACATTCTGCAAATTAATCAAAGCAAGTAAACAAAAATCAATTAGCTATCATTATTTACATCCCTAAACAATTCACACTCCCATCAAGAACAATGAAACCATTAACAAATTCACGCCTAGAGCAGAACAATTAAGCCTTTGAAAAAGTATACAACCAAGCCTATCCCTGACCTTCCTCAAACACACAATACAATACCAAGGAATACATCTATCTAATTTTAAAATACTTTAAACTCACAATAAAGCATACTGTAGCAGCATACACAAAATAATTTAAAACACATCTAATCCAGCTTTTAAAACAACATCATTTCTTACCCTGTACTGTACTGTATGTATATATCTCTCTAGACATATATACATACATACATACAGTGGCAAGAAATGATATACCACAAAAAAAAAAATACACATGTTTGTTAAAAAACCTTTTGAAAAAATTAACAAGTTAAATAAAATACATTTCTTTACTGTAGTTCACTTACCATTACTTGCCCCCACCGACTCCCGTTGCGCAGCTTACTCACGAACCAATCCACGATCAGGAACCCATAAAATAATAAACCAGAAAATAATAAACATTAAACTAAAAATCCAAACCAATCCACGGGTCTTCTATCTGTAATCCATCTTCATCTGCGTTCTTCTTTCTTCTATCTCCTTCCAGCGGGGCGGGGCGGGGTCTTCTCCCCGTCTGCGGCCACGCCCTGGTCTTCTTTCTTTCCCGGAGGTCCTTCCTCTGCGGCGTCTGGCTTCAAAATGATGACGTCACTTAAAGGGAATGAAAGCACAGCCAATCAGAATGGCTTTGCTTCAATTGCCTTTAAGATGAAAAGGCACATGGCCGGCCTCACATGGTATGGTAGCCAATCAGAGTAGGGATGGAGTTACCACGCTCTGATTGGCTACCATACCATGTGATCATTTGATGTCATCATTTTTTTTTTTTGTCGGCCAAAACACATGGTTTTCACGGTCCAATCAGGACCATGGGAACCATGACGCAAAATGTGATGTCATAGGCCTTTAAAAGCCTATGTCGTCTCATTTTGAAGCCAGACGCCGCGGAGGAAGGACCTCCGGGTAAGAAAGAAGACCAAGGCGCGGCCGCAGACGGGGAGAAGACCCCACCCCGCCCCGCTGGAAGGAGATAGAAGAAAGAAGAACACAGATGAAGATGGATTACAGATAGAAGACCCGTGGATTGGTTTGGATTTTTAGTTTAATGTTTATTATTTTCTGGTTTATTATTTTATGGGTTCCTGATCGTGGATTGGTTCGTGAGTAAGCTGCGCAACGGGAGTCGGTGGGGGCAAGTAATGGTAAGTGAACTACAGTAAAGAAATGTATTTTATTTAACTTGTTAATTTTTTCAAAAGGTTTTTTAACAAACATGTGTATTTTTTTTTTTGGTGGTATATCATTTCTTGCCACTGTATGTATGTATGTATATATGTCTAGAGAGATATATACATACAGTACAGTACAGGGTAAGAAATTATGTTGTTTTAAAAGCTGGATTAGATGTGTTTTAAATTATTTTGTGTATGCTGCTACAGTATGCTTTATTGTGAGTTTAAAGTATTTTAAAATTAGATAGATGTATTCCTTGGTATTGTATTGTGTGTTTGAGGAAGGTCAGGGATAGGCTTGGTTGTATATTTTTTCAAAGGCTTAATTGTTCTGCTCTAGGCGTGAATTTGTTAATGGTTTCATTGTTCTTGATGGGAGTGTGAATTGTTTAGGGATGTAAATAATGATTGCTAATTGATTTTTGTTTACTTGCTTTGATTAATTTGCAGAATGTATATTGTATGGTGCATACTAGATACTTAGGCATCATTTATATTGGAATGTAAGTTGTTTAATGGCTTTTCAGAGGTTTAGTGATGATTTAGATTGAGAGATCAGTTATGAATATTAAAGGAAATTGATTTTAATTTAGTGTGTATGTATGGAGAAGTGTTTGGTTGTAGGACAGTGCTTTTGATAACCCTTCTACATTTATTTGTACTGTATATTGGTTTATCATGGGTGTGTATATAACGTGTGTATATATATATATATATATATATATATATATATATATATATATATATATATATATATATATATATATATATATATATATATACTGTATATATCTCTCTCTCTTTCTCTCTGTCTCTCTGTATATATATACAGTATATATATATATATATATAGTTGCATGATGAAGCCACAGTACAAATTCATGGGTGAAGGGTGGGTATCGGGCCTGTGTGGCTTAACCCCTTAATCACCTTTGCGGTTATTATCTGATAAGGTGTTTAAGGGGTTAATTGATATCTGAATGTAATTGCAATGTATTGGCTTTTGATTTTTGTTTACTTGGTTGTAGGGCAGTATGCTTTTGATAACCCTTCTACATTTATTTGTACTGTATATTGGTTTATCATGGATGTGTATATAACGTGTGTATATATATATATACTATATATATCTCTCTCTCTGTCTCTCTGTATATATATACAGTATATATATATAAAGTTGCATGATGAAGCCACAGTACAAATTCATGGGTGAAGGGTGGGTATCGGGCCTGTGTGACTTAACCCCTTAATCACCTTTGCGGTTATTATCTGATAAGGTGTTTAAGGGGTTAATTGATATCTGAATGTAATTGCAATGTATTGGCTTTGTATTTGCTATGTATGTTGTGGACAAGACAAGGATTTTGCTGGCAACGGACACTTCGTATTGATGAGGTCAGTAGTACTTTATTTATTTGTATATGCTAGTTAATGTTTTTAATAATGGGCAATTAATCTATTATCCATATCTGGAAGATAGTTATTTTGCACATTATTGTACTGTAGGTGTTGGGGGGGAGGGTGTATGTATTGAATGTATAGGCCAGGTTTATTTTTTTTACATTCAGGGTTTGATTCCGTGGTTTTGCGTGGGGCCTATGGAGACCACCTGTGGGTATCCTCGGGTATCCTAAAGGGTAGCAGGCTGGTGGTTCCACGGGTGACACATGCGGGGATGACGATGTGTGGTCCCACTTCTGTGGGGGCACCTCCGACCCGTAGTCTGCGGGCATGACGATGTGTGGTCCCACTTCTGTGGGGGCACCTCCAACCCGTAAGTGCGGGGATGATGATGTGTGGTCCCACTTCTGTGGGGGCACCGCGGACCCATAGTGAGCACCCGTGAGTTCCCCAGACCCCCATGGGAACCACCCGAGGCCCCGCAGACACCTGTGGGTTTGACCCGGGGCTCCCAGACATCCTTGGGCCTACCGTGGGGACCCAATTGTGGCCCACTGTGACCCAAGGAGACCACCTAAGGGCCATGGTGTTGGCAGGATCCACCAGCAGGCCTCCAGAACCTGTGGAATGCTGCTGGTAAACTTTAGGTCTGTCCAGGTGCCCTGCCAGCCCACCGGGGACTAGCGTGGGGCTGCGTTATGAACCCTGTATGTAAAAGGATAAATATTGTATTTATGGGGGGGGCACAGGGGGTGGGTAATGTATTTAATAAATATAATGCTGTTTATTGTGGGTCATTGTACTGTTTTTAGTGTGGGTACTGGGGGTGGGGTGTTTCCCCAACGGTATGTGGGTAGGCCTCCCTTGTGGGTACTGACTGGGTGGTTAGGCCTCATGGGGGGGGGTTAGTGTGGGAGGGTATGTAGGCATCCCGAGTGGTGGGTGACGGTGGGTTAACCCCTTCATGACTGTAGCGGTTAATAACTGCTATGGTGATTAAGGGGTTAGGGGACATTACTTTGTACTGTATGTTTTAATTTTTGTGTCTGTTTTGCAGAAGCGGAGGGGCCATGGCCAGGATGGGGGGGGTAATGGTATGTGGGTAGGGGGTGAGGGTGGTTAGACCTCACAGTATGCACATTGGGTCCCCCCCCCTCCCCACATCTACATACACTGCACTGACAGCAGGGAGGGAGATTTACTGGTAACAGAAACATCTCTCTGCCTTCAGTGTAATCTGTTTAAAGCCCCCTCCCCCCTAATGTGTGTTTCTGTAAAATCTCTCTCCCTTCAGTGTAATTTGTTTAACAGAAACATTAGGGGGGAGGGGGCTTTAGGCCTTTACATCTCTCTCCCTTCAGTGTAATCTGTTTAACAGAAACATTAGGGGGGATGGGGCTTTAGGCCTTTACATCTCTCTCCCTTCAGTGTAATCTGTTTAACAGAAACATTAGGGGGGAGGGGGCTTTAGGCCTTTACATCTCTCTCCCTTCAGTGTAATCTGTTTATCAGAAACATTAGGGGGGAGGGGGCTTTAGGCCTTTACATCTCTCTCCCTTCAGTGTAATCTGTTTAACAGAAACATTAGGGGGGATGGGGCTTTAGGCCTTTACATCTCTCTCCCTTCAGTGTAATCTGTTTAACAGAAACATTAGGGGAGAGGGGGCTTTAGGCCTTTACATCTCTCTCCCTTCAGTGTAATCTGTTTAACAGAAACATTAGGGGGGAGGGGGCTTTAGACCTTTACATCTCTCTCCCTTCAGAGTAATCTGTTTAACAGAAACATTAGGGAGGAGGGGGCTTTAGGCCTTTACATCTCTCTCCCTTCAGTGTAATCTGTTTAACAGAAACATTAGGGGGGAGGGGGCTTTAAACAGATTACACTGAAGGCAGGGAGATACAGGGAATGTACTGTATTGTTCATCATGTACATTGCAATGCTGTGTATAAAGTATAAGGTTTTTTACAATTAGATAGATGTAATCCTTGGTATTGTAAGGGTTAGCTTTGGTTTTAAATTGTGTTTTCTGGTTGGTACTTACAGTATATATTGATTTTGGTTAACTTGATTGGTTAAAATAGTTGACTTGTTTGGAAGTGTTTGTATTTACTGGTAGAGTAGCTTGCAATTATATTGTTAACATTCATTTGCAGAATGTATATGGTGCATAGATTTTATGCATCATTTATACAATGTAAATGCAATGTACTGTGTGGATTGGAATGTTATGTTTTATATTGTAAAATCAGTTAGGATTATTAAATGGATTATTATTATTGTCTGTATAGAGAAGCGTTATCTGTAGGACAGTATGATTTTGATGACCATTCTACATGTATTTGTATATTGGTTCATCATGTGTGTATATATACTGTATATATATATATATATATATAATATATATATATATATATATATATATATATGTGTGTGTATACAGTGTATATATATACACAGTATATACTGTATATGTATAGGGATTGTTATTATATATATACTGTATATACATACAGTATATATATACAGTATATATCATTTCTCTTCATGTATTTATTTATTTAGATTTATTTATTAATTGTGGGGCTGCTGTGTGTGTGTATTTTTTTTATTGTGGGTAGCGGGGGTGGGTGAATGGGGTACTAGCCCCAACGGTGCTTGTTTAGGGCTTGCGGGGGGGTAGCGGGAGGGCTTAACCTCTTCATGACCGTAGCGGTATTAACTGCTACGGTCGTGAAGGGGTTAAGTGCACCCACAACCCCCCCGCAAGTCCTAAACTCACACCAAGGGCCAAATACCCCCCTCACCCATCCCCACTACACACAATAAAGCGGGCACGGTGGGTTAACACTTTCATTGCCTTAGCGGCTATCCGCTATGGTAATGAAGCAGCATTTCTGTATTTTTAATAATATTGAGCAGGAGCAGGGGGGGTCCCTGAGCATTAATTTCTGGCTCACGGAACCCTCTGCTCACTGTACAATATTATTAAAATACAGAAATGCTGCTTCTTTACCATAGCGCATAGCCGCTAAGGTAAAGAACGAGTGTTTATTTATACTGTATACTGTATGTGTTTTATTGATACTGTACATGTGCAGATGGTCTCCACAGCAGAACCGCACTGGTTTCAGGTCTGGGGACCCCCTGCTCCCCGAGATACAGGCCCCTTTAGGGGGTGCCGGTATCCCTCTGCTCTGCTTGGTTTACAGGCCGCGATCACGTGGTCGGGCCCTTAAAACCAAGCAGAGGGATACCAGCACCCCCTAAAGGGGGCTGTATCTCGGGGAGCAGGGGGTTGCCAGACCTGAAACCAACGCGGTTCAGCTCCGGAGACCCCCTGCACATCTACACTATCAATAAAAATGTATTTCAAATGTATTTATTGTCATTTATTTATTTATTTAGATTTATTTATTTATTTTTTGGCGGCTGCTGTGTGTGTGTATTTTTTTTATTGTGGGTAGCGGGGGTGGGTGAATGGGGTATTAGCCCCAACGGTGCTTGTTTAGGGCTTGCGGGGGGGGGGGTAGCGGGAGGGCTTAACCCCTTCATGACCGTAGCGGTATTAACTGCTACGGTCGTGAAGGGGTTAAGTGCACCCGCAACCCCCCCGCAAGTCCTAAACTCACACCAAGGGCCAAATACCCCCCTCACCCATCCCCACTACACACAATAAAGCGGGCACGGTGGGTTAACCCCTTCATTGCCTTAGCGGCTATCCGCTATGGTAATGAAGCAGCATTTCTGTATTTTTAATAATATTGAGCAGGAGCAGGGGGGGTCCCTGAGCATTAATTTCTGGCTCAGGGAACCCCCTGCTCACTGTACAATATTATTAAAATACAGAAATGCTGCTTCTTTACCATAGCGCATAGCCGCTAAGGTAAAGAACGAGTGTTTATTTATACTGTATACTGTATGTGTTTTATTGATACTGTACATGTGCAGAGGGTCTCCAGAGCAGAACCGCACTGGTTTCAGGTCTGGGGACCCCCTGCTCCCCAATATACAGGCCCCTTTAGGGGGTGCCGGTATCCCTCTGCTCTGCTTGGTTTACAGGCCGCGATCACGTGGTCGGGCCCTTTAAACCAAGCAGAGGGATACCGGCACCCCCTAAAGGGGGCTGTATCTCGGGGAGCAGGGGGTTCCCAGACCTGAAACCAACGCGGTTCAGCTCCGGAGACCCCCTGCACATCTACACTATCAATAAAAATGTATTTCAAATAATTTTTAATGTGCGTATGTTTGCGCAGAGAGAGAGCAGCGGATCTCACTCTGCTGCAAACACATCTCGCCCCCGCCGCCCATACAGTAGTATCATTTATGTATGTGCATAGATAGTACTGTATGTGTACAGTACTGTATGTTAGGGCTTATAGGGGTTGTTGTTTACTGTGTAAATACAGTACTGTATATATATATACTGCATTACAATTCATGAATTTATGCCATCTGGTGGACACGCGAAGCATTGCAGCCTATTAAATCCTGATCATTATCATTTAACAGATCAGGCCCCCATCAGCCAGGCATGAACCGTGGCTGGGAAGGCAAACGCAACGCAGCATGCAAGAGGTGAGGAGCGCATTCCAGGTATCTGCCATGTACAAACTGGGCATTTGCTCGAATAAAGTGTGTCGCAGCAGTAGTACTATGAACATATATGTATTTGCTTACATGAAAAAAATGTATTTATGACATTCAGACGTGTCTCAACACCACTGGCTGTTTGCTCAGTGTCAGCTGGTAAATTGACGGGATTCTCCTCCTCCAAACCCTGATGTATGTCTGTTTGTACATTATTTCTGAGTGCCACATTGTGCAAAATGCAACATGCAATGATAATATCAGACACTTTAGCAGGCTTATATTGAAGTGCCCCACCAGTTCTATCGAGACACCTAAATCTTGTTTTGAGAAGCACAAATGTCCTCTCTATGACGGATCGCGTAGATATATGGGCAACATTGTACCTCTCCTCTGCTTCACTTTGAGGGTTTGGCACCGGGGTCAAACGCCACGGCCTAATTCCGTATCCAGAGTCACCTATAATCCATGGTGCACACATATGAAACAATTAGTGATAACATTATAACATACAACAATTCCTAGAAAAGCAAGAGTTTTTTGTTACCACATTAATATGTAGTCACCCACTAGCCAGCCAGGTCCAAAATAGCCTTCATCGAAAGCATGGAAGACTGATGAGTTTCTCAGGATAGAGGAATCGTGACTGGAACCAGGGAATTTGGCTACCACATGCATAATCTTCATCGTGGCATTGCATACCACCTGTACATTCAGGGAATGGTAGTGCTTACGGTTGCGGTAAGCATGCTCACTCTGACTAGGCGGGATCAAAGCAACATGGGTGCAATCGATTGCACCCATCACACATGGTATCCCGGCTATGGTATAAAAGCCATTCCTGACTTCCAGCCACTCTATGTGCTCTGTAGGAAAATGAATATAATTCCTAGCGCGTCTATTGAGTGCACATAGAAACTTAGTAAAGGCCCGCGAGAATGTAGATTGCGAGACCCCGCCCACTATGCCCACTGTTGTCTGGAATGACGCGGAAGCAAGATAATGTAATGAGCACAGCATTTTAACAAGCCCAGGGACTGCACGACCTCTGGCTGTCACAAAATCTAAATCTCCCTGTATCTCTTCATAAAGGGCTAAGATTGCTGCTGAACTCAAACGATAGCGACTTACAATTTCCTCCTCACTCATCACATCTAACAGGGTTCTCTCCCTGTACAAACGAGGATGAGCCACAACTTCTCTCCTCTCTCTTCTCCTCTCATCTCCTTGCCCTCTCCCTCTCCCTCTCCTGTCCGCGTGCCTGTCCCTGTCACTGTCCCTGCCACTGTCCCTGCCTCTCTCCCTGTCCCTTCCTTGGCCTATGACATCCTCTCCATCAGCAAGCCTCTCATGCAATAGAATGTTCCTCTGTCTCCTAAACATTCGCATCATTTTGAGGTCTGTAGCTGTGAATGAGCAGGTAATTGCCGTCCTTTCAATACCTATGTGATGATGTCAGGTGACTTGCTAAAGTGCAAGGTGTTACATTAACATATCCAAGTAGTTAACTCCCAACCTGTATCCATTTGCTATAACAAGTATTATTTATGTGTATTCAGCAGCCAATCATGATATTTCACAATGATGTAACGTTAAGCTTTGTACAAGCATTTATTGGAAATTATTTGTGGAATGTGTAATGCATGTACCACTTCTGAACGCAACACTCAGTCATCTAATTAGGATACAACCTTTACATTGACATTGAAAAAGTTCGCTGCAACATGTCTAATTTGCCATGTTATTGTCACATGTTCACATCAATTAATTATACTGTACATATGCATAAATTTATGGCATTAGGATAGTTGCTAATGATTCAGTTTCAAACGTGTAACAATGAGTAACTATTTTAGATGTGTGTATAAGTTAGCATGAAGTGCTTGTAATGCATCGTGTACAATGTAAACATGCAATGTGATTGAGTGTCCAATTGCGGACGTCATCAAAAAAGGGAGGACACAAAGTACATGTAAACATGAAAACAAAGAGCTACATTTACGTTTGATCATGCGTTACACATTCAAAGCATTGTGTAATGTATAGCAACATTACTATACGCTGGATGTGTTAGATGTGTGAAATGTGTAACATCATATAATAAATTGAAGCACACTTCAGTAACATGTTTGATATGATGTGAGCTGCTCCTTTAAGAGTTGAGTATAGGATTTTCCCTTGACACATCATAACATGATGAGTAATGTGAGACGCAAATCATGATAACATATAAAAGTACAATGTTATGCAAATAATAAACGTAAGGGGTGACACGATGAAGTGAATGACCTCCACACTGTAATGCTAAGCACATTTGTATTCTGAGCAATAAAGCGTAAACACTACTATAATGTTATACATCCCCGCTCCATTGACTCCATTGATGTAGAGATGAGGTTTTTTTCTAAGTGCCGTTCCTGCAACCTTACCGATCGTTCTCCCCTCCAACTTGCCAACTTTAGTTGGCGGGACCAATTGCCGATGAAATCTCCATTTCTGAGTGCCTATCAGCACCGATAAGCTGATCTAGGCTACTTGAATACAGCCGATTTAAAAAGTGCCGAAAAGTGCCGAAAAGTGCCGAAAAGGGGCTTATCGCCAGGCGCATGCCGAAAAACTTTTATCGGGAAGAAAAAATGCCGATTTTGAGCACTTCTCGGCGCTTACTGAATCTCAAATCCAATTTTGGCGGAAAAATGCCGAAAAAAGCATTATCGAAGCTTACTGCATGAGGCCCATAGTTTTTGATAAAATACTGATAAATTTGAACAACTGTTACCATCTTATCATCTGTTGCATTAATCGCGGCCCATATCAAATACGCGTAACTTCTGTCGGGTTTTTGGAAAACGGGCTGCACTTGAACACTCATGGCGGCGGCTCTCTGGAAAATACTGTAACAGAAACTGGTCTTTGTCTTTCTTTAATATGAAAAGCCTAAATTGATACATTATTGCAACCTCTTCCTTCAGTCTCAAGGCCAATTTACAATAGCACACTGTGGTATCTTTTTTAAATGAAACACCTGCAAGTCGACACATTACTGAAGCGCATGCGCATTACAATTCATGAATATCTGCCATCTGGCAGACACACAAAGAATTGCAACCTATGACCCGTGGCTGAGAACGCAAAATGAATGCGGCATGCTCCCGGTGAAGGGCGTCGCATTCCAGGAAAAAGCCAGGGAAAAAACGGCGATGTGTTAGAATAAAATGAGCCGCAGCAGTACTTATACCTATATGTTCATTTATTTCTCTATAAACTACACCATTATAACATAAATTGATCCCAATGAAATATACAGATCATCCAATGGCATAGAGTTCATAGGACATGTTGTAAGCTGAACATCACCCATAATTGTGTTTAAGAGGCATCTAGAATCAATAATATTTTTTTAAATCAGATATGTGTCTATGTGGGAAGGTATAGGTTGGTGTGTCACTAATGTAGTACATGAGAGAATCCAATAGGTGGTTTCAAGGCAAAAAAAAGTGCCATCAAATGTACATTGGTGTGATCTGAGAACAGAGTTTGCTAGCGAGGGGTAGGATAAAATACGGGAGACCTATAGAAAGCAGACACGCAACTGATAATTAGACCCATCATATCAGAGATACCCAAAAGCCAGTCTAATGGTCCAGTATATCCATATGCCCAATTTCTATGGGTAATCGAGGCAACCGGACAAACTTCATGACACATGAGTATCATATATCTTTAACCATCCCATAATGCGGTCTATAGGGTCAGAGAAAAGGAAAACAGAATTGGGGCCGCCCTAATAAAACATCTTCATTACAACTCCTTATTCATACCCACCGGAGTAACTGTGTCAAATCTCCTAATCCACTCTGATTCATTTTTGGAGCAGTAGTTTCACTATACTGCCCCACCTGCATAGTTTCTCCACCCCATCTATGATGTCTCTTCAATCAACAGAGGACATGGACTTCTTCACATCAGGCTGTTGAGAATTGCGTTGAGGGTCAAAAATTGGTGCAGGATTAAGATTCGGAGGGTGAATCTCGGCAAAGGTAAGAAACATATTGATTATATTTTATTTCATTGTGTATTTTATTTTTGATTGACCATTGACTGTCAATGTGTTTATCTAGACTCCTTTCTGGGTATAGATAAGCATAGTGACAATCAATGCATTGTTGGCAAATGTTGGCTTTTATTTAAATGTCATGTATTTTATTTGGTGCTTGTTTTTTTTTTGCACATTGACTGTCAATGTGTTATCTTTTCCCCTTTCTGGATAAAGATAAGCATAGTGACAAGCAATGCATTTTTTGGCAAATGTTTGTTTTTAATTAATTGTAATGTATTATATTTTTTGTTATGTTTTTTTTCTAGGTGGCCCATTCATTGTCATTGTGGTAATCAATGCCAATATTGGGGGTATGGTTTACCCCTGTACCAATTAATTGGTTTATTGGCAAATGTTTTTTTTTAATTGAAATGTAATGTATTTTATTCAGTGCTTGTTTTTTCATTTGTAGATTGCCCATTAATTGCCATTGTGGCAATCCATGCCCATATTGTGGGCATGAATTACCACTCTGACAATCAATGGGTAATGAAAGGGTTAATCCCTCTCACTTCCCACTTGAGAGGCCTAACCACCAACCCTGGGGTAACTACCCCCTTCACCCACCCTCTCTACTTCCAATAAACCAGGTACTCTGGCTTAGCCCCTTCATGCTTTTATTTTATTTTGAATAAAGTATTGAATCAGGGGGTCTCCGGAGCAGAACTGGATTCATTTGACCCTCATGGACTCGCTGCTTTCTGAGTTACAGGCCCCAGTATGGGGTGCCGGTATCCCACTACTTGGTCTAAATGTCCCGGTTACATGGGCCGTGACACAGGAGAATTTAAACATGGTGGGGTTACCAGCACCCTATACTGGGGCCTGTAACTCTGAAAGCAGGGTGTCTGTGAGGCTGAAATGTATTCTTTTCAGCTCCAGAGACCCACTGCTTCAATGCTGTGTTATTAAAATAAAATAAAAGTTGTGCAATCGCCTGTTAGAGGCGCACAGGTAGAGTGACTGATTCAGTCTCACTCATAGTGCGTGTCTCTTAAAGACAGGTGCAACCAAGTAGGATGGAAAAAATATGGTGCCACGGCGGATATAGGAGGTGGCAGTGCGACCAACCATAATGCCGTATCTGTATTGTATGTAACAAACTTTCCCTTTTAAGAGGCTCTGGATAAACTCTCCTCCTAGGTTCCTGTCTCCTCCCTCGCTGAGACCAGAATGAGCCTCCCTGTGTTCTCAGAAGCCTGTCTATATAGCTCCTGAGATTGGCTGCAGGTGTTAGCCCTCTGTTTTAATTAGTTGTCTTTTGAAAAGGGGAGTTTCCAGCAGTCAGGCAGCATGCCTGACAAACCTTTGTTTGTACTGCTTGTTTGTTAGTGATGAGTCTGTAAACCACATCACAAGCTCCTTTTATCTTCTTTTTAAATAGAATTGCTATAATGATCAGTTCAAGAAATGAACTGATAGTGGTGTGTAAAAGGACAGAGATATTGCCTGTTTGGGTGGATGCTGTCTGGATTGCAGCTGTTGGCTGTCAGTTCCTGCGAAGTCCTTCCCCCCTGGGGTTAACACCAGATAGTTCCTGCTTCAGGGCTGGATCGGGCGTATACACTGTTGGGACTCACTTCCTCCGTGAGTAAGCGGGGGTGTTGGGTCTCCTTGGCATGCGCTGTCAGATGTACAGCCCTGGGTGTCTACAAGTTACCCCCTCCGGTTAGACTTCCACAGTCACTAGATTCCGGTAAGGACAGGCAAACAGTCTAAACAGTCTAAACAGGTCAGCCTAAACAGTAGCAGGCAGCAGGATATTCATCTCACGGCTTCCTCTGTCACTCTGTACACTGGACCCAATGCTGGCTCCTCCTACGCGTTTCATCACATGATGTGACTTCGTCCCATGTTGTGCGCACCCATCTTGCACTCCAGGTGTTTTAACCACTGCAATTTATTTTTCTGAAACAAAACATAGTTAACAAAGCTAATGTCAGTGATTTATATTCTTTATTCAGCATATTTAACATCGTCTCTGGTCGACATTGCACTGCTTTAGTGTTTGATAGATGGTTATTATGTATGTTGGTATCGTATATAACTTTGTTTACTTCACATTTTAAAAGCTAGGTTCCCTAATCCTGCTTTTATTTGTTGTAAGTGCTGTTTTTCTTTGCTGATCTGTTTTACAAATATAATTTAACACTGTCCTAAAACTACTAGTGGCATTGATGTAGGTAACATTGCATTGCAGTTATTTTAGGGACCCAGTAAATGTAAAAACATTAATAAATGATGCTTAATTAATAATATTCTTATTCCAATTATCTCAAAGGAATCAGTTACTGAATACTGTTAACAAATGGCACTGGGAGTTGCATTTTCCCACCATATTCACTTACAGTAAGTCACTGACTTTTATTGTTAATTGAGTTCATTTTTATTCTCTAAAGTTTTTCTTTCTTAATAACATATAAACCTTACTTTTACTTTTAAAACAAAATATAATTAACCCTGTAATTAACAGTGATTTTGTTCTTTGTTCAACATATTTACATAATCTTTGGAATGACATTGTTGGTTACAATCCTTTAGTAATTTATATATATATAAATTACTAAAGGATTGTAACCAACAATGTCATTCCAAAGATTATGTAAATATGTTGAACAAAGAACAAAATCACTGTTAATATATATATATATATATATATATATATATATATACTCAATTACTGTACACAGTCTTGCGTGTCCCTTTTTAATTATAACTATTATTGTTATCAGTATATAGAATATATAGGAACAACTGATCGAAATGCACAGATACTGATTGAAAAACTTACAGAGTGTTAAATTAAGACCTGTATTGAGTATAGTTGTTTAGAAAAGTGTGACGTACTGTACTGTATATACAGTAGTGTTAATAATAACTGTGTTCCTTTCACGCTTGAGAACTAGGCTCCTTAGCTCTGCTGATAACTGTTATCTGTCTCCTTCAGACTATCTGTGATTCCTGTATTTATTCTGCTAAATATACACTGCAAAGTTTGAATATTAATTAAAATAGTGTATGTTGCTGTGTTATGATACTATAGCTTGCTGTTATCTTTATAGAATATCTCTTTCTCAAAGTTACTTTCTCCTGCTTAATTATATGGTATGATAGGATGTGTATAGTTGGCTTCTTGAAGCTTGAAAACTAAATGATGGTTTTGCTTCCCTTCAATCTAAAAAAAATCGTTTTTGCTTAAAATGTTTCTCCTGTTATCAATGTTCATATTTTATATGTTGAAATGGACATATGAAGTAAAAAGGGAGGCTATGTGCTCATTTGCATGTCAGTTCCCAGAATCCCTGGCTGCAGTGGAAGCACTGTATGACAATAGATTATGGTGAAAAGCAGGGAGGCAGACCTGTCTGAGACATGTGAATATGCTTACAAGTGATATTTTTATTTGCATTATATATGGTGTTTTATGAACACATTACAATTATACTGTTATTAAAGTAGGAAGCATTATCATTTACTTGAATTTTTAAATTTTGTTTTGTGTTTTTAATAGTTTTTTTAATTCTTTACTGTTCACCGTTTCAGAGAAAATTACTGCTACAGCACCAGAATCATAGCTAAAAAAATACACCATGGGATTAACCACACATTAAGCATCTACAATTCACCATTTAATTTATGAAAATTACAATGAAAACAAACAACAAAAAAAATGTTAAAAGATTGAATTCACCAAATAAAAGATGATTAGCCCTTATGGAGTTCAAAGAATCAAGGCACATATGGGGCCTATTCTAGTAGCTTTGATAACCAACTGATCAAAGATTTTGAGCAGTTATCACAAAATGTTGCTAGGTAGCTATTCAGAAAGCCTCGATGAGTTGGCCAAATTGTACGGGAATGCATTATTTTGAGATTTCTCGCTCCTGCTCAAACACATCGACTGGAAGCTGCAAAAATCCAAATAGCGCCATTTTGATAAATTGCGGCTATTGTAGTAGCTCCGATTAGATAATCGGCGTTCTGAAACAGCGAGTTTATAAAACATTTCTTCTCGGCAGCCCTAAGGGGCGAGATGGGATCTGTGAGTCGGACATAGAAAACAAAATGCCTTTTTCCTGCATCTGATTGAAGCTGGGAGTCCCCAGAGCTGATACACATTAATTTCAGCTCCAGAGACCCCTGGCTTCCATCCGATGCAATAAAAATACATTTACCGGCAGCTTCATTACCTTAAAGGCTAACCACTAAGGCAATGAGGAGGTTAACTACCAGTGCCCGGGATATTGAGGGTAGCGGGGGTGGGTGAAGGTGGTATCTGACCCATGGTGGGTGGCTAGGCCTACCGGGTGGGTAGTGGGAATGCTTAAACCCTTCATTACTTTAGTGGTTCCCATAGCTATGGTACTGAAGGGGTTAACTCTTCCTGCAACCTTCCCAGCAGGCCTCACCACCCACCCTGGGGCAATTATTCCCTTCATCCACCCCATCTGTCCCTAATAAAAAGTCTATTCCGGTTTAAATTTGAACACTATTGTGAGGGAGCAGGGGATTTCCAGAGCAGAACCGCATTGATTTCCGGTCTGGGGAGCCCCTGCTTCCTGAGTTACAGGCCCCGGTATGAGGTTAAAGAAATAGAAAGAAAACTGCGCACAAATTGTAAAATTGACTTATGTGAATGTGACAGTGCTTAGATATAATACATTATATAAAACCCAGTTGCTAAACCATATATGTGCACCAAAGGAAAAATCTTTTTTAACCATTTAAGTGATGAAGTGATGGTCTGCTGCTCGTGAGTATTGATGGATCAACACCATAAAGATCACATGTGAAGAAAAAAGACAGCACAGAACCTCACATAGTGTAAAATAGTACAGATATAAATATTAAAGTGGTATAATATGCACGTACAGCAAGGACAAATCAGTTGGACAGGGTATGTTCTGGGTACATGTTACCGCACTAATGATGGATCAAATACGTCTGCTGAGCGTCAGCTGATCCTACGATTCTCCTGCTCCAGTCACTACAAAGGGTTCTTTAAACAGGCTGAACAGGGCTCTGGTGTGGACACTCACTCTAGGAACATGTCTGCTTGCTTGAAGATTCACAAGTGTACTGTCCCTTTAAGGCAGCAAACTCTGTACCAGTTCAACAATACAGCAGAACGAATCAATGCCACCCCAATAAACTACCGGCTCTGGCGGAGTCTAACAGTATGATCTCTAACTCCACGGCGCCACTCCCAGCACACTGACGTCACAGGGTTTTGTGATAACCACGACAAACCTGTGCTGGCTCAGTTCCAAAGCTTAGTTCTACCCAATCAAGTCACAGTAGTATGCTGGGGGATAATACTTGCCAATAGACTGCTCGTTTACACTTCTACGCGTTTCGTTAGTAAAACTAACTTCATCAGGAAAAGTTAATGCATTAATGTAAGGAGTATTTATACCCCACAATCAGTTGCTGTTCAGGGGGTCTCAATCAGCCAACCAGTACATCAACACATATACTACACAGATGTAGGAATAATTAAACTGTTACTAGACAGATGCATGACTGCTTAAATTAAAATTACAAACACAATATTAAGTAACCTTTCATTTATACAGCATAAAATAACATTTAAATTAAAACAAATGCAACCATATACAATAAATCTTCAAAAGTTTCTGAAAGAAATGAAACAGATATTAGCAACATAAAAATAGGCAATACTAAAAATGTATTCATCTGAAAGTGAGACAAGAATTAAGCCACTAAAAGTGAATGGAGCTGTTTGGTTTTTTTTAAATATAAATACTTTTAAAATGATTAAAACATTCAGTATTAGTCCATTTCAAGGACACAAAAATAAAATTAAAATAGATTCAATTATACATGTATGAATTCATATTTGAGAGGAAGCATATCTCTTTTTAATAAAGTGACCAACTGTGTATTTGTTTTCATTTTGTATATCCAAAATGATTCATGTTTGGAAAGGGACTTTAATCTACCCCCTCCTCATCTAATGGGGTGTACCACCTCAATCCCCTTATAAGTCATATCACTGGGGTCACTCTGATGATGTATTGTAAAGTGACATGGTACACTGTGTTTATCCAGTCCAATTTTAATATTTCTTATATGTTCCATTATTCTGGTTTTTAGAAAACGCTTTGTGCGGCCAATTTATTGGAGTCCACAAGGGTACTCCAACATTTATACTACGTAGGTGGTTTTACACGATATGCAGTCATCAACTGCAAACTGCTCTTAGTGACATAATATTGTTTTCTGTCACTATGCAGATCGCTGCAGGCCCCGCACTTGCCACAGCAAAAATTACACATTTTTAGATGTTAACCATGATGTTGCCACGGGTACATTTAAACTCAGTTCAATGTCACTAGGGGCCAATAAGTTCTTAACATTTTTGACTTTCCTATAAATAAAACTAGGTCTATTGTCCAAATGTGGACCCAGAACAGGGTCATTGGACAAAATGCTCCAGTGTTTTGTAATGATTGACTGTATTTTAAACACACCAGAATTGTAATTTGTGATAAAGGGATGAAGTACTTATGTCTATTCTCTTATGACCACATAATAATGTTTCTCTATCCATCTCCCTAACCTGAGTCTGGGCCATGGACAGTAGGTCAGCACCATACCCCCTCTGGATACATTTCTGATATATTGGTCAGATTGTTCCTTATAATCCCTTTCCAGACCACAATTTCTCCTCAGTCTCATGAACTGGCCTTTAGGTATATTCTCAATCCAGGAATTTTTGTGGTTACTGGATGCCAGGAGCAAGTTATTAGTATCCACCTTTTTAAAATGGGTTTTAGTTATAATTTTATTCCCTGGTACAATTTCTAAATGAAGATCAAGAAAATTAATAACGTAGGCATCAGTCGTAGAGGTGAACTTTAAATTAAAATTATTAATATGTAAATGATTTACAAATGGCACAACAAATTCTAGATCATCACCCCAGACGCATAATATATCGTCGATAAAATGCCACCAGATAATAACCTTGGATATAAAAGCATTATTAGACCACACAAAATTCTCCTCCCAATGTCCCATGTAGAGGTTCGCGTAGCTTGGGGCAAACCGAGTCCCCATAGCTGAACCACAAACCTGCACATAGAACTGGGATAGGAAAAGAAAATAGTTGTGGGTGAGGATGAATTGAATTGATTTTATAACAAATTCACTATTACCTGAATATAAATCCATATCCTTATTCAAATAATTATTAATTGCCTCAATCCCCAGATCATGTGGTACAGTATATGTGTGTAGAGAGACGTCACATTGAGTGTAACCCATCTATAGGTGTCTTTCCACTCCACATTTTTAAGTAAATTAAAAACTGATGTTGTGTCCTTAATATAGGAGGGAAGTGTGCAGACATACTTCTGTAAGAAGTAATCCACATACTGGGATAAATTTGATGTTAAACATATATGCACCTTTGGGAGGTGGTAGAAAATGGGGATCCTCGGATTTTCATTCAATTGAAAATCATACTCTGCTTTGTTTATAACAGTCTATCAAAGAGCATCATTAATGAGACCCTTCAACTCTCCTATGAATCCTAATGTAGGGTCACTCTTGATTTTACTATAAAAGACTGGATCTTCTAAAAGCCTTAAAGCTTCTTTTTCATAGTCAGAGCGATTTTGTAAAAAAAAAAAACTCCACCTCTCTTATCTGCCTGATGAATTATAAAAAATGTATTTTCTTGTAAACTTTTTAATGCTTTATATTCTCTATTTAGATTCTGTCTAATTTTATTTATTTTAAAACAACTAAACATATTTGAGAATACATTATTAACAACATTAAAAAATGTATCAATAAAACTTGCTTTGGAGTGTGTGGGATAAAACTTTGACTGTGTCCTAAAATTAGTATGTTGACACACATCCACATCAGACGGTTTTGGGGGTGTGCCAGCTATATAAATAGCATTAGACCTCATTTTATTTTCAGTACTTTTTAAAAAATGGCACTTTAACGTAATATTATGTTTACATTTATTGAGGTCAGAGAACAACTGAAACCCTTTGGGGCCACATGTTTTACTGAAGGAAAAACCCCTGTTAAGGACATCCTTCTGTTTGTCTGTAAGTTCTAAAGAGGAGATGTTGAAGATCCCTTTATTAGGGTCCATCAATCTTCCCACCCCACAGTTCTTTTTTTTTGGATGCGGGAACCCCATCTCGTCCCTCTTTGTATGTGAAGCGTCTTTTAAATCCTTTTGGGGGTCTCTTCCTTCAATCTCTCTGGCTACCATTCTGAGATCTCTGAACCTCTGGGGGCTTGGTATCTTGCTTTAAGCGCCTCTAAAAAAAGGGATGGTTCTCGTGACTAATGTTCAGACTCCTGCCTCGGTGGATAGCTCTTAGCTTGATATTCATCCCAAGGATGGGGCCGGACACCATCCCCCTTTTTATTAGGGTTTTTTTTTAACAAGACTTAGAATCAGACTCCCTTTTGTTTTTTTTGTGTTCATTAAAATGACCCTTTGCATGATAATTTTGAAGACCATGTCGTTCCTCATGCACCACACCACTGTCAGGTTTAGACCACATGGATGGATTGTAATGGGAACCCCCTAAATGTCCCTTCTGTGGTTGTTGTGCATGACTCACGACATTCACCTTTTCAAACCTGCTCCAATCCTTGGGTCTATTGTTATCATAATCCGCTTTATCACGATAAAATTTCTTATGCTTGTTTTCATTATCTCACTTTCAGATTGTTCCAATTTAAGTTTCAATTCATACTCTATTTTACTAAAATCTTTTTCCTTGACCAAAGGTTCTAATTTAATGATAGCTGCTGAGATTTCTTTTTATTTATAGGAAAGCCAAAAATGTTAAGAACTTATTGCCCCTAGTGACATTGGACCGAGTTTAAATGTACCCGTGGAAACATCATGGTTATCATCTAAAACTGTGGGTAATTTTGGCTGTGGCAAGTGCAGGGCCTGCAGCCATCTGCATAGTGACAGAAAAAAATATTATATCCTATGTCACTAAAGAGCAGTATGCAGTTGATGAGTGCATATCGTGTAAAACCACCTACATAGTATATATGTTGGAGTTCCCTTGTGGACTCCAATATATTGGCCACATGAAGCGTTTTCTAAAAACCAGAATAATGGACCTTATAAGAAATATTAAAATTGGACTGGATAAACACAGTGTACCATGTCACTTTACAATACATCATCAGAGTGACCCCAGTGATATTAAAAACAAAAAACAAAACTGTGCGCTACTACCTAACTACCTATTAAATATAAATGTAGAAATATACACAGTGCAGTGACTATACCATCAAATAAGTGATGAAAAATTAATAAAAAATTGAACCACAAATCCCACAGTGAAATAATTATGCATTAAATAATAAATGCCACATAACCGTGTTGGGGATAAGGGCGTCTGCAGCTGTAAACGCAGGGGTGGCTCAGCACCCCACACACACTAAGAGAATGGAAACAAAAGAAAATAGCGCACAACGCCAAATAGTGAAGTAAATTCAACAATATATTATCAGATTAAAAAGGGGGTAATATATCTGCGTACATGAAAAAGATTGGTAAAAGGCATGTAGTGTGTATCACACTGTTTACCACTCGGCAGCTGTTAGCTGTAGATTCAGGTGCTTGTTTCCCTCTGCTGATGCAGCTTGGTTGATTCTGGGGCAGGACGTCAGTCTTTCACTCCCAAGGGGATTTCCCTTCATGCAGCCAGGTTCAGCAGCTGGTACTGGGGCTCGGTGAAATCGCTCCTGCTTCCCGGCCGATATGGAGCTGCTCCTATACCTCAGCAGGTATATCCTCTGCACAGAGGTAGGACCGCAGCTCACTGGGGTGCCCTCAGCGTGCCACGATGCCGCTCCGTCGCGGGACGCCGTGTAGTGACGTCACTGTCTCCACAGCAGTGGTGGATTCAATAGGGAAGTTTGAACAGTCTTACAAAGTCTCTCATAAGTGTCCAAAACAGCACACAGGATGAAATAAAAACAGGACAGGCCAGTGTATAGACAAAGGCCAATATAGGCAGATATAAGGCAATAGGATGTTACATCCAACACGTTTCGTAGAATTAACTACTTCTTCAGGGAATAATTAGGCCATTACCCAGAGGTCTTCAATACCTCACATAGATACCTTATTGGTCAACCAATTAGGAATAGACCAATCATCTATAATAGGTAATGGTCAATGTGATAGGGAGGATGTATATTTTACTTTTTAAAACAACAACTTTATTGACAAAAAAGAACAAAACAATACCTATTTAATATAAACTTACATATAGACAAAACCTAGCATAAATAATTAAAAACATGCTGGAATAAAAGAAACACAATATTAGTTGACTTAAAATAGACACCATCATTACTTGCATAAAAAGATGTAACTAGAAAAAAGCGTGAAATAAAGCAAAGAAAGCAGAGATACAGAGATACATATTACATCCCCTATGTACCGAGGGGTGGTGAGCTAAAGATTCAATATAGTGCCCAAATATATCTGTATCTTTGCTTTCTTTGCTTTATTTCACGCTTTTTTCTAGTTACATCTTTTTATGCAAGTAATGATGGTGTCTATTTTAAGTCAACTAATATTGTGTTTCTTTTATTCCAGCATGTTTTTAATTATTTATGCTAGGTTTTGTCTATATGTAAGTTTATATTAAATAGGTATTGTTTTGTTCTTTTTGTCAATAAAGTTGTTGTTTTAAAAAGTAAATTATACATCCTCCCTATCACATTGACCATTACCTATTATAGATGATTGGTCTATTCCTAATTGGTTGACCAATAAGGTATCTATGTGAGGTATATAAGACCTCTGGGTAATGGCCTAATTATTCCCTGAAGAAGTAGTTAATTCTACGAAACGTGTTGGATGTAACATCCTATTGCCTTATATCTGCCTATATTGGCCTTTGTCTATACACTGGCCTGTCCTGTTTTTATTTCATCCTGTGTGCTGTTTTGGACACTTGTGAGAGACTTTGTAAGACTGTTCAAACTTCCCTATTGAATCCACCACTGCTGTGGAGACAGTGACGTCACTACACGGCGTCCCGCGACGGAGCGGCATCGTGGCACGCTGAGGGCACCCCAGTGAGCTGCGGTCCTACCTCTGTGCAGAGGATATACCTGCTGAGGTATAGGAGCAGCTCCATATCGGCCAGGAAGCCGGAGCGATTTCACCGAGCCCCAGTACCAGCTGCTGAACCTGGCTGCATGAAGGGAAATCCCCTTGGGAGTGAAAGACTGACGTCCTGCCCCAGAATCAACCAAGCTGCATCAGCAGAGGGAAACAAGCACCTGAATCTACAGCTAACAGCTGCCGAGTGGTAAACAGTGTGATACACACTACATGCCTTTTACCAATCTTTTTCATGTACGCAGATATATTTCCCCCTTTTTAATCTGATAATATATTGTTGAATTTACTTCACTATTTGGCGTTGTGCGCTGTTTTCTTTTGTTTCCATTACCCCAGTGATATGACTTATAAGGGGATTCAGGTGGTACACCCCATTAGACGAGGGGGGATAGATTAAAGTCCCTTTCCAAACAGGAATCATTTTGGATATACAAAATGAAAACATTGGCCCCCAAGGGTCTGAATGAGGAAATAGACATTTGGTCACTTTATTAAAAAGAGATATGCTTCCTCTCAAATATGAATTCATACATGTATAATTGAATCTATTTTCATTCAATTTTATTTTTGTGTTCTTGAAATTGACCAATACTGAATTTTTAATCATAATTTATATTTTAAAACCAAACAAACAGCTCCATTCACTTTTAGTGGCGTAATTCTTGTTTCACTTTCAGATGAGTAAATTTTTAGTATTGCCTATTTTTATGTTGCTAATATCTGTTTCATTTCTTTCAACAACTTTTGAAGATTTATTGTATCTGGTTGCAATTGTTTTAATTTAAATGTTATTTAATGTTAAATACATTAAAGGTTACTTAGTATTGTGTTTGTAATTTTAGTTTAAGTAGTCATGCTTAAACTACTAGTAGTTTAATTATTCCTACATCGGTGTAGTACAGACATACCCAGGTTTAAGTACACTCACTTTAAGTACACTCGCGAGTAAGGACATATCACCAATGGTCAAACGGCAGCTCGCGCATGCGCCTGTCAGCACGTCCTGAACAGCAACACCGGCTCCCTACCTTTCCTGAAGCTGTGCACAAGCGGGGAGACTATAGAGCCTGTTACAAATGCGTTATTTACATCAGGTATGCACGTGTATGACGATTGCAGTACAGTACATACATCGATAAGTGGGAAAAAGGTAGTGCTTCACTTTAAGTACATTTTCGCTTTACATACATGCTCTGGACCCATTGCGTACGTTAATGCGGGGTATGCCTTTATACGTGTTGATGTACTGGTTGGCTGATTGAGACCTCCCTGAACAGCTAATCAGCAACTGATTGTGGGGTATAAATACTCCTTACATTAATGCATTAACTTTTCCTGATGAAGTTAGTATGACTAACGAAACACGTAGAAGTGTAAACGAGCAGTCTATTGGCAAGTATTATCCCCCAGCATACTACTGTGACTTGTCCGGTTAGCCCTCAGCTTTTTATTTATTTATTTTATTTATTTGTTTATAAAATATTTTACCAGGAAGTAATACATTGAGAGTTACCTCCTGTTTTCAAGTATGTCCTGGGCACAGAGTTAAGACAAATAATACATGGTTAAAAATACAGTTACATAAATGAGCAGGGTATACATTATATACAAGACATTGTATGCACAGTTAAAGAAAATATATATTATGGGCGTATGAAACAGTTACAGACCATATTAAAATGTGTGACAGCCTTAGATTTGAAAGAACTTAAACTGGTGGTGGATGTGAGAGTCTCTGGTAGGTTGTTCCAGTTTTGGGGTGCACGGTAAGAGAAGGAGGAACTGATCCAGCACAGGTTGGTCATGGTAATGGCAAAACTCTGTGATGTCAGTGTGCTGTGAGTGGCGCCGGGAGTTAGAGATCATATTGTTAGACTCCCCAGAGCCGGCAGTTTATTGGGGTGGCATTGATTCGTTTTGCTGTATTGTTGAACTGGTAAAGAGTTTGCCGTCTTAATGGACAGTACACTTGTGAATCTTCAAGCAAGCAGACGTGTTCCTGGAGTGAGTGTCCACACCGGAGCCCTGTTCAGCCTGTTTAAAGAACCCTTTGCAGTGACTGGAGCAGGAGAATCGTAGGATCAGCTGACGCTCAGCAGACGTATTTGATCCATCATTAGAGCGGTAACATGTACCCTGAACATGCCCTGTCCATCTGATTTGTCCTTGCTGTATGTGCATATTATACCACTTTAATATTTATAATTATATCTGTACTATTTTATACTATGAGAGCTCATGCGCTGTCTTTTTTTTGTTCACCCGGTATGGGGTGCCGGTATCCCCATGCAATGTTTAAAGCTCCCGCGTCACGTGCTCCAAGACGTTTAAATGCATAGGAGATACCGGGGCTTTTAACTCAGGTAACAGGGCGTACTCGGACCTGAAATCAATGCGGTTCTGCTCCGGAGACCCCCCTGCTCCCACACACTAATATTCAAATTTAAATAAAAACACTGGGATCACTTGCGAGCGCTGTGCAGGGAGAGGCGGCTCTGAATGTGCAGCTCATATTGCGATAACATCACAGGGGAAGAACTTAAAACAAATCTCAGATCACATTATTGCTACGCCATACGGTTTTGGCATTTTCCTACCTCACAGTTTGAGAGGGTTTCAGATTTTTTCTGAATACCGTGATAACACAAATGATAAACCATTGGCCAGGAACATGCCAATCCTTGCGATGTAGCAGCAAAGTCATCAAAGCTACTAGAATAGGCCCCATAGTCTTTGTGCAAGTGACTCATTTTCAGAAGCAAGATAATCTTAGATATATAGATAAAAATGACAATCAAATATTTATATCTTCATCAAGATTAAAGTTAATAGGGCAGCTTTTCTCTTCCTCTAATATATGCTATTTCAAATAGAAAGAAAATTAACCTTGAAGGTCATTCTATTTGTACTAAAAGGACCGTATTAGAGATAACATATGCGTTTGCTTCAATATATGCGCCTAAATTTGGAAAGTGGGTGGTTGTACCAGAGGGTACAAGAGACACAGCGATCCCTAAAGATGGTGCACTCCCCCTCACAAATTGTAAAGATGATAATAAAAATAAAAACAATACTTTATGATGTATGATTTTAAAATAGAGCACACAATCATTTGTGTAGTGTTAGAGCACAAAATATTTTGTCTAGTGTTGTTAAAAATAAAATGTGAAGGGGGTACTTTACTATTCTCCAGTTTTATTGGAGGTGTACTTATGTACACTTTTGGACCTTATAATGCAGTTGCAGTTGATAATATACTGCAGTGTGTATTAGGTAGCTCTATGGTAAATTGCTGGTTTTCTAAACCACTGAGATAGCAACTATGTTGCCTACGGAAATGTTTAGTCTATCCAAACTAGTAGTGGCAACACTGTTTAATTGCAGTGTTTTTTAAAGGATTTATGCAATACCACAAACAGGCAGGGGACTTTAACCCACTTATTAATCCTGATAAGGACACTTCAATTCTCATTCTACTAAACTAAAAAGCTTAGAAAATTATTTAGACATTTATTTAATAACAGCTTGTTGAAAGATACGTGGAGAATACTTAACCCATTGTAGAGAGATCATCATTTCTCACATGTACATAACATACTGTTTTCACCAGAATTGATCATATTTGAATTATATTTTTATAGACAAAAGACTTATTTTATATACTTATTTTTCCCAAATTGGTACTGATGTACAATAGCAAGACTTACTGTTCCTGTGGCTGAGCAAAACCAAGTGTAATTCCCTTTAATTTCTACACATGTCGCGGTCCCATAACCAGGGTTGAGCTGCAACTGCCAAATGGTGTTTTGCAGCTGTCTGAGTACTTTCGCAGTAACAGGTGGTGCTAGTGTGTCTTTAACCTAAATTCAATGCACAGTATTCCGAAGTTGTACAGGTGCGCCGACGAGTATTCTAAAACTTGCCTTAAACTTGCCTTGGAAAATCTGGAGCAATCACCAACAAGATCCAGGTACATGCTGGGTACATGGTGGGTACATGCTGGGTACATGCTGGGTACATGCTGCAACATTTCAGTGACATTTCTGCAGAGACTAATGGCCCATCGGATTAACACAGCAGGGGTCCTTGGCCGCCCCATTCAGTTTGAATGGGACGGCCAGGGACCCCACTGTTAATCCAACGGGCCATTAGTCTGTCTGCAGAAATGTCACTGAAATGTTGCAGTATGTACCCAGCATGTACCCAGCATGTACCCACCATGTACCCAGCACGTACCTGGGTCTTGTTGGTGATTGCCCCAGATTTGTTTTAGAATTCTCGTCGGCACTACAGTAGCTAAACTAATACATGTTTTGTACTTTTCTGTGTAATTTAACCCACTCCTTATTCCCATACACTCTTATAGTGCTAGGAGACTTCAGATCGCAGACACTTTATAAATTATGAGATTTTTTTTAAAGTAAATTAGATAAACATCTATTGTACATCGCTGTTTGATTTATGAAAATATTTATTGCTTTATAAAATAATATAAATATCAAAGACATACTAAATAATACAACCTTCTTCCACCAATCTGCCTGGCTGTCTCTCATACAGTTTCACCTGTAAGAAATATATGTATTTATTAGACACTGTTCTGCTTTGCTGGAACAATGCTGCGTATTTTTGTTCTATGCATAGTGAATACATAATGTTGAATTTGAATTTCTGTGCGTGCATGGTAGAGGTATATACCAATTGAATTGCATGCATACAGTAGGTGTTTGATTCAATTGCTGCACATGTGCACTCTACACCTACTGTAGATGGAATATATACTGTGTGTTTTTCATCAAATGAATGTGTATGCTTGCAGGAGCCACGATGCAAAGAGATGTCAAAAAGGCAGTTGTTACCTTAATTATCTAATCGTTATTGTCTATGTCGCTGGATGTGGTCAGGCACTGATGTTGAGAAACCTTCAGAATCTGCAAAACAATGATTAAAACAATTGTTTCCTTAAAAACTAATACACCCAAACGACTCCATTTGAAGATTACGGAGTTGCTACTCTCAACATAATAATTTGTAAAAATCCTGGTTTCATCACTAAATACTCCAGCCCATAGTCCTCAGATGCCATAACAGTCCATTAATTGTCTATCACAATTTTGAATTCTGCAGTAGTTGATGTATACTATCAAGATGTATAGAACCTTTGGAGGTAGCATGGAAACCCACAAAAGACAGGAGTCCAAAATATGTAAAAACTGTATATAACAAGAAATAAAAAGCCCCAATGCTACATCCAAATGACAAAGTATATATCAGTTTTGCCCGATCATAAAGCAACGTTTTGTTTCAATAAAGTTACGTTCAAAAGTACATACTCGCCATATAATCGGGGCTCGGTCACTTTGCGAGCCAATAAGCAGTCGACTACATGAGGTATGTAGGGTAAGATGGAGGAAGCTCTACCTTGGGGGCCTGAAGCAGCCATGTTGCTTGTGGCATGGAGCTCAAACTGAGAGAGACGGACACAGAGACAGAGAGAGGCACAGTGTGTGTGTGTGTGTGTGTGTGTGTGTGTGTGTGTGTGTGTGTGTGTGTGTGTGTGTGTGTGTGTGTGTGTGTGTGTGTGCCTTATTTCTTACCTTATTTCTTATTTTCAGGGTCACCCAATAATTGTGCAAATAAGATAGTTAAACACTTCTTGTTGTCTTCTCATAAGTATGGGTCATTTAGTTAAACTCTTTGGCCAAAGCGTTATAAGAATGTAGCCACGCCAAGGCATAACCCGTTGGCAGGTCCTAACACTAACTGTAAAAATTCTCATTTATCTCTGCAATGGAGGCAGAAATGTATCCCTCCATACAACAAAAAGAGAAAAACAAAGCAACAGAAGGTGAATTGTAAATGTATTAGGACATTATGTTATTTAAACATTTTTTTCTTTTATAAATCACATTTAAAAGGTGACAAAGCAGGATAAATGTTGATTATTTCAATATTTGTTTTATTGCCAATGCAAATAGGTTGTGTATTCTTATAAATTGTAAATGATTACCATTCCAAGTTTATTTCTCTAGTTCATGCTGTTTTTATATTTCTTTGCATCTAACCAGCTTAAAAAGATTTAAGAGGTATTAACCTCGGTGTTTAAGAGATTGACGTAAAATGTTTGAAAACCTTAGTTGCTTGGGGTGTTATGTTTTAAATAGCTTTTATTTTCCATCTACTAATCTCCTTGAGGATTGTATATTATCTACTGATTATAGTCTTCCGTGTCTATCTCATTTTTTCCCAAAAGAGTATCAGAGGAAAATTAATGTTCTTCTAAATTCCGAGGTATTAAATTTCAGAGTTTACACTAATTAGTTAGATCAAGAAAAAATATCTAATAACTTAAATTGTCTGGACTCTGTAGGCAACCAATTAATTCAACCACAATATGCATGCCTTATAGAAAACTATGCAATAAAAAAAGAGTTTTATTTATTGTGAAATAAAGTATTACAATTCAGTAGCCATTTGTGTTCATATCTGTCATGAAGCACCAAAATTAGTGCATATACCAGTAATCCCCACCACTGGCTTCCTATAAAAGCAGACCACTTCCCCTTCCTAGTTGACAGTTTAATGTTCCTTGAGGAGCACACCTGAGAAACACTAATAGCTAGATTAGCTATATCAGTGAGCAGCAAGCGGTGAATAACAAGCAGCTCAAAAGTAGGATGTGACAGGAATGCTCCTTATTAGCTGGTTTAGCTCACCCTACTAGAGCTGTGGCCTAGAAAAGCAATGGTTGTGGATTCTAGTTCTGTTGGGTATGACATCAAAACTGCTAAATGGAAAGTGGGGCGACAGACCCACTGTGATCATTCTCCCTCCAGCAGAGGTAAATGAGGATTTTACCAGGTAGTGTTAAGACCTGCAAATTGGTCATGCCGTGACGTTGGCTGCAGGCTTATAATGCCTTGGTCAAAGAGTTTAACTAAATGAACCTTACTTATGAGAATATTAGCACTGAATTATTGTACTATATATTTTGTCACTTTGGATGTAGCAGTGGGCATTTCTGTCTTTTGTTGTATACAATTGGCCACGCTCAGTAGCCCTCCTTTTTGACACAAATATATATGCTGTATATATGACGTGGTGGGTTTTGGGGGTTTTGAGCTTGCTGGGATTGTGTGTTTATTAATTGGGGATATATAATATACAGCGGAGAGAGATTAGAAATCTCTTTCTCCCCTTATCCCCTCCGAACTATACTGAGTTGAGAAACCCAAGGCAGCTAATGACTGCAAGGGTGCACTGGTGTCAGACCCAACATGATTAGAACCTACAATCTCTGTTGCTCTGGGCATCAATTCTAGCAGTGTGAGCTAAACCTGCTGATGGTATTCGCTAGCACCACTGTCACTGTCTATTACAAAATCTCCAAGGGATATCTATTTTGTTGAACTTTGATAAGCATTGTAACCTTGAAAGGACTTCAGTCACAAAGAAGGATCTGTATTGAGGGCTATACGTTACTGAGGTGGATTAGATCTGGACAGGTTTTCCCATCTGTAGTACACACAGGTCAGGTGGTGCAATCTCAATTTCTCAATACAGATATTGCCTTTTTGTTTTTCTGGCTTTCCTCAACAAAAGTGCGGACATCTCTCTTTTTTGTTTGGAAGATATAATCAATATACATCCCATTTACCATGACATATACCATGATGTATACAATACCATGTCTGGCTCTGCAAATCCCTGATTAACTCTTTACCTACTATACCATATATTAGTCACGCGGAGTGCACCTAACTACCAACAATGGTACTGCACTGAATGTCATTTTAGGGGATAATTACCCTCTGTGTGCTTCTATTCTCTTTGTGTAACGATGTGCTCACCACAAACAAGGCATGACCGCGAGGCCGAGGTGGGGATTTGATAAAACGCTAACCCACAGCCACGTGGGAGTATAGATTGGTCAAGGAAGCCGGGTCAGGGTAGGAGAGATCAGGATGGTCAGTGATACTTGCCGAGGTCTGGATTGGAGAGGTACAGATCGTTGCAGGTACTTTAGCCAAGGTCGGGATTGGAGAGGTGCGGATCGTCGTGGGAAAGCCAAGGTCAGGAGCGGAGAGGTGCGGATTGTCATTAGTAAGTCAGGAGCAGAGAAGTGCGGAATCCAAAAAGCAAGCAAGGTCAGGCAAAACAGGGCAAGATCAGGCAAAGGTCAGACAGGAGGCTAGGACTGTAGTGAACATAGCGCACAAACAAGAGATTATGCTCAGCCAATGTGCCAGAGTGCGGGCAGAGCATATAAAGCAAGGCAGTCAAATGAGCATGCAGCATACTCATGAGTATGCCTGGCAGTGGTTGGCTGGGGCATATGAACACAGGTGTACCAGTTAGGTAGAAAAGCAAGGAAGCTTCTGCGCACATGCGCAGCTGCCGCGCATAGCTGGTGCGCGCCGAGCGATGATGATGTCACTGCGCAAGCTTAGTCTGGAGGTGGGACCAGCGCGGGACGGCATTTAATGTGGAGTGCGATCCACGCGCACCCCTAGATGGAACACTGGCATTCATTGACCCACGTGATGTGCTGCAGGAGGCAGATGAAGCGGGACACCCAATTGTGGGTCTGGGTAGGCTGGGAGCGCGCCGGGGGGGCGGGGCGGGCGTCAGTCACGGATCCTCACAATACCACCCCCCTTAAGAAGTGACTTCTGGGTGACTCCACAAAGGTTTATGAGGATATCTCCGGTGGAAGAGTCGTAGGAGTCTGGGAGTGTGGAGACGGGGAGTGGAATCCAGGACTGTTCCTCGGGCCCAATAACCGTTTCAATGCACTAGGTACTGGGTAGATCCTCTGGAAACCCTGGAGTCCAAGATGGACTGTACCGCATACTCCTGTTGGCCATGTATGAGGTGGAGAGGTGGAGGCGAGGACGAGTCGGAGAAATGGGGATTCATAATAACCGGCTTCAAGAGGGAGACGTGGAACACAGAGGGTATCCTCATAGGAGGAGGGAGGTGTAGCCGGTTGATTTTCTCTGTGATGGTAAATGGACCTAAGATTTTGGGGGCAAGTTTCAGGAACCTTGAGCTTGACATTCTTAGATTACAACAATACCTTGTCTCCTAGGTTAAACGCTTGGGTCTTTCTTCGGTGATGATCCGCCTGTACTTTTTGTCTGGTAGTTGCCATCTTGAGGTTCTCTTGGATCCTTTTCCACAGACTTTGAAGACTATGGATTCTGTCGTCTGCTGCTGGTACCCTGGAAGTGGGAGTAGAGATGGGTAGAGGCAATGGGTGAAATCCATAATTAATGAAGATGGACAACTCTGTGGTGTATTCATTGCGCAAATTGTTATGCGTGAACTCAGCCCAGGGAAGGAGCTCATACCAGTCATCCTGAGTGTCCGAAACGAAACACCGGATATATTGCTCCAGAGACTGATTGGTAAGCTCAGTCTGACCGTTGGTTTGAGGTTGATACCCTGAAGAAAAATGTAACGCTATTCCTAGTTGCTGGAAGAAGGAGTGCTAGAACTTGGATATGAACTGTGAGCCTCTTTCGGAACCTAGGACCAATGGTACCCCATGGAGGCAAAAGATCTCTTTGATAAAGATGTCTGCCAATTTGGGAGAGTTGGGGAAACCTTTTAATGGAATAAAATGAGACTGCTTTGAAAAGCGGACTACCAAAACTAAGATGGTGTTCATACCTTTTGATGCTGGCAGTTCGACTATGAAGTCCATGGACAAGTGTGTCCATGGGCGGTCCGGGAGGAGTAGCGGTTGAAGGAGTCCTGTTGGTTTACTCCGGGGAGTCTAATTCCGAGCACATGTTGGGCATGCTGCAACAAATTCTTTGATATCTTTTTGTATGCCGGGCCACCAAAATGTCCGCTCCACGAGATCAGTAGTCCTTTTAGTACCTGGATGTCCTGAATGCTTTGAAGAGTGGCCCCATTCAATAATATTCCTCCAATGAGGTGGTAGGGTAAGCAATCGAACATCAGGAACTAGGAGACCCTCAGGAATGTGATATTGCTATTGTACAATGTCTTTCAAGGCATCAAACGTGTTGGCAGAAAGGATATATTTGGAGGGAAGAATAGGTTCCTACTGATCCTCGGTTTTATTGTCTACCAAGAAGTGACAGGAGAGAGCATCGGCTTTGATATTTTTAGAACCCGAAAGAAAAAAGAGAATAAAGTTGAATTGTGAAAAGAAAAGTGACCACCTGGCTTGACGAGCCCCTAAGTATCGAGCACCTTCGATATAGAGCAAGTTCTTGTGGTTAGTGAGGATAGTGATCGGGTTCTCTGTGCCTTCCAGCAGATGTCTCCATTCCTCCAGGGCTAACTTGATTACAAGGAGTTTCCGGTTACCAACATCATCATTTTGTGCCTCTGGAGAATTTTGTATTTTTTTTTAAAAAGCGAGTGGTAGAGTCTGACTTGAGATTTCCTTCTCTGGAAAAGAATAGCACTGGCCTCAACCTCTGATGCATCTTCCTCCAAGGTGAACGGCAGCTTGGGATCCAGATGTATGAGGATGGGTGGGGTGAAGAACTGTAGGTGGTCTACAGGTGATTGAAAGACTGGGTGGCTGTTGGCGACCAACTAGTGGGATCCGCACCTTTCTTAGTTAAGGCTGTGATAGAAGCTTCCGCAGAGGAGAAATTTTGAATGAACCTGTGATAGTAGTTCGCAAAATCCAGGAAGCGCTGCACAGCTTTATGGGTAGTGGGACGGGGCCAATCCAGAACTGCCTTTACCTTAGCAGGATCCATGGTGAGACCTGTGTTTGAAATGTAATATCCTAGGAATGCTGTGGAAGTTTGGTGGAACTGACACTTTTCCAGCTTGGCAAACAAATGTTTTTCACTTATGCGTAGAAGTACCTGTTTGACATGGTTGACATGTTGCACTAAATATTTCTTTTTTAATTGCATGTTCTACTTCCACTGCATCAAGTCATATCTGAATACCCCAAGATACAGAGACGGTTGATTTCCTTGGAGCTGGAACTATTTCTACTGGATATCCAGGATTCCATTATTTTTAGACTCATTAGGCGCCGGTATCTCTTTTGTTTATTTGCTGTTTATTCTGATTGTACTGTCAGGTTACCACCAGGCTGCCTTGCAACCATAGGGCTCACCCTTAGAGTAGGGTCAATTGTTTGTAATCCCCATTAGCGCTATTATACATCACTCCCCTTTCCCATGGTTGACATGTTCCTGTGAAGACTGAGAAAAGATCATAATATCATCCAAATACTGTAGTGCTGATGGTTATTCTAACACAAACCAGTGGCAATCGCCAAAATGACCCAGGTACATGCTAGATACATGCTGAGTCTAGTTTAAGGCAAGTTTAAGGCATTTCTGCATTGACTAATAGCCCATCAGATTAACAGAGGGGGTCCCTGGCAGTCCCATTCAAAGTGAATGGGACTGCCAGGGACCCCTGCTGTGTTAATCCGATGGGTCATTAGTCAATGTAGAAATGCCTTAAACTTGCCTTAAACTAGCCAGGTTACACCCAGCATGTACCCAGCATGTAACCGGGCTAGTTTAAGGCAAGCTTTAAAATACTCGTTGTCTCGTCTGTAGATGATGACAAATTGATTGAGAAGATCCATGAAAATGTAATTAACGAAGTCTTGGAAGACGGCCGGTGCATTACAGAGACCGAAGGGCATGACCAGAAATTCGTAGTGGCTGTCACGAGTATTGAAAGCCATTTTCCATTCGTCACCTTGGCGGATCCTTACCAAATTGTAGGCCCCACGGAGGTCCCATTTAGTAAAGATGTTGGCTCCTTGGAGGTGATCGAAGCATTCCAAAATTAATGGTAAGGGATTGCAGCCAGCGGGAATAAAATGCTTCAATCCCTGCCTGGAAAATAACGCAATGCACTCGGGCAGTCACAAACCTCAATACACCCGAGTATACCCGAATTCGTGGGACTAGCCGAGCTCGAATAAAGTGTGTCGCCAGTGTACAATGACGAAAGGGAACAGTTTGCAAAAAGATGTATGCTGGTTGTAGTGGTCGACCACCAATGGCTTCCAACCCCACAGAGCATTTCTTGCGAACAAGGGGATGTTATTTCTCTCAGCGAAGCCTTGATCGACAAAATTGCCACCCGACCCGGAATCCAGATTGGCCAGCGCAGAAGTGTGCAAGCCGTCACCAGTAAGCGTAACAGGAAGCAAGATCCTGGTTGGAAGCAGTTTTGATGTGATAGGGGATGTAGAAAGAGTTCCCAATGGGATTCCCCTGGATCTCATTGGGAGTTGGCATTTCCCGATTTGTGGGGGCAAAAGAGTACCTGATGTCCGGGATTGCCACAGTACAGACAGAGACCAGAGCTGCGTCGACGCTGTTTCTCGCTGGAAGACAACTTGTTAGCCCCAAGTTGCATAGGATCTGGAATCTCTGGTGGAAGAGGTTCAGCTAAACCGGCCAGTAAAGAAGGAACCCTCGAAGTAAGCTGCCGATGACGGGATCTTTCAGTTCTCTTCTCCTGCAGATGTTGATCAAAGTGAATACATATGGCGATGAGTTCCTCGAGATCGGTGAGACGTTCATGTGCAGCAAGCTCATCCTTTAAAGTCTCTGTAAGAACTTGCCAGAAGGCGGCTGCTAAAGACTTGTTGTTCCATCCTGTCTCGGCGGCAATAGTGCGGAACTCCAAAGCGTATCTGGCAACGGATCGACTACCCTGAGAAATGTGAAAAAGAGAAGAACCGGCAGCTACCTTGCGACCAGGTATATCAAAAACTCTTCGGAATTCCCGGGTAAACTGTCCGATATCCTGAGTGAGATCCAATCTTTGCTCACAGACGGGAAAAGCCCAGGCGATAGCGATATAATGTACGTCTCCTTAGATCTTGGAGAAATGAATCGAGAAGGCATTCGTTCGAACTGTATGAAACATTGTTTCAAGACTAGGAAAAGGGGTTTGTACCCGGTGAGTAAGGGACATGAGGTTCTACTGCAATAATTTCATACGTTGGTCAATCTGTTCAAATTATTTTTCCATTTTGGAACACATGCTGGCGTGCATGCTCAAGAATCATCCCACCTCAGCGGGGTCCAAGTTGGCGGGCCTGAGCATACTGTAACGATGCGCTCACCACAAACAAGGCATGGCCACAAGGCCGAGGTGGGGATTTGATATAACACCAACCCACAGCTGCGTAGGTGCATCTGAAGTGTAGATTGGTCGTGGTAGCCGGGTCAGGGTAGAGAGGTCAGGATTGTCAGTGATACTTGCTGAGGTCTGGACTGGAGAGGCACAGATTGTTGCAGGTACTTTAGCAAAGGTCGGGATTGGAGAGGTGCAGGTCGTCGTGGGAAAGTCGAGGTCAGGAGCGGAGAGGTGCGGAATCCAAAAAGCAAGCAAGGTCAGGCAAAACAGGACAAAATCAGGCAAAGGTCAGACAGGAGGCTAGGACTGTAGAGAACACAACACACAAACAAGAGATTATGCTCAGCCAATGTGCCAGAGGGCGGGCTGAGCAAATAAAGTACAGCAGTCCAATAAACATGCAGCATACTCATGAGTATGCCTGGCTGTGGTTGACTGGAGTGTATGAAAACAGGTGAACCAGTTAGGTAGATGAGCGAGGAAGCTTCTGCGCACTGCGCGAGCGTAGTCTGGAGATGGGACCAGAGGGGACGGCATTTAATGCCGAGTGTGATCAGCACGTGCCTCTAGAAGGAATGCTGGCATTCGCCGACCAGCGAGATGTGCTGCAGGAGGCAGACGAAGTGGGACACCCGATCGCGGGTCTCGGTAGGTTTGGAGCGCGCCGTGGGGCGGCGCGAATCGCAGATCCTCACACTTTGTTCTCTAAACCACTATCCTATATTATATGTCACAGTAAATTTATTGGGGATTATCATACACATCTGGACAAACTATTATGTTCCTATGAGGTGTTCAGATAGACACTAATACCCCTATGTAGTTATACTCCTCTACAGGGATTTTAATAACTTTATTACTGTATTTGCTTACTAATATTGTACCTATTGTATTGTATGTCTTTATTTGTATAGCGCCATTAATGTACATAGCGCTTCTCAGTAGTAATACACGTGGTAATCATATAAATAACAAATAATATAAATAACAGGTCATTGGAATAAGTGCTTCAGACATAAACGTAACATTTAGGAAGAGGAGTCCCTGCGCCGAGGAGCGTACAATCTAATTGGTATGTAGGAGGAACGTACAGAGACAGTAGGAGGGCATTTTGGTAATGCTTCTGCAGGGGGCCAAACTTTATGTATCATGTGTCTAGTAATATCTATGGTGCTACTCATATGCTTCTTTAAGCAAGTGTGTCTTAACATGGGTCTTAAAAGTGGATAGAGATACCTATAAATTAATTGTAATAAAATTGTATTATTTTTGTTTTTAACATTCTTTGAGTGCCTCTCCCAGACAAACTATCTGGTGGACCATTGTTGTCTGATACTTTCATTCATACGCGTTGAGTGCAGCTACTGGGGATTCTTTTGATCCTATTTGGATCAACTCTGTATCAGGTAAATATAATATATAGTATTATTAACTTTTGTTAGGACATGAATAGCCAGCCTGTAAATGCATTGGGACATGCGTATTAAAGTGTGAATACATGCATTTGCAGTCTGTTGAGTTCGTCTATCGAGTACTTAAAGCATTATTTAATGTTATCAGAAATCATCAATGAAGTTTGGCAAGGTTTCCAAGGAAGGTAAATATAATGTGAAATATTGTATTAACTTCTCTTCTCACTGAGAGCCCAGCCCGTAAATCCATGTATGCACACTACAGCATGAGTACATGCATGCGCAACTTTTCCATACACGACCTCTATAAAGTCGTTAAATCAGTGTCTTCTTTTTTCCAGAACAAAACGCATCAAATAGACTGCAATACGATGATGAAGATGACAATGGAAAAACACTATATTGTAAACTTACTTATTTTTAGTTTTTTAAAACTTTTATACACATACACTTGTATATACTTATACTTTACTGTATGTGATAGATAATATTTTATCATATTATCACTATCTTTCACTAATATCACTATTATCAAAATTGACTTTAATACAATTTCACACTGAAATGTTTCATGCTTTTATGCTTTTGAAATATGATGAATGCCTTGCACAATCAGTCCCTGCTGCAGCATAGGTGTCTCAATCAGTGACTTACATTAGTCTAATACTCAGCCTCTGATTGAGCCACCTGTGCTGAAGCTGTGATATCATGAAAACTTGACCGGATGGGGGGTTTCAGCCTAGGCAGCAGAGAATACATTCTCAATTTCAGATCAGATTTTTATGAGATCCCTGCACAGATGGCTCAATCAGTCCCTGCTGCAGCACAGCCAGCAGAGAATACCCAGGACATACTTGAAAACGAGAGGTAACTCTCAATGTATTACTTCCTGGTAAAATATTTTATAAATAAATAAATAATACTGTACAGTCTCAACTACTACAGAAGTTGCCAGTAGCAAAACATTGATGCGCAATCAGAACGGGCACAACATTCTTAAGGTGTCTATATATTTGTTGCATAATTCTACAGAAATATTTTTTTTCCCAGGACTGAAATATGCTGTCTACTAGTTCCTCCTTGTTAGCGGGCTTCACGATTTTCCACAGGTGATGTTTCATCTCATGCCACACCAGTTCTATGAGGTTCAAATTGAATGATTTGCAATGTCAGTGCAGATAACAGCGATAAAAGGCAAAGATCAAACCAGTGTTAAACAACAACAAATATTTACACTACAGAACATACTCAGGCGGCTTTTTCACCCAGTTGATGCCACGTGACAGAATATAGGCAACAGAGGCAGTATGTTTCGGGTCATTATCCTGGAAGAACCAATGACCAGAGGGGGGTGCATAGGTAATATATTATACTATACTGTAGGGTCGATAATCTCCCGTTGAAAATTTTTTTCCCATGATTCATATAGAGATCACAAAAAATTTTACATTACAAATCTAATAAAATGAACTATTAACAAAAAGGAAAACGAGGACTTATCATCAAATATTACAACGGGCCCTCTTCCAAGTCTAGAGATAGCACCCCACACATTGAACTTCAGTGGGTGCTTGGGACGAGGCTTCAGGGATAGCCTCTTTTTTTGTAGAAGGCAAAAGTGCTAAATCTTTCCAGGGCCACTGACGTTTCATCCGTAAATTTTACATCCTGAAACATTTCCCCACTATCGATCCATGCTTGCCCTTGCACTACTCTCTTAGGGGTCTATGCAGTAAGTGGCGAAAGGCATGTTTTGCCACTTTCTCACCAAAAATGCCTCTTAGATTCAGTAAGCAGCGAGAAGCTGACGAGAACAGAAAAAGTCGCTGTTTTTTTGCTGTAAATTTTTTTCCGGCGGATGCGCGGCAAAAAGCCACTTTTCGCCACTTTTTTAAACTCACGGAATTCTAGTAACCCTGATCAGCTTCTCTCCATTCTCGAATTGAGAATTCCTCTCCAAATCATCTCGCCACAAAAAGTTGGCAAGAAGGTAGGGATGAGCAGAAAGGATCGGCGAGACGGGACTTAGAAAAAATTAGGCCCTTTTCCTGCCTCGAATTGATGCCGGGGGTCTCCGGAGCTGATAACCATTAATATCTGCACCGGAGCACCCCGGCATGCATCCGATGCAGGAAAAATGCATTTACAGCCACTTCATTATTTAGTGGCAAACCGCTAAGGCAATGAAGGGGTTAACCACACATTCCAGGCTTATTGGGGGTAGAGGGGGTGGGTGAACAGGGTATTTATCCCCTGGTGGGTGTTTAGGCCTTGCGAGGGGACTGCGGGTGGAGGTAACCCCTTCATTACCATAGCGGCTATCCGCTACGGTAATGAATTATTCTTTATTGATATATATGTTTTGACTCTAGTGTAGATGTGCAGTGGGTCTCCGGAGCTGAACTGCGTTGGTTTTAGGTCTGGGGACCCCCTACTTCATGAGATACAGCCCCCATTATGGGGTGCCGGAATGTCTCTGCTTTGTTTACATCTCACGGTCACATGATCAGGACATTTAAAAGCTAAGGGATACTGGCAACCCATAACGGGGCCTGTATCTCGGGAAGCAGGGGGTCCCCGGACCTGAAACCAATGCAGTTCAGCTCCGGAGACCCTCTGCACTTCTACACTAATTTTTTTAAAATTTAAATATTTTTTTTTCTGGCGAGATTTGTGCAGAGAGAGTGGTGGATTTCTCTGCTGCAGGCAGATATCTCCAGGGAAACCCTTCTCGGCAGGCAGGTTATCTCGCCACCGGCTACTCGCCATTTAGAAAAAACTGTTCTCACAGGTATTCGGGCCTTCCTGCATACTGTGAGAGCAACTCACCAAAAAAAATGGCGAGTTCAAACTCTTGCCGAAAGTGATTTTTTGCCGCTTACTGCATAGACGCCTTAATCTTGTTTGGCTCCCTTGTCATTTTATGTAATGAAAAGATAGAATTGTACAGGCACAGTCTATGCAATTGGACGTACTGAACAGCACTATTGCATTATATAATATTACAATATTACAGTATAACACTTTACTTGACATGTCTATACTTCCAGCCCAATCAGCGTCTCATTCTCATTATGCTGGATTCAGTCATTGTCAGGTTATGATCCTTCAGCAGAAGCTCTCTAACATTTGTCGCACAGCGTTCATCATTTGCGTTGCTAAGTTCATCCACAAACCGCTTGGCCGCCCTATGGTAATAACAAAATGTGAATGATTAACGAGTACTGTAAATAAAGTACAGTACTATGGTCCTTTTTTTAAACATGGAGAACACTGCCTGTGTACATACTGTACTTACCCATGCATAGAAGACTGCCTGTGCACATATTTTGCCCTTTACCTTTAAAGAAAAAAAGCAGTAGTCTGTCCATAAATGTTGATAACATCAATGATTGCAAAGTCTTACCATGGGTTTAATAGCAGACAACTTTATGAGATACCTCAACACCTGAGTGAGCTAACCAGGCTTGGATATGCATAATTCAGCATCCGTTCATGTACATCTCCCATATTCTTTTGAAACAACTTTTTTCGGCATGGCTGATTTAGAAAATAAAAGAAGCACAGTTACTGTATGCAAGCTACTATACTTTATGGTATTTACTGTATTAAGTACTGTACTGCACTATAGCTTTAAAGTTTATGCCCTCTTTTTACACCTGTACTGTACCATCAAGTTTGGGATACTGTGCAAAAAGGTGACCGAATTTGCATAGGCTCCCACATGCCTACAGTATCTTAATCTGAGCCAATTGCTGCCAGAGACTGTATTGTGCTTCATCTTCTGCCATGGATCATACCCGATTCTACAAATGCAGCAAGTGTCTTGATGCTGCTGTCCCAGTTGTAAGAAAGAGAAAGGTGGGAGCTGTTTCCCAGCGAAAGGCAAAGGTGCCTAAAGAAACGTCACGTGAAGCTCACAAAGCAAAGAATTCTGGGCCGGGCTATACAAAGAAGAAACTGGGAAAAGTCAATCAAAGTTCCGTTAGATACACCGTTGCCAAAAGGGATGAGCCTCACCCCACCAAAGCAGAACAAGAAGTACCCTGCCCCATTGATATCAAAGCGGAATGCGCACTCGCGACCAAAGTACTGGAAGAACAAGGTTAATCCCACCCCATTCATGCCCAAGGAGAAGGCCCACTCAGGACCGAAGGTGAGGAACCTGAGGATGAACAAGGTGAATCCCATCCCATTCATGATCAAGCAGATGGGCCCCTCCCATCACCAGACAACTTTGAGGCACTACCAGATGAAAGCATAACACCTTTTATCAGTGCCAGCTCCGTCGGGCGCATACTGGAAGAGATAAGGGCTCAGGAAATACCTTGCAACCGAACACTGCAATACAGGGAAAGAATGGAGGCAAAGGTGGGTTTTCTTTTGGGGAGGGTGGAGTAGGGCATGGGTGCACGCATGGACAACATTGACAGTAACATCACAGGGCTCTATTATTCGCTTGCTGTCCCTGCCACTGTAAGGCAGAACTCCATTGGCGACCAGGAGGGACAGAACCCAACCCATGCACCCTCGCCATCACCAGAATTGACCTGCACGCCCTAAGACAATACACACCACCACCGCAGTGCACCCGCCCACCCGAGCAGATGACAATCCCATTAAAAGCACCGGTCTTCCCGGAGGAAAGCATCCACCCAGACACTCTACCCTCACCCACAGCCAGAAGCATGCCCTCTGCACCACCCGCTTCACTAAGGAGAGTACAGTTGCAAATGACACCAGAGATGACAATCAGCACAGTGCAAGTTCCCTCACCCACTGACATAAGCACCCACGTCCACCACCCGCTGCACCCAGCATAGTACAGCTGCAAATGGCACAGGAGACATGACCTGAACTGATAATGATCCCAGACATCACATTAACTGACTCCCGAACCGCATATGGGAGAAATACTTAAGGATTTGTGATGGAAAGGTGGCCAGATTGGCACTTCTAATTCTGAAACACCACGTCAGTTTTAGGCTATACAATCAGTGGGTCAGCAAAACAAGAAAAAACACAAAAGCGCACCAAGATGAGAGATAGATATTGTATTAGCAACAAATAATAAAATTAGTAACTTACATATAAAATTTCTTTAATAATCCCCGATCTGGTGTCTATCACAGGAGTAGGGCATCACATAGGAAATATGAAGGGTAATCTCAGTTCTAAGAGATCAGACCCGCGCGCTGGGGCTGTCTCTGTTTCCTCTCCTGTCCTCCACGTGTGGTAGCATGGTGCAGAGTGTAGCACACATGTGCAGGAACCGGGGCCTTCAATAGGTGTCCTTAGGATGCCTGTCCGTTTTTGATAGCATAAAAACGATCGGAAAAAAGCATGAACGGTACACTTGAGTGTGTACTGATGGTGGGTAATAAAACCGCCAGCCACAACAGTCGCGACGCGTTTCGTTTACCTAAGTAAACTTCTTTCAGTATACAATCAGTGGGTCAACCTAGTGAATTATGATGGCAAGAAGGGAAAGACAGCGCTCCCTTTGAATTTACGGAAAATAATTATGGACGAAATCAAAGCTCATTACACTCTGGACTCCCTAATAGTCAAATCGGTGAAAGACAACATAAATGGCATTTTGAGGCATAGAAGGGTACTTCCCTGGAACCGCCATGGCTATAGGGAGGAGTACATGTTTACTTAATTTAAACATAAAAATGCACTTGGTAATGAACTGTACTCCACGCACCAGTCTTTCCTCATCCCCCCCCCAAAAAAACACCTAAAAAATCCTGTTTTAATAATGTGTAATAGTAAATGTATTCCCAAAAGTGATTAGTAATCTTGATCATGGTGGTGTCCAGGTCAATATTTAATATTGTCTCTATCTTTTACAGAGCAAAACATTGAAGAACAGGCTGGGCAGAGGAAAATAAAATTAACCTGAAAGAAGACAGAGACTATTTGTATTTTTGTATTAAAATTTTTTTTTATTATTCTTTTGAAAATAAAGTTTTTTTAATAAAAACTGTGATACCATCACTGTCTCTAGGTGCTGGAATAGGGTAGCTATGGGAATTTCCAGTGCACAGAGAATTAATCTCCCTAGAGAAGCCAGCAGCAGCCACAGACTAATTGAGCAGACTGAACTGCTGATTGAACAAGGAAGTGTTTTAAGGCAGACACATAGAGATGCTATTGAGAGAGACTGTTGTTCCTAGAGAAGTGGGATAGAGAAGAGTTCTCCCCAGCAAGGAAATCTGGCATAGTACCATAGACCTGCTGGATGGTGGTCGTGGAGTCTGCTGGGACTGCCTGGGTTTTTAATCCCAGGAAGAGGAAAGAAGCAAGACCATGCTGAAGCAGGGATGTCCTAGCCTTAACATTGGACTTGAAGAGGAGAGATTCTCTGAGCTCTGTCACACTCTCTCTCACCCCCTCTCACCCTTTCTCTCTCTCGCTCTGACCCTCTCTCTCTCACACCCTCTCACCCTTTCTCTCTCTCTCTAACTCTCTCTGTCACTCTCTCTCTCTTTCTCTCTTTCTCTCTGTCACCCTCTACTGTCGCGAGGAGAGGATTAATCAGGCCTAAAATAAAGGTTATACCCGGCTGTGATTAATCCTGACTCGCATTGGGATAGAGCGGATTAAACTTGTTTGCTATGCATTACTTTGTTTGCCCTGTCCCAACCATTTTTACCCTCCATTTGCAGGCCATTCCCTGCCTGCTGTGTTAAAAGACAAAATGCATTGCTTGTTAAACCCTTTCACAGACACAAGAGGGAGTAGTGAGCGCCCAATGCTAGCGCTGATTGAAGAAGTGTGGCAAAAGTTTAAAGGGTTGTCTGTGAGATGGGTATCCATTACTATCGGTTTGACCCGTAACCACAAGTCAAGTGGATAAGTGGCTGCTGTTAGATTCTCAAGTGTTTTACCGATAAAATGAATCCGTTCCTTGTTAACTTTGTAACTTGAAAGGCAGAAAGTCTATTGCCGTGGGAAGCGGGTCAATTGATGTGAGAAGTGCGGGAACTTCGCTTTCCCTGGCCTGGCTTTTCAATAACAAAGGCTAACTCGCGAACGCAAGCACCCAGCAACCTGATTTTTGGGGTGCAAGTACAGTAAAACACCACATGCACATACATATAAAAAATTATATATATATATTTATATATATATATACACACATACTGTACTGTACACACTTACATGTGTGTATACTCATATACACACATAGCTATATACATATACACTCACATATTTTACCCTCTACCAGTAAATGAAATAAACTCTGTAGTCCTGTCCATAAAGTACTGTCCAGAAAAAAGCCTGTCGAGGGAAACCAGCACTTTTAACACCTTTGATATTTAAGGGGTCATTCAAGAGGCAAAACAAGATACAGTAGTGGAATAAAATGGAGTTTATTCGGGTAAACCCGCGCACTCACAATGAATATAAAAAATACATATAGTACATACTGTATATATACATACACATACTATATATATACAAATTTGTGTGATATTGGATCGTGCACATATGAACAGGAATAAGTGAAAGGACAGGTTGAGCCTCCTGTGCTGAAGCAGGGATAACCCATGGTGGGTGGGGAGGGCTCGGGGAAGCCTTTAAAAACCTTTAAAAGCAAGCGGTTCTGTGTGGTCAAGCAAATTAGATTTTTAAGACACAAAAACTTCAGTTTCCGGACGATATTGCGGACGACGCTAAATTTAATTTTCTGCCTGCATTCTGCCACTGTTAACCCATGTTAAATCGCAGATAACTCGTGGAAATTTTGGTCCAAATATCGCAAAAGGCACAGGCTCGGCTCAGGAAACTGCGCGGCATAGCGGAACAACAAACGGGCCACATCTGTACCTAAGTAAAGTAGTTATGTATTGGCCCAAATATAGTGCGACTTCACAAATAATACAACCCCTACAGTTTTACCAACAAAATATTGTAAAAAAAAAAAAAAAAAAACAGATTGGAAATTCACAGTTGAGGAGTAAACGATCGATGCCACAGCCGCTCCGGTGTACTCAGGGCAATTTTTGGAAAAGAACCGTGTAGTATATTCAGGACAATATGGTATTTATAATACATATAAAATAAAATTATTGAATTGTATACTTCATTTGTCTCTCTAAGTCTGTGTCAAGTTCATTGCTAGCCTCTGTCTCTCTATGCAAGCCTTATCACTGCTCTGCCTTCATGTCTCCCTATCCCTTTAACAACTGACACCAATGGCATCTTGGGTGAGAGGGCAAAATCCTGTAGAATCCAAGCTGAGTGGGAAATTAAACCAAAGTTTTGCCTCCTTTTAGGTGCAGGCCCAGCACCTCGATCATAGCCTTTGAGTAAATTATACTGAGAGGAAGGGCTTCAACTACCCCATCCACCCACCTGAAACAATGTGTATTTTATATCATCAGTAACTAGCAAATAAATGCAGTAACTGCTTAGTGGAGCTATTTGAGTGCAGCATCTTCTTTGTTATTTTTTTTTTATCCTGTCCTGTGTCACATTGCACATCCATAGTTTTGTAAGTTTGTGCTATTATGTTTCTTTGTGTCCTATTGTTTGTTCATGTGATGAAAAAGCTTTCAAACATAATATAGACTTGATTCATTATCTCAGTGGGGAGAACTACTGTTAGATAGAAATGTTTATACAGTATATATTGGTAAGTGAAGATGCTGCTTTAAAACTGTAGAATTGTAACAATGTCATCAAACAGGGTTTAATAACTGCAACCTGTAATTTGTTGATCATAGAGGAATAATAATTTTAAATCAGGATGAAGGATGCAGGATTCATGTTTCTCTGAGTATGCATGTAAGTTCCTGATCGCTACCCCAGGGGGGAAACATTATTATATGTATGAATTCAGGGTATTTTTATTCTATTTTATTTAATCGGCTCACATTTGTAATTCAATTGTCTCACATATTTGAAATCTATATTAATGAAGACTGAAGTATGATGCATCAACTATTATCAACATACAAAATGGAGACAAAACAATGTGTACGACAACAATCAACATGTTGATTTGCACATTTGTAACATAAAGCTTCTTCTAATATTAATCTTGCACTCTTGCATTATTGATTTTAGTCTTCATATACTTGAAACTATCACACTAGTAAAGAGCCATGTAACTTAACATACTAATGTAAAGCAAAGGCAAAAATTCAGATCTCTCTTGATTTCTAGTATTTGGCCCATAGTATATGTATTAATCATTTGAATAAAAAAGGGTTGTTGAAGATTAAAAAATAATAATTAGTCTGTATGAATTCTGGTTTGCAGAGGGAGCAAAAAAGTTTACATTGCAGACTGTGATTAAGAATGCACACATTTATTAGCATACATAAACAAACCTATAATGAATATGGATACACAGTCTCACAATCAATCAATTATGATGAGTAAAAATAATAAAGTATTGTAGAACATCCAAAATAAATGTAACTGTGTTTCCCCCCCCCCCAATCGCAGATAGGGGCCATTACAGGGTGGTGCATACCTTCTGGCAACAAGAGGGCTGAGTCATCAGCGATGACTGTGGGACACAGGATCAGGCTTCTGGGGTCTATACCCCAGATAATACTTAGCAGTGCAGCGCCTCCATCTACCGTAGGCTCCAGGGAATATGGAGGCGATTTTCCAAGGTAGAACTTGTAACTCTCCCCCCAGTTAGATCACACACCAGGCCGGAGGTATATTGCAAACAGGAACGGTTTATTACTACAGTCTTGCAGTAATACACAGCTATTTAGCAGTCTTCTGCCGGTTTACACTCAGCTATACCTGGAGATGGTCCCTGGACCGTCACTTCAGGTAAAGGGTACCCGCAGCCGTCCTAGCCCTTCCCCACCTCCCTGCGGAGGCAGAGGTATAATCACACTCACTCCTCCCCGCAGGGAAAAGCACATGGGTAGGCCCCAATCTCAGGCTTCCAGTCGTGTGACGTCCTTCCTCAGGGGAAGGAACAACCTCCAAATTTAGGGCGGTCCTGCCCTTAAGTACAACCAGAAGGCGGCCACCCTGTTGTCCCAGGTACAACAGGATGTGCCACCCCCTGCTGTCACTCAAGTGCAGTACCAAAGGTGAAGGGGAAAACCCCATACCAACTACTGGAAGCCTGTGAATACCAGGGTTTATTGCCAGCCCATTGGGTAGAATAGTAGCCAGGGGGTACACCGCTACACAAATATTGAAATATCTCCATATTTCTAAATGACAATGTAAAAAATACATGAATGAAGATAATTTTGATTTTGTAAATTCTTTATCTGTCTATACTAGCGATGTGCAAAACTTTCACATGAGGTTACAAATCATACAAAATTTACACTTTTTGAGTCACAAAAATGTAATTGAGGAGTCAGAATTGAATTGTGTCTACTAGAGATGAGTCATCAATTTGCCAAGCAGTATACCAATGTGCACTTATTGTATCATGCTAATTTGCACACTTTGCTAAAATTCATATATTTTTTTAATGCTGAGACTATAAATAAGGCCGTGCACACCATATTTTGCTCACTGGAACGATATTGCGCTGAAAGCTAAGTCATTTGGTGACATTATTAGCCCTTTGAGGCTTAAGAAATGTAGAGCAGGAAATCGGATTTGGGAAAAAATTATTAATAATTTGTGAATGCATTTTGCACAGTTTCTAGCTTTTAATGTATACATAAAAATGTGTAATTTATCATTTACTCTGTATGAAGTTCTTTGAAATAGGTAAATGTAGATTTACTGTAACAGCATGCAATTTCTTTGCTACTAGGCAGGCAAAAAAAAGGATATAAATGCTTTACAATAGCACAAAGAATTATGGGCCTTATGCAGAGAGCATAGAATTTTAAAATTGGCGAATTTCATAAAAAGTAGCTTTTTTGGAGAGTTTTATTCTCCATATGCAGAAAAGTGCGAATTCTGCTATGTTTAACATGGATGCATGTGGCGAGTTTAAATTGGCGAGATGCGCGCTTCAGAAACGTGTAAAAACAAATTCGCGCCTTTTTTTCCCCTTTACTATAGGCGGCGAGCGCCATCTTGCCATCTTTTCCTGGCGCGGCAAAAATGCGAGAATCGCGGCATTTTTTGGCGCGAACAGCCGCTTTATGCCGTTCGCACCTCTCTGCATTCGGAGAGTTTTAAAAATGGCGAGATGGAGGTTCTCGCCAGCCGCGAGGCGAGTTTTAGCAATTGAAAAAACAAAATGGCGCGTTTTTCGGAACTCGCCATTTTCTGCCGGTTTCTGCGCGAAATTGTACAAAAAATGGCGAACTTCGAAATAACGATGCTCTCTGCATAAGGCCCTAATTCTTCAAAAAAGAACAATTTTTCAGTAGAATGACGTACAGTACACAAACAAACGAACAATGTTATACATTTGCTATGGTATTGTGTAACAATTGGGGTAAGAGGCACAGGTCACCTCAACATAATTCAAAAAGTTATTTTCAACTAAATATGGAGATGCCTTATTAGTAGTAGAAACCTCATTGTATAGTAAACATGATTTCAACCATCAACAAAAATCATACTGCTTATACAGTATATTGCTATTTTCTGTTTTACGTCACTACTGTATACTCTGCTTTTCTAGTCACCTGTCACACACATTAGGGGCTATTCATTAAAGAGTGACCATGCCAATTGGGTACTATTATGCTGAAAGTCCTATTGACTTCAATGAAAGTTTACATGTGATAGCTCTACAATTGCCACAATCACAGTAAAATGAATAATTACCTTTATCTCTCCCAGCACTCAGGGTGTTTTTCTTCAGTGCTGAATATTAGTTTTTATGGCATAAAAACATGATGAAATGGCTAAAACTACAGTATGTTCCATTAAAACTCCCTTCCGAAAGGAGAAGCCTTTCTCCAGTGGGGATTTCCTCAGTGTCCCTGATAATAAAATGTCTCTTTCGACCTACAGTTTATAGAATTTTTGCACTATGGCTGAATGTTATTTATTTTGTAACAATTTCAGCACAATATATATGGTTATGATGGATTTTAACAAAAATCACCACCATAATCTTATTGTGTTTGGTTTGCAACCACTGCCATCTTCGACATTTCTATATTCAGTACTACAGCAGCGGCAGCTCTTATTCGAGCAAAAGCCGCTGGCTGTATGTGGCTGGGAAGCGGGTAGCCGCGGCGCGTGGCGGCGCACTGTGACGTCACAGTCACATGCGCGCCCGGCTTCCCCGTCTTCCCCGGCTTCCCCAGGCTTCCCCGACACCCCTGGAGATGACATTAAGGTAAGCGGGGGTTCGGGGAAGCAGAGTGGCAGAGCAGAAGGGGTACAGGGGTCCGGAAGCGTGTTTAAATTGCGCGCGATGGAGGAGGGGGGGTGAGTGGGGGAACGCGGCGGCGCGCGTGCATTACTGGCGGCAGCTGGGGCAGATCCCGGCATGCCGCCGGTATTTAGTTCAATAAGATATGTCGCTACTGTATAAGAAAGTGAAAATAAATGTTCTTTATTTGTAATTGTGCATTTCTTCTTATCCAATATCAACTGGGGTTGGTTGTACTGGCTTTGCAACTTGAGACATAGGTAGGTCTTCACCACACATTATTTAAGTTATGGTGGGTGAAAAGGTGACTAAAAACCTTCCACGTATAGCATATAAAAATATTACTTGTGAGCACATTCACATGTCTTAGACAGGTCTGCAACCCTGCCCTTAACCATTATCACCTAGCATACAGCGCTTCCACTGCAGTATAACCAACCTCACACTGATGAGACCCACAAGGTCGAAACAGTCTGTCTGTGAGTGGGTTTATTGGCTTTGCATCTCATCCCAGGTTATGTTTTTTTTTTTTTTTATAACTTGTATTTTTTATTTTTGTGAAAATACAGCATATATACATCTTATCTCCAGTACTGCGACATGCATTATTCATATCTCTTGTGTATGGTAGCTGAACACAAACATTGTCATCAAAACAGAGTTATAAGCAATGACATAAACTTAAATAATAAATAATCATAAAGTAAAATTAGGTGGGGGGGAAGAGGAAGAGGGTGGGGAGGGGGAGAGGAAGGGTGGGAGGCCGCGGTTCTGATCAACGCTTCAGGGACCGATGTCTGGATTAATTTGTTGCTGCTGGGTGGGCTACTCCATTACCGGAGAACGCATCTAACTACTATTAAAGCAAAACGGTGGCTCTCTCCACCCCAGGGATGTCTGTCTGGGCCAGCCAAGGCGTCCAGACTTTTAGGAAATTTTCGCCAGTGTCATTAACTAACCAGAAGAAAAACTAATCTCTTTAAACTTCAACTTTCGCTGGCAGCCTAAGGCGATCAAATACCTAGGGGTATTTGTCACTAGTGAATATAAATCAATTTATAAAGCAAATTATCCCAAATTAATTAAAACACTGAAGGAGGATATAAGAAAGAGGGCGAAATTCAATATCTCCTGGATAGGAAAAATATATAGCATAAAAATGAATATTCTCCCACGCATCATATACTTATTCCAAACCCTCCCAGTGCCGTTAAATTTGAAGGAAATTAGAGAACCACAATCCGCCATTTTTATTTTTATATGGGGGGGCAAAAAACCTAGAATTACTAAACAGACCCTACTGAAACACCCAACAGAAGGGGGCTTAGCAGTACCTTGCTTGATTTCATACTATCGAGCGGCCCAATTATGTCAACTCTCCCAATGGCAAACACACCTTGATTTGAAGCGTTGGGTAGCATTGGAAAGCAAAGCTTGTTCCCCATTGGAACTAAGCAACCTATTATGGACCCCAAAAATAGCAAGAAAATCCGCTATACAGCAGCCGCTATCCTCAATGACCAATTCATTAGCAATCTGGGATGTTACCAAATTTAGATGCGGACTTACGTCCAAAAAACCCCTGATGACACCCCTATGGGGTAACCCACACTTTGCTCCGGGTATGCCTAGCGCTAACTTTCAAATCTGGAAACAGCATAATATTATGAGATTACAAGATCTGGTGGTAGACAACAAACTCATATCATTTGCACAAATTAGAGAAGAGAAAAATATCCCACATTCAGAATTTTATAGATACCTCCAGATCAGAGCCTTCTACAATAGTTCAACCCCATACCCACCTTTGACAACATTCGAAAAGCTCTGTCTGAATGAGACTAACACGAAGGGACTCACATCGCAGATGTATAGAGAAGTGATCGGTTCTGGAATTAAAGTCACCCACAAGCTAGAAATGGGAAACGGACTTAGGGGAGACCCTAGATTTAGACGAGTGGACCCAAATAGCAACAGCAGCTGCTAAGAGCTCGATTTGCACAACATTAAAGGAGAACGCATATAAGGTCCTAATGAGGTGGTACCTCACCCGGCTTAGACTATCCAAATTTGTAAACGGTAGTTCTCCACTCTGTCCTAGACAGTGTGGAGAACCCGCTGATCTGCTACATATGCTGTGGTCCTGCCCCCGGCTGATTCCATTATGGAAAAAAATCATTAATTGGCTTCAGAGGCTTTTAGGCCTCGACATCCCATTTGACCCCGGTCTCTTCCTTTTGGGAAGAGCACGACAGGGCTTCTCAAAAGCAACTCTTAAACTAATAGCACATTTTGCTACAGCCGTGCGGTGCGAGATTGCAGCATTATGGAAACAAAGTGAAATTCCAGGTTATGTTTAAAAGCAGTGTTGAAAGCAGCATGCATTGGCGTAAGGGTTTAACTATGTAATGTGGACTTGAGACAAAAGGTGGCACTGTGTGCTCATTTGCATGTCATTTCCCAGAATCCCTTGCTGCAGTGGAAGCGCTGTATGTTAGGTGATAATGATTAAGGTTAGAGTTGCACACCTGTCTAAGACATGTGAATGTGCTCACAAGTAATATTTTTATATGATATATATATGTGTGTGTGTGTGTGTGTGTGTGTGTGTGTGTGTGTGTGTGTGTGTGTGTGTGTGTGTGTGTGTGTGTGTGTGTGTGTGTGTGTGTGTGTGTGTGTGTGTGTGTGTGTGTGGGCGTTTGTCACAACAAAAAACAAACAAAGATGCCCAAAGCTACTTCCAATATGCCAAAAATACACAGTGCAATACCTATGTATTCTCTTGAAAAATGGCCATTTAGTTCAACCCTTAGGGCCTCATGCAGTAAGCGACGATTATGTGAAATCGGCAAGCTTATCGATTAGTCATGTTATTGGCGTTTTTCCCTCTCCGTATGCAGTAAGTGCCGAATACATTCAAAATCAACCAGAAAACAAATCCGCCCACTCTCACGATGATGAGCCGATCACACACAGGTGTATCGGCGTGCGTGGCGGGGTGCTGTTAGGTTGCACAATCACAAATCTTGCTGAATCAGGCGAAACAAGCATGTTTTTGATTGCGCGCCATATTTAAAGGCAACGTGTACTGCTAATCATTCTCTGTGTTGTTGGGAGTGAGAGAGAGAGAGAGACGCACAGAGCTGGACGATTGAAGATTTGCATATTGACTGAGAGACTTGTTGTGTATTGGGTGAGCTTTGTCCTTTGTTGTTTTGTTTACATCTTTGTCTTGTTTTATATGTGGAAGTGGGTCGTGTGATTGCCTGTACATTTATTGTCTGTTTTTTGTGAGTGCTGGAAGTATGCCCGCAAAGCGTGGGAAGAGTGATGCTGGTGGGAGTGGGAGTGCTACTCGTGGGAGTACGCGTCGGAGTGAACGTACTGTTCAGGGGAGTGATGTTGCTGGTGCACCGAGTGGTGTTGCTGGGAGTGGGAGTGCTGTTGCTGGGAGTGGGAGTGCTGTTGCTGGGAGTGGGAGTGCTGTTGCTGGGAGTGGGAGTGCTGTTGCTGGGAATGGGAGTGCTGTTGCTGGGAGTGGGAGTGCTGTTGCTGGGAGTGGGAGTGCTGTTGCTGGGAGTGGGAGTGCTGTTGCTGGGAGTGGGAGTGCTGGTGCTAGGAGTGTGAGTGCTGGTGCTAGGAGTGTGAGTGCTGGTGCTAGGAGTGTGAGTGCTGGTGCTAGGAGTGTGAGTGCTGGTGCTAGGAGTGGGAGTGCTGGTGCTGGGAGTGCTGCTGGTGGCGCAGTTGCTGATGGGGTGTCTGGTGGTGGCGTGCTTGCTGGTGGCCAGCTTTTGGAGGCTCTTCCATTGGAAGAAGGAGAGTCCAGTCAGCACCAGCCAAGCTCTGACCCTAAACCTGCTCGGAAAAAACGTGTGGAGAAGCCACGTAATCCTCGCTTCAATGACCAGGAAAATAGGGCTCTTGTCACTGGCATTCTGGAGCACTATGACAGTCTCTATGGACATTTAGTAGGTAAGTGTAACTTTACATTTATTATTCAAATACATGTGATCCTAGGTCATCTGAGTTTTGTTCATATGCAAATATGGGTACACAATATCTTTCTATGTTCATTAGTGTGGAAACACAGCTTTTTATCATGCCTTACAAGGACAAATAAACACAGGCGGTCAATTTGCCAGAACTGCATACAATATGAATGCAACCTTGCTTACATGTATAGGTTTAGTAGTGAATGCTCATGTGCTGCACATATTACACATAAAACAGCATGTTTGCTATCTCTTGGAACAGCTAGCAGTGTAGGAAACTGGTGCTTATATTATTATTCATTTACCTCATATCTTTTATATGTTTTTCAAGGGCGGACAAGTGCAGCAAGCAAAAAAGAAATGTGGGACACAATAGTCATTGGTGTCAATACCTGTGGGAATAGTGTCAGGGACAAGTATAATTGTCGGAAAAGATTTGATGATATTAGGTCCAAATTGAAAAAGAAAATACAAGACCAACGCGTGCATGCTACTGGCACTGGAGGTGGGCCCACACCACAACGTCTCATATTGACTCCATTGGAGGAGCTGCTTCGGCCAAAATTACTTACCGTCGTCGTGGAAGGCTTGGCTGGTGACCGTGACATTGGAATTTATCCGTCACAATTTCCAGCAGGTGATAAATATTACTGTACTAGGCGTGTCGTTGCTTACAGTTATTTTGCATATTTACACTGCTTTTTATACTGTCTTCACAATATAAGCATACCTGCATCTATATATGTATATGTCTGATTCTGTATATATATATCTCAAAATAGACATATATGTTGTAGTCCTACTAAAAGCAGTAACTAATATAGCACGTGCCATTGCGTGCTCATTTACATGTGAATTCCCAAAATGCATTGCTGCAGTGGAAGCAATTGATGGTGGGCGAAGATGGGGAACAACAGGGTAGTACACATGTGTAACACATGTTAATCAGAAATTATTACTAGCTACAGGTACAGAACAGAAATATGTAGAATATTATTGTGTATTTTATTGATTTTACTCCGACAAACATGACATTACTGCCTATTTTAAGCATGCATCAAAGAAATTGCATGTAACGGCCTACAAACATCACTGGCACTAACACATCTATAGTTGCTTATGAAAAGGTCCATTTTTGCTTTATGTCATATACAGACAGCATAATGAGGCACACGTATCATATGTTATGTCATTGTTTTCATAACTTAAACACTGCAGATGACTACTTAGCTCATCTACCATTGTGTTAAAGCAGCTGCAATTAATATCTCATCACAGCATACACTTCAACAGAGGGGGTGGGGTTCAGCACACACACTAATTACAGCCTCATTTCACGGTCAACTTAGTTCAGACCATTTGCACCTGTTTCAAGTCATTGAAAGGTGTGGCTGATTAGGCTTTTTGGGGAAGGGAATACCTTTCTTACAACCTGAATAGCACAACTGAAGTTAATCACACTCATTTGAAAGCTTAACTCTAGCTACTAAATGCCCCAACAACTCATTACTTATCAAAGCGTACGTCACACATTAGTTCACTCATATCTATAGTTGAACTACTATGAAAGACCCATTATCACACACTGCATGTGTTGTCTTGTTGAGTCACAGCCACATTCAGGTGTGCCACATCTTCGATTAATGTACCACACATATCCTCTACCAAAAACAACACTTTTTGCAATATGACCACCTTCATGATAACCATTGTGAATGGTCATCTCATGATAGTTATGTACATTATGATACTGATATCACTACACAACATATGATTTTTATGTACTCATTTAATCTATTTATCCTCACGCATTACTGCAGAAACATAGTATGTTGTATGTTAGGGAACTCAAAAATTCTAAGTACACAGGCATGTACAGTGTTATTACAACTATTTATGTTCACTTTCACACACATTTTCGGTTAAGGAACTGATGTTGTTAGTTAATCATAAATACAGAACATACAATAAGTGTTTGTTCAATATTTACACATGTAAATGTAAAACTTATGTTATTGTTATATATAGTTGCCCCTGGAGGACATGTGTCACCTGAGATGGAACAAGTGTCTTCACCTGGGTCAGCCAGCTCAACACTACTAGAAGGTGAGTGTATCATTTGCTGGCCATATAATATGTGCTCTTCTATATGTTATGTTGTCATGTGCATTATTTGTTTTGCACATCTTCTTTAAATAGGATTACTTAGTGTCAGTGAAAATTAAGTGTAAGGCAACATGTATTGTGTTAGTGATGTTAATTATCATGTAGGACTTCTGAGTTTAGAGCAACTTTTCATTCATTCATATTTCATACTGAGTCCAAACATTATTCGTAAGTCAAGGTAGTTTTTAATGAGGTTATAAAACGTATGCTAACATGTTAGGTGTTACTTAGGACACAGTACAATTACATAGTAACACAGCATACATTAACATGCCATTTAATAATGTGTACATTTCTTTTTAGAACATCATGGTGATGAGGATGATGAGTATGATGAGGATGACGCCACAGAAGAGACTGAAATACAATCATGTGACCATGAAGAGGTGCCAATAGAAACTGTTGTACCGCCAAATCGTCCATCAACTTCCACATACGATGCAATTGTAGCTTCAGAGGGAAAAATAGTGGACGCAGAAAATTGTCGCCATTCAGACATGATGACAGTGCTGGAAAGGATGATTGGACTGCAGGAAGAAACAGTATCACAATTGGCACATCTCCACAGAGTCTTCATTGAAGTGCCTAAACAGTTGCAAAAAATCAACACCTCATTCGAAGCATTAGTTGTTCAGCAAACACAAGCTAATTACTGGAGAATGACTAATGTACCACAATTCAACACCTCCCAGCCAGGATCTGTTCATGCAGGTCAGTTTTCACCACATTCATCTGATATTCATTCACCAGGCCCAAATGTTACCGGTCAAGTAGCAGACATTGCTGTGCAGGTTCCTGATGACATCCTACCGCTGCCATCTGTACAAATTCAGCAGCAGACACCTACAAAGGAGGCGACAAAAACAAAACAAGACACACATGAAACAGACCAACCATCACTTGTGCAGTGTCTACCAACTTGCTCACATGTGTCACTGGGCACAAGCCCTGTCCGTGAACAGTCACTACCCAAAAGCCCTGTAGGTGAGTCGCTGCCCAAAAGCCCTGTAGGTGAATCGCTGCCCAAAAGCCCTGTAGGTGAATCGCTGCCCAAAAGCCCTGTAGGTGAATCACTGCCCAAAAGCCCTGTAGGTGAATCACTGCCCAAAAGCCCTGTAGGTGAGTCACTGGCCACAAGCCCTGTAGGTGAGTCACTGGCCACAAGCCCCGTAGGTGAACAGTCACTGGCCACAAGCCCTGCCCGTGAAGTGCCAGAGGCCACTCAAAGTGGCTCTGTTGTGCCTAAAGTTGGTGGCAAAAGAAAAAGGAAAATTCAAGAGACAACAAGCAGGCCTGTTACTCGCTCGCAAAAGGAACAAAAAAAATAAATGTTATAATTCAGAAAATATGTCTTTGGCCTTGTTTTGTTGACTTCAGATTATCTAATTACTATTGTATGTATGCTGAAGACTGTGTTGTTTCCAAACTTTCAACTATGTTCTTGTACACGTGAAGTTTTGGAAATGTTAACACTCATAATTAATTGTGTTATAAATATTTATGTTGTAATCGTCTGTTCAGTAATGGTCCACCAGGAGCCAGTTGCTAAGTTTAGAGAAGCTGCCATTGACTTTGCAGCAAAACATTGCATTTGGGTGTGTTAATTGATGTAAGAATTGCATATGCATATTAGTCACATGCAATTATTAAAACACCTAAGTAAGTGCAAACATCTTTCTTGTACGTGTACAGCAGGATTATGTGTAAATTATTACTTACCTTTGCCTTGCTTGGCCATTGTAATTTTGTCCTTTAATCAGTTGTGTGTTCGTTTCTATAACATCTCAGAATGTATAATAATATATATACACACACACACACACACACACACACACTGAGTGAGTGTGAGTGTGAGTGTGAGAGTGTGTATATATATATATGTATATGTGTATATATATATGTATATATGTGTATATATATATGTATATATGTGTATATATATATGTATATATGTGTATATATATATGTATATATGTGTATATATATATGTATATATGTGTATATATATATGTATATATGTGTATATATATATGTATATATGTGTATATATATATGTATATATGTGTATATATATATATATGTATATATGTGTATATATATGTGTATATATATATATATATATATATATGTGTATATATATATATATATATATATATATATATATATATATATATATATATAGTACTATATAAACTGGTATACACAAACTAATACACTTCATGCTTCCTTGTGAAAACACTATTTTAATAATACAGTCCTAATGTTTGAGAAATATCCTAAGTATGAGACTCTAACAGTATTGTGCTTAAACAAATGTTTATTACTTAATTCAATCATGTTTCTCACCATTTAAATAGGTTTCATACAAGGTATACTTAATGCCATCAATGTTGTGTGTACTCCTGCAATATAAAAAAAAATAAAATATTATATATAAATATATATATATTTTTATAAGAGATATATTTATATATTTATATATATATATATATATATATATATATATATATATATATATATATATATATATATATATATATATATACACACGTATTTAAACTCATGCAGACAGGGAGTTAACCAGACTTTCACATACACACAGAAATGTAAGCGGGGAAAAAACATTTCTTTTTGCAGGTGTGTTTTTACTGATATGCCTGGCTAAGAAATATTTTCACACACTGGTCTTTGTTAGTTTTCAAAAAAACACTATGTGAACGCATTCACAGTCTAGGGATGTTTTTCACAAACGAGATAAAAGAAGGAGAAATGTTTCTCCCACAGTCCCATATCACGAACCACAACTGTTAACCCAATTAGACAACCAAATCCAATTGGCGTTTGAAATAAGGAGTCAAAGTAGTTACTTTTGTTGACCTTGACAAGGAAAAACAGGAGTTTGTTAGCCATTCAGCACATTCATTTTGATGAGCAAATAACACAGACCTGCACACAGCTTTTGTGCTACTCAGACATGGCTGATGAATTCGTTAACAATATTAATCCCCTTTTAGTGTATAAGTACATGATCTGTGAAGCCATCTTGAACAGTCGCGGACAGAAAGCAAGCACACGCCAAATCGATGATTTCATTCGAGCAAAATATCCTTATTACCAAGACCGTAAGCATGCACGGAATTTTAATTCCTCAATAAGATTCACTTTATCAAGTAATGACTTTTTTGAACGTGACCAGGATAAGCTACAACACACATATGGTTTCTGGAAGATTGCCCCGGAAAAACAATTTCTCCTGAAAGACGGCACTTATATTGTCGTGAAAGGCATATTTATTCCTAATGGCAATAGCAATGTATCCGCTACTACTGATCCGTTTGAATCGATACGTGCTGCAATATCTGCAGCCTCCATTCCTGAAACCCACATTGTACAAGAACAAAAGTACTATGATTATGTACCAAGCCTTTCAGCTGAAATTGCATTGGAATGGGAACCGGAAGAAATGAACCTACCTCCCGACCAATTATTTGAAGAAAGCAGTGGCGATTCCTATGAGCGCATCCTGGAGGAGATATGTGCCATACTGGATTCAGCGGTTGGGTTAAGCGTGGATGAAAATGGCTTGCATTTCTGGAGCGACCAGTTGCAGCCAGGCGAAGAGTTAATTCTAGAAGAATGGTAAATATAACAATCGTTATGCGTTGACTCTGCGTTTAAATTTTTTTTTTTTTTGTAACCACCATTTTCACTTTCAATGCGTGGATACAGCGTAACATTGCAGACTGCATAACATGTAGCGATCACAAACAAATTGTTTCCTAATACAATATAGTAGGACCTGAAAGAGTAGTACACATTGCTGACGGAATAAATATACGTACTTTCCTATCCCTTTAAACATATTAGCAACATTTTACCATTACTCTAACACATACCTGTTTTGTTATCATGCAACATCTACAACATTGAAAACCGGGTCCACCACGTATGACGTGGGACCCTTGTCATGGGCCAAGGCGTCCTTAAAAAGGATTAGTGATGTAAGTCCCGCCCCCAAGCGACGTGCGCGCCTCAAAGCCTATTGGCTGTCATGTTTTGTTATAGTAACGGTAACTGCAGTGTGTGATGCGTGCGGCTCAGTGTTTGTAGGCGTACCCTGGGCGTTAGCCGAATGTTAATTGAGTGGGAGGAGTGTTAGCGTGCGTTTCACGCTGGCTTAACATGACGTCACACGTATTGCATTTGCGCATTGTGTTATCGGCCGTGCTTTCTGTTCAAACACGTCTGTTTAAAAAGAATACAGATGTACTCGTTTAGAACGAATGTAGTTTCGTCTTCATTGTATTTGAAATAAAGATGTTATGTTTACTGGTATTTTCAACATGTATTGAACGCACAACGTACGCTTTGTTTTGCGCATGCGCTAACAGTTAGTGGAGCCAAGCGTGAAGTGCGTGCGCACACAAAGATGTGCGCGCACATCTTTCAGTATACAGGCAACGTTCACTTCTTATACATAGTTATGCCTGCTACAAATTTAAAGAAACATTACATACTGATGAACAGTTTTACTTCTAACATATAAGTGACTGACGTGTGTATCTACACAATCATATAGAGCTGCGTAACGCGTTGTCACGGATGCATATCTAGTAAGGTGCCATCTTTGACCATCATGTGTTTGCTGTATTTCAGAGATGTCGGGGAAGATACAATCGGATCAATGTATGATTTCAGAAGAGTCTACCTTTATATGAGATGATTGTGAGGAGGAGCCACCGACTACTATACTACATATGGAACTAATTTTATATTGCTTGCAGCGCTTATTAACAAACAATTAAAAATGTGATACCCTTATGCCTATATTGCATAAGCACTTAATTAACATAATGATGTTGCAAAAGAGTGCCTCATGATATTTTATTGAGTGTTCTTTAATGACTACTAACATTTTATGACATGGTGTGTTTTATATATAACAACCATTCCCACTCTGCTAACACATTTGTGTATTATAATATGTAATGGAACGTATGACTGTCGAAACTATGTAACAATAATAATAATAATATGAGCATGTTCATGTATAGGGCTGCTAGTTGTACGCAGCGATTTACAGACACATGTTTCAGCCTGAGGTCCCTGGCCCGTGGAACGTACAAATGTTTTTTTGCCGCATGAGGCACAGGGAGATAAAGTGACTTGGCCAAGGTCACAAGGAGCCCACACCGGGAATTGAACCAGACTCCCCTGCTTCAAACTATCAGTGCCAGTGTGTGTCTTTACTCAGTGAGCCACTCCTTCTCCCAATGTAAAGGACACTTACAACCAAGTAGCCATTTATTTTTAAAATCTCTTGTTACATGGGTATGTAGATAAAATGGTTTGGGACTGTAGCAAATAATGTTACTGGCCAGATGTTATGGTCCCCTCCAATGCATGATGTTCTGAATATGACATCACCATCATGTTATGAAGTACGTTTCTGTGTATATTTCATTAACCTAACTAACTATAGTTTACTGTGTTTATTAATCGTTTAGAAATACATAGTATAGTCAATATGATGATATAAGCTACCATAATAAAGCTGGTGTTATCATTTGTCGGTGTTATACATGGATCCTACACCAATTGATAGAGACACAAACAGTTGTCTTAAAAAGTGTGTCTATGCTAGTGATGAATGTGCTCCCGTAAGTAAACAAATAAGTACAGTTATCCCCTTTTCTCCAACCACCTCTATATTACATTAATGGAAATTATAAGGAAACATACATAAAATGTGATGAAATGTGAGTAATCATTTTGTAATACAATGCACATGAAAGCTCAAGAGTAGCTAAATGCATATACATGATACAGAAAGTACATATATGTAACATTTGTGTTTAAACCAATATGTTGGGTTTTTAGTTCCAATAATTATAGGAAGATTGAGGTAGCCACATCTTATGAGAGATGTCAGCAAATATACATACCATGATCAGTCATACTGGAGATATACCTATAATGCAAAGGAACAATATATAAATTGCAAACATTGACATGCCATCTTCAGTACCGTAAACAACACAGCAAAGTGTGTATTTGGTGTTAAATGTACAACACCATGTATATTTCATGACATTCAAAATGTAAATCAGCCTGGTGTACACATCATCTGGATGTACATGTTACACTGCACCAATAACATTGTATGTAAGCATACTAGAAGCATGAATGATTATGGGCATAATATGTGTTTTGTCTTAGCATAAGGAATAACACAATGCTAAAATATTATTGCTTTGTTACCCAAGTTGTATTCACATACACACAACTAAAGTACAATTGAAGAGGGATTATATAACCTGTGCAACAATAACATACCGGTGCCACATCCCTTTGTGCACACAGCAGAGAAAAGAAAGGTGTGCAACCCATATTCATCTGTGTCCTAACAGAAGGTTATATAAAGAAACATTATTGTTAATATAACATAATTAAACTATAAAAGTAGTACTAGGAACATATGAGTTTGTACTTACAAGAAAAAAATGAATTGATGAGATTCTGTCGTGTCTGGCCACCACTGGCTGTTTGTTCATTTTCAGCAGCTACATGGGTGGGATGCTCGTCTACCAAAGCCTCAGCTAGGTCTGACTGTACATTGTGCCTGAGTGCAACATTGTGCAAAATGCAACAGGCAAGGATAATATCAGACACTTTTTGAGGCTTGTATAGAAGAGCCCCACCAGTTCTGTCCAGACACCTAAACCTGGTCTTGAGTAGGCCAAATGTCCTCTCTATAACAGATCTTGTAGATATATGGGCTGCATTGTACCTGTCCTCTGCTTCAGTTTGAGGGTTTAGCACCGGAGTCAAGAGCCACGGCCTAATTCCGTATCCTGAGTCACCTATAATGAATGGAGCACACATAAGCTGACATTAGTGATCAAATTGTACAATGCCAACATTCCTAAATCAACATGTGTTTTGTGTTAGAACATGTAAATATGTACTCACCCAGCAGCCAACCAGGTTCAAAATGTCCCTCTTCGAACGCATGGAAGACTGAAGAGTTCCTCAGGATAGAGGAATCGTGACTGGAACCAGGGAACTTGGGTACCACATGCATTATCCTCATCGTCGCATCACATACCACCTGTACATTGAGTGAATGGTAGTGCTTCCGATTGCGGTACACATGCTCACTCTGACTAGGTGCAATCAAAGCAACATGTGTGCAATCGATTGCACCCAGCACAGATGGTATCCCTGCTATATTATAAAAGCCAGTCCTGACTTCCAGCCACTCTGTCGCCTCTGTAGGAAAATGAATATAATTCCTAGCGCGTCTATTGAGTGCATAGAGAAACTGGGTCAAGGCCCGCGAGAATGTAGATTGCGAGACCCCGCCCACTATGCCCACAGTTGTCTGGTATGACGCGGAAGCAAGATAATGTAATGAGCACAGCATTTTAACAAGCCCAGGGACTGCACGACCTCTGGCTGTGAAAAAATCTAAATCCCCCCTTATCTCCTCATAAAGAGCTAAGATTGCTGCTGAACTCAAACGATAGCGACTTACAATCTCCTCCTCACTCATCCCATCTAACAGGGTTCTCTCCCTGTACAGACGCGGACGAGGCACAAGTTGTCTCCTCTGTCTTCTCCTCTGATCTCCTGTCCCTCTACCTGTCCCTCGGCCTGTCCCTCTCCCTGTCCCTGTCGTATCCGCGTCACTGTCACTGTCCCTCGGTGTGTCCCTACCTTGCCCTATATGATTCTCTTGATCATCAAGCATGTCATAGAAAAGAATGTTCCTGCGTCTCCTAAACATTCGCAACATTTTGAAATGAGTAGCTGTGAATGAGCAGGTAATGTGCGTCCTTTAAATAGGTATGTGATGATGTCAGGTGACATAGTAAAATGCAAGGTGTTACATTAACATAATAAAGTACTTCTGTGGCAAGCTGTGTGCACTTGTTGTTCTAAGTATTTGTTGTGTGTATTCTGCAGGGAATGATGATATTTGGCAATGATGTGACGTGAAGCTTTGTACAAAGATTGCTTGCAAATAAATAGTTGCATGTGCAATGCATGTAACACTTGTGAACGCAAGAGTCAGTCATGTAATGAGACAAAAAGGCTGAGATTGACGTGGGAAAAGTTTTGTGTAACATGTGTAATTATCCATGTTATTGTGACATGTTGGCAACAATGAATAGTCGTGTGCATATGCATGCATTTGTGTAAGGAGGATAGTTGGTATAGAATGAGTTTACAAGGTGTCCCAATGATGAATTACTGTACATGTGTGTATAAGTTAGGTTGAAGTGCTTGTAATGCAACGGTTACAATGTAAACATGCAATGTGATTGAGCGTCCAATAAGTGACGTCATGAAAATAGGGAGGACCCAAAAGTATATGTAAACATGAGAATACAGATGTACATGAACGTTTAAAGATGCGTGTCACATTACAAGCATTGTGTAATGTAAAGGAAGATGAATATACTGTGTATGTGTGACATGTGTGACGTGTGACATCATGTAAATAATTGTCGCTGAGTTGAGTAAAATGTGTGATATGATGTGAGGTTCTCCTTTAAGAGTGTAGTATAGTATTTTCCCTTGCCACATCATCACATGATGAGTAATGTGACCCGCAAATGCTGAAAACATGTAAAAGTCGAATGTTATGCAAATAAGACACGTCAGCTGTGACACAATGCAGGGAATGCCCCCACACTGTAATGCAAATCCCCCTTGTATTGTGAGCAATGAAACGTAAACAGTACTATACTGTTATACGTCCCCGCTCCATTGACTTCCATTGATGTACAGAAGATTTTTTTTTTCTAAGTGCCGTTCCGGCAGCCTTAGCGATCGTTCTCCCGTCCAAAATGCCAACTTTAGTTGGCGGGAGAAATCGGCCATAACATCTCAATTTCGTAGTGCCGATCAGCCCCGATAAGCTGTTTTTTTTTGTTGAATCCAGCCGATTTAAAAAAGTGGCGATCAGTGTCGAAAACAGGCTTATCGGCAGGCGACTGGCCATAACCAAATTATCGGCTCCGAAACCTGGCGATATGAAGCACTTATCGGCGCTTACTGAATCTCAAACCCAATTTTGGCTATAACATGGCCATATTTCCCTTATCAACGCTTACTGCATGAGGCCCTTAGCGTCTTAAGCCTGTTTTTTGTTGTATACATTTAGTCACGCCCACTAGCACTCCTTTTAACACTTATAATACTTTTAACACTTTGCATTGTAATGTTTATTGGGGGTACATGGGCATTGTTTAAATGTCCCTGGTCATGTGGGCCGTGACGCATGAGAATTTAAACATGATGGAGATGCCAGCAACCCATACTGTGGCCTTTAACTCTGGAATCAAGGGGTCCCCGAGGCTGAAATTAATGCGGTTCAGCTCCGAAGACCCTCTGCTTCAATACTGTGTTATTAATATAAAATTAAAACGGTGTGATCGCCTCTTAGAGTCGCACAGGTAGAGTGACTGATTCTGTATCACTCTAACTGTGCGTCTCCTACAGACAGGTGCAGCCTGGTAGGATTCACACAGCACAAGCCCCATTCAGACGCAGGGAACCCAATTGTGTTAATCCCCATGGGCCATTACCGCCTGCTAAGTACTGCACTGCAGGCTGTCAACGCTTTGCACACGGTTCTCCAGCACCTGCTCTACGGCAGATGACATTACAGCAAAACATTACCCAGGCAGCATATAGTAATTAAAGTTGTACTTACCCCTGCCAAAATGAAGGCCATCCTCGCCCCCCACATCTTCCTCTTCTTCAGTGGACACCCACAGTAAAATAAAAAAACTAAATACTGGCCACTAACCCCTTAATAATCTAAGCGGTTATTAACCACTATGGTGATTAAGGGATTAACCTCATCTCGCTACCCACCCGGTAGGCCTAACAACCCTCCCAAGGGCAACTACCCCACCTCTTCTACCCATTGATTATCACAATATGGGCATGGTTTGCCACAATAGCAATGAATGGGCAAGCTATAAATAAAAATACAAGTACCAAATAAAATACATTACATTTCAATTTAAAAAAAATGCCAGTAAACCAATTGATTGGCACAATGGTACACTATGTCCATAATATGGCCATGGTTTGCCACTATGGCAATGAATGGGAAAGTTACAAATAAAAAACAAGCACCAATAATAATGAAGGGTTAACCCCTCCCACAACCTGCCAGTAGGCCTAACCACCCACCCTATGGAAACTACCCACTTTAACAACCCCTTCTACCCCCAATAAACCAGTTACTCTGGCTTAACCCCTTCATTGCCTTAGTGGCTATCTGCTATGGTAATGAAGCTGCTTTTATTATATTTTAATATTTATTATTGTAGCATTAATTTCAGGTCCGGAAATCCCCTGCTTCCCAAGTTACTGGCCCCGGTAGGTTGTGTGGGTATCCCACTGATTTGTTTAAAGCTCCTGGTCACTTGGGCCGTGACGCTGGAGAATTTAAACATGGCAGGGATACCGGCACACCCTGTAACTCAGGAAGCAGGAGGTCCCCGGACATGAAATGAATGTAAGTCAGCTCCAGAGACCCCTGCTACATTTAAATTTACATTAAAAAATGAACAGCTGTCGCCTGTTAGAGGCGTGCAGGGAGAGGGAATGATTCAGTCTCACTCTTAATGCGTTTCTAACAGCCAGGAGAAGCCTCTTAGGATTCACACAGCGCGAGTCCCAGTCAGACACAGAGACCCCCACTGTGTTAATCTGATGGGCCATTGCAGTCTGCTATGGACTGTCCCACAGAGTGTCCCCGATTTTTGGAATGTGCTCTAGAATCTCCCACGGACGCTGGGCCATAAGGAAAGATTCCACCTATACGTATATGTCTATATGTATATCTGTGTATATATGGTGTATATGTGCAGCATACTGTATATATGTATATATGTGTGAATATGTACTTTTACGCTATTTCCTAACAACATTCTTTATATACTGTAGATCACAGACATAAAATAATTATAGTGCTTTTAATTTGATTGCCCCATACATTCCTCTATCATCTCCATAATGTCTAGGGTGCTTTTGCATTTCAAAAGAATATAGCATTCTACGGTATATTTCTACTGTAAACTTTCACACCAGGCTACCTGTTTGTACCTCAACTTATCTCACACTTCCTGTCTACATCTAGTGTAACCAGATATCCCTCTTACACACACTGTATATCAAACTGTGTTTCTGTATTTCTGCCTCACCCGATCAAGGACCCTGGAAGATTCGAAAGGTTGGAACATATCAACAACTTGTTGGTACAGTAAAAGGTAATATACACCCTCGCCATTCTTTTGTTACTACATGGAAGAAAAGACCAACAGAAATCATGTTTTATCTGCATGTAAACACAAATAATTGCAACAAAAAATGTAGAATCAAATATGTATTGATTTTTTTTGTGGACGTCCTCGATGGGTCTCGTAAAACCAATGTGTCTTGTGGCTCCTGCTGATGGAACAACTGTTCCTGTGCCAGCAGCCATTATTGGTGCTATTGGAATTATTGGTGTCACTACAGCACGTGGTGGTGGTGGTGCTACAACACACGTTTGCCTTATTGTGCAGAATCTACTTGCCTTGTTTTGCACAGGCCCAGTTCTGCTACAGTATCTGAAAATAGAGTGTCTTGCTCCCTGCTTGGATTTGCTCCACTTCTCCCAGATTGTCCATGTCGCGATAGGCTTGTTAATTTTGTTTAGACTTACATCAATCGATTTTAGTGCTGTCATTTGTGTTTCCATTAGATTTTTCATGTGGTTTATGTCTTTAGTGACTTTTCTTTTCAATTCTAGCTGTTCCTGGTCAAGGATTTTTTGGTTCGCCAAAAAAACACTTTTTGACCTGACGAATGGAAGCAATCTGTGGATCTTGTTCAAAAGGGAATTTGTCTGCTTGTATTGCTTCCATGCTTGGATCCTTACACGACTCATCTTCCTCAATTGGTTCATCCTCTCTGTCCAACATTATGGACAGACTTGTGGAGGCAGATAGGGGGAACACATATGATTCTGTGCATAAGGAATCTGGCAAGACCAAAGTAGGATAAGGTTAATTAATATTCACAGGCAATTTAATGTAAATGTGGATAGTTCTGCATAAGACTAAAATGATAAAGCATAAGCCATGTTACAATAGAATGCATTATCACAGTTAAATAGATAATTAAAAATGTACATAACCTCATTTAAACTAACACGTTCAGATGCTATTTATGCCAAGATCACTCACACACCACTTCAAACAGTACCAAAAATAATCTATGGCCTATACACCATACATACTGTATTCTACCTAAACAATTGTCTAAACAACAAATTAAGGGGTGTTGTAGGAGATGGGAAAAGCGGGGGGACGAGTGGGGGGGGGGGGGAGTGAGGGGGGAATAGGGAGAGACATAATTGAGTCATAAAAACTAGATTATGTGATTGCAGGACTATATACATTTGGATGTTTAATTAGTGTCAGATATTTCTGTATCACTTGGTTTGTATACCTATTAAATAATGAAACTAGGCCAGTTTCAAAGTTTTAAAAGTACACATGAGGTTATTTTTCTGTACTCTCATTTATAGCCCACAAATGGTCTGTGATATGAATTATGTTTGTGTAGTTATAAAATGTATATTATAAATTGCTATTCATGAGCAGCTGTTGCTTTTTTAATTTAATGTGTGATGTACATTAGGAATATAATGAGAAAAATATAAATTATGTCAATAAAAAAAATAATAGTAAAATATTTTTGTTTCACTTTATAAATAAAACAATTAGAAAAAAAATGTGGCCAGTAGAATTGGGCCTAACATATTTTACTGACCCCAGAGATGGTGGTGAATCCTCTGGAGCCAAGACGCATCGATTTGATGGTCTGCTGCATCACAAAGACCATTTGGGTGGTATGACTGGTCATCACATTGATAGTACATCCCAATACCATAATTTCTCTGTGATGGCAACAGATGAGGTGTACTAGTTGGTGGCTGTTCCAGCTCTGTTGATAGCGCTCAGACTTCTGCAATGGCAACTCCCTGCCTCCACAGGTATGAAGGTAAGCACTTGGAGCACCAGCTACCATGCCCAAGTGAGGCTGTGGTCATGGAACAGAAGGTGCTATGGACAATTTTTCCACATTTATGCTCTCACCTTGCTCAGGAAATGCTGATGGCCCTGTGTAGAATTATGATTGAAGATTTGAATGTTTTTACTTTGATGTCAGTATGTTAACATAAAATTATTTGTAACATTATTAAATTAGTTAATTGTCCACTGCATGGCATAACTATGTATTTGTCTTGAATATAGGGTGATTATTGCTTAAGGTGTGCAAAGCTTGAAATGTTACAAAGACACATTGTAATGTGAGTTTGTCACTTAAAGCCATACAATATATATTACGTTTAAATCTTGTGACTAAATTACATTTAGCTTCCCATGACCACAACATATAAAATTGAGGTTAATCAGGTCAGTAAGGAATAACAATATATGTAGTAGTTTTTTCTTAGCAGAGCAGCAGTGTCTGCAATCTAACCTTTTTATTTTTACATTCACTGTTCCAGACGTGACCTTATTTTCTGTATTACTACTTCATCCAGTGTAAAAGCAGATATGTATTAATGAGTGTGTAATTGTTTAAGTTATGTATTTAACGGAGAAGTACTACTGCTGAAATGTTAACATACAGTAGACATATTAATGTGTTATGATGCTTTATTCTTTGGCATAAACCCATTGTTGCACTGTCGTTTATTTTGAGTGCTGGGAATCCCCCCCCCCCCCCTTTACTGAAATAGAAGCTGTGGCGACATTACTGTAAATCATTGAACACTGGATGTTGAATCGCTATATTGCCCTATTAAAACTTACTACCGTCCTTCATGTCATAATACTCACCTTCTTCATGGTCCGACTCACGGGACACGATGTACCTATATCAAGTCAAGCCAAACACAAGTCAGGACATCAGGATCGAGTTGATCTGCTCTTTCATCGGGGTCAATCTGCAGAACTACTGCAGGTGGGAGCTGCGAACAGCAAAGCTCAGAATAATCTATATTTTTATGTCTGCTCTCCACACTTTCACTGCTTCTCTTCCCTGTAGTTGTGCTGCCTTAGGAAGGGGAACCAGAAGAGTAATGATGTTGGGCCAAAAAAAAAAGCATGATAAAGAGAGATGTAGATGCAACACAGAGAAAGACATAAGGGTGCAGAAAAGACATCTGGGTTCATGTGTGTAAAAGGGATCCCTCCTAATTTTGTTTACATCATTGCCGTCACATCACAATCCTGTGATCACAACTTTTTTGGAGGGGGCATGGCACTCTCACTGGTACAGACCCTTCAGCGTAAGGGAAAGAAACCTATTTCAGTAAAGTACCTATTGACGTCCCAAAAGACATATGCAACACATGGAGAGGCATATCTGAGATACACATGTAATACTTGGGACATACAGTATGCTTGTTTGAATATGCAAGTTTTCAAAAGATTTTAAATATCATATTTCCCAGGTATCTCTCTCTCATCAGCACTAATTACTGTTATTGTTAACACAATGCTCTTTTCGGCGGGAAAGTAGAACTTAATGTTATATTATCAGCTGTTGAAGATATGCATTAAGGCATAACTGATATTTTCAGTGGCCATGTGTAAGGAAAATGAAACCGCCCCATTCAAGCCCTAAACTTATCCTCACTAGAACATTTAGAAACTTTAACCCACAACAGTTTCTGGATGACCTTACCAACTGCTCATGGCACAGAATCGATTTAATTCCCGACCCTGATTCTGCACTCGACTATTTCCAATCCGAGTTCTTAAAACTCTGCGATACCCATGCTCCACTACGCAAAATAAGGGTACGGGGGGCCCACCTTCCATGGGTTACAACTGACCTTATAGCACTCTACCAGTTCAGGGATGCCTTGTGGAAAAGCTACAAAGTAACTGGCACTACCAAGGATCTCAATCACTACAGATGCCTGCGGAACATGTGCACAAGGCAAACAAGGCACGCAAAAGCACAATATTACTCTGACAATCTCCACCAGAATACATCAAACCCAGCAAACTTCTGGAGGGTTATCAATAATATATTCCAGCCTTCTAACCATCAATAACCAAGTAATATCACTAAGGGGGATATTACTCTGACAAACCCCACTGACATTGCAAATGCATTCAATGATTAGTTTGTGGGGTGTACCACTAACTTACTAGCGAAACGCAGCCCAAACCACAAACCTGAATCTCATCCTGGGAGAACCCCTATAGTCCCACCCCCTCCCAACACTGCCCACAATTTTCAATTTGGCCCAGTATCCGAAGAGGAGATTACACAAGCGCTCCTCAAATTAAAACTAAGCAGCCAATGTGGACCTGACTTACTACAATCTAGGTTCCTATAACTTGGTACCCCAGCCATTGCCAAACCAATTGCTTCCATAGTCAACTCTATCTTGTCTGCAGGCCATATCCCTAAGACCTGGAAAACTGCCAGAGTTGTCCCAATCTTCAAAAGTGGGGACAAAAACACTGTCTCAAACTACAGGCCAATCTCACTTCTCCCAATTCTATCAAAAGTCAGGGAAAAATGTGTCCACTCCCAATTATGCGATTACTATACCAAGACAAATTTCCCTAGCCAATTCCAATCTGGCTTTCGCCCCGAACACTCCACCGTAACTACCCTGCTAAAAGTTTGCAATGAAATTCAGTGTGGAAGGGAACTGGGACAACTCACTGGTGCAGTATTCCTAGATTTTGCATTGGCTTTTGATACTGTTGATCATGCTATCCTGCTTAACAAACTCCAGAGCTCTGGAATAGGGAAGCATTCTTTAAACTGGTTTCAGACCAATCTATCAGGTAGATCCCAACATGTGTCCATCTCTGGCTCTAACTCCAATCCCCTGGATATTACCTGTGGTGTCCTGCAAGGCTCTCTTCTGGGTCACCTACTTTTCTCAGTGTTCATCAATGATCTTCCCACAGCTTGTAAAGAAGCCTCAATACACATGTATGCAGATGACACAATCCTATATGCACACAGCCATAAACTCTCTGACCTTCAACACATACTTCAGTCTGACTTTTTGAGACTCAAAAATTGGATTTCCCAAAACAAACTGTTTTTAAACACTGACAAGACTGTAACAATGGTATTTGCTACCAAGACTACATTTGTAAAGCTTCCAGCGTCTGAGCTCCAGATTAGGACCAACGCTAACACCACCATAACCCCTGTCACTAGTTTTAAATACCTGGGCATATAGTTTGACTCCCACTTAACATTCGGGATGCACATTGATACCCTGACAACCAAGACCTATGCCAAACAAGGGGTACTTTACAGGAAAAAATTCTCCCTAAGTCTCCTGGTCTGAAAGCGTATCGCACAGCAGATGCTAATGCCAATTATTGATTTGGAGACATAGTATATGGCTCTGCACCTCAAACCCACCTTAGCAAACTTGACACCCTCTACAATTCAATTTGTCATTTTGTTCTCCAATGCAACTACAACACACATCACTGCGAAATGCTCAAAGAACTAGATTGATCATCACTCGAGTCTACGCGCAAAGTTCAACTTTCCTGTCTTGCCTTCAAATTCTTTATGGGCAAGCTACCCAGCTATCTGAACAAGCTCCTCACCCCTACCACATGCAGCACTTATCATCTGAGATCAGACTCCCAAGGCTCAAGAAAGTGTCTGGCCGTTCCTCCTTCTCTTACTGTGCACCCCAAAACTGGAACAACCACCACCAGTTTAAGATCTTTTAAATCTAAAGCTGTCTCACATTTTAATCTGGTCTGTAACTGTTGTATACGCCCATAAAATATATTTTCTTTAACTGTGCATGCAATGTCTTGTATATAATGTATACCCTGTTCATTTATGCAACTGTATTTGTAACCATGTACTGTATTATTTGTCTTAACTCTGTGCCCAGGACATATTTGAAAATGAGAGGTAACTCTCAATGTATTACTTCCTGGTAAAATATTTTATAAATAAATAAATAACGTGATATTAACTCACTTAACAGAGCTTTGTGGAACTGGCCCTCAGAGTTACTGCAGAAGTTTACAGTACAAAGGTAAAGTAAAGCACTGCACCAAGAAGAAATATGGCTAGAATATGATTTGTGGCATTATTGGAACCAAATAGGCACAAACCTAGAAAAAAGGAAGATATAGAGCAGAAATGTCTATTATTACTTACGTTTTTAACTTTCTTTGCACACCTTTGCATATGAGGGTTCAGTTGAGGAAATATATCCCTTAGAGCCTACTTTTATTTTACATTGTTATACATTTTTTCACTTCCGGGTGAGACTTTCTTTAATCTTCATAACAAATTAATTATATTAATTAACTTTTAAGTATTAAGTTTTTTTTTCTGGATCATTAATTCTTCCATGTATTGTATAAAAGGAAAAACTAGATACTAGTAACTATGGGATACAGGAACTTCAATAAAAAGAAAGACTTTTTCAATAACAATGCATTCACCAAATTATCGTACCAATTTGCCTTTGTCATTTGTTAACCCTGATATAACAAGTTGTACATTTTTTTCTAAAGATGATGAAAATAGAAGCAGATTGACAGTTATTTGACAATAGATCTAAAGCAAGGAGGGAATAGAAACAAAGCCACTGGAAACTACTGTATTTTTAGAATTTCTTCTGACTGCATAGATTATTTCTCATGAGCAAAAGTCTATATTGTATAGATGATGATATGTACACAGCCATATGTATATAGGAAAACGAAAAGCCAAACATAGTGCAAACCAATAATAATATATGACAATTTAATCTATAAAACCATAAGGATGTACGCTTACATCAATAAAAACACATAATGGGCACATAAAAAAAGCGAACACTGCTTCACATGCTCTCACCCCTCCGCACGGATCTCCCATCTTGAGATAGACTCCCGACGAAGTGACGACAGCGAAACGCATAGAGTGGAGAGCGCCCTGCTGACGCCACTCACCTGTACCTGCCTGCACTTGGGTCCCCTCAATATGGCGAAGTTTGCACGCGCCGCAAAACCGGAAGCAAAACGCCGGGAAACCGGAAGTGACACGACAGGAGATCCGTGCGGAGGGGTGAGAGCCTGTGAAGCAGTGTTCCCTTTTCCTATGTGCCCATTATGTGTTTGTATTGATGTAAGCGTACATTCTTATGGTTTTAAGGTTTTAATTGTCATATATTATTACTGGTATGCACTATGTTTGGCTTTTCGTTTTCCTATATACATATAGCTGTGTACATATCATCCTGAGTGACATCCAGTCACAGGAAGTGATTTGATCCCCAAGACCACAGAGTATAGAGAGAGGTTGGATCTACATACCACATCCCACTACAACTACCCACCTGAGTTTGGGTTACATGCTTGATTTTTTCAGAGAAAATGTGAGTTCTGAATTTAAAGAAGTCTACAGAAAGTAACAACCTATAATACAAAATATACTAAGTGTATTGACCCAGAAACATAACCAACAATAACAAATAGAAATAGAAAATGATCTCTAGAATAGCTCATCCTATATACTGTAACTATAAGAGGAAGGGGAGAAAAAAGTAATTGTGATAATTAAAACCATTTATCTCCTAACTAAGTCCCATCAGGTATCAAACTTGTGAACTACGTATGACCCTACACCCAAACATTGTTGAATAGGTATTTGTTCAATGCCCATCAAAAAAACCTTTTGACACATTGTTATGTTGTTCCAAAAAGTGCTTTATGATAATGTACAGTATGTAAATCTGATTTTGCATTATTAATTAATAATATATGTATTATACAGTAGCAACGTGACAGCGTGATTGGTGAAAAATCTGGCGCTAATTAAATACTAGTGATCACTTAAAATACAGTGACTATATAACACACATATAGTGATTCAGAATAATATAGTGCCTAAAAATAGTGCAATAGTGAAAAAAAGTATAATATAGGTTGTAACCCCCTGCTCAGACCCTCTGGAAGGGACTGTCTTCACTGGTCCCAGATGATCAATATGTATTTTCTCAACCCAGGGGGAGCATGTAGGGAAAGAACAACAAAGAAAAAAACACACTAAGTGCAAACAATTTTGTTCAAGGGTGATATATGATGCTTGGCCCCTGTGTGCTCCCTACTCACAGAAAGTTAGTAGGATAAGTGCAGTGGCGGGATATGTGAAGTCAGGTGGATCTCACTGGACATATGCAGGAAGCAGCTAGAACTGGGATGTCAGTTGCAAACGTACATGGAAAGATAAAAACAGACCTCCATGGTGCAGATCAATGGTATAGGGATAAACTTTATATAATATTAAAATGTGCACTCACAATGTTAAAAATCAATATAAGCGTTATTCACTGTATAAGTGATAAGGAGTGTAAGGGTGGTTGCCGCAGCTCACCGCACCGCCGCCGTCTCGGATGGGCTTCTCCACAGTCTCCCCGTGGCTTCCTCTGCACTGTCCAGATGCTGGAGATCAGATGAAAGACCTCACCACCGCAACCCCAGGCAAGGATAACCTCTATATCAAGTTCAATCTGGATGTAAATCGAATAATCCAGGTGCACAGGGGGACTTCGGCAATGCCGCAGAGAAATCCATGCTCGGTGTCAGATGTAAATTCACAATGCCAGCAAACAGCTTAAAGCAAAAGCCCCAGGTGTAGTCCAAAATCGGGGGGACAGGGACGGGGAGGGGACAGTGCTAAGCACGGTACATCAGCCACATCGCTCTCACGTACTGCACTTAGCCCTGCCCCCCGATTCATCTGATATCATCCAACTAGTCCCACCTGTTGTCAGGTTTGTACACACTGCGATTTTGTCACAAATGTTTGTGAGTTTGCATTTTTAAGGTTACTCCAACCTACTGTAGTTAATGTATTAAACGGTAACACACTATGGGGTATGCGCTTCTATTTTTAATCTTTTATATATGTACTATAATCAATAAATGAATTTCTCATATATATTCTTGAATACAGTACACTGATTGATAAAATTATAGGTGTGCTTGAGAGAATAAACATACAAAATGCTCCTACGAATCAAAAAAATAAGGAACCGGACGATCCGCTGCAGATCCAAATCCATAAAAATGTGCCCATCTCTAGTTTAAATAGCACTAGTGGTAAATATATCACCAGTATTAACACAACATATATGAATGGATTACTGTATGTTGTAACTGCATGTAAGACAATACATTCTAGTTTTTTTCAGCAATATGTTTGCTAACTGTTTTTAAGAGCCAACCACTTGAGTTAATACTGTATATTTGGCAAACAATATTGAATTCAGACAAAAATGGGAGAGAAGCCCCCACACTGATGCTGCAATACTGCGAAGTTCACAATTAATAAATAATGAATACAAATATGCCGGTATGAATAAAGATTAAATCCGTGGCTCCTCCAGTGCAGCCCAAAATAGCGCAAAGTCAGTGCTGTTACCACCTCACCTGTACCCTGTCGGGAAGACCCTCACGTCTCCTAGCTAGCTGTCTCCCCTGCACGAACAGCAACCGAGGGAGCCTATCTCCCACCTCGGCACTGTGTCCGAGGGAGTCCACCTCCCACCTCGGTGCTGTAACCGAGGGAGCCGAATCTCCCACCTCGGAGTGGTAACCGAGGGAGTTGGAACCTCCCACCTCAGACCGCAGGGATGACAACCTGGGCAGCCCAAACTGAAATAAGGGCAGGGACCTGGAAGATGAGCCTCCTATTGTCCCACCGGGAGCCATAGTACCACCTGCGCGATATGACCCGATGCCGTGCAGGGGGTAGGGGCTGAAGGTTGACCGGCAACCATCCACAACTAAATGCCGGTCTTCTCGGTCAGATCTTGACTCCCGCTGATGTGAAGGTGAAGGGATAAAGCACCGACACCGCACCGGCTACACAAGTACCACAGAACAGCTCTGGAGTAAATCTTCCTGATGAAACAGCTGTGGAAATGACCGGACAAGCGTGCTTCAATACCATAGTAGATGCAGAAAAAATGGGGGTGAAGGTAGAGCACTGCAAAAGCAAAGGGCTGGAGGCAAAAATAAAAATAAACTACTTTATTGGGCAATTATGCCATGAGAACTGACAGACACAGTTAAAAAACTCTGACGCGTTTCCCGCCGATGAGGCGCTTTATCAAAGAGTACTTGTGTTCATTCCATGCCTGGTAATATAGTGGTCTGATGTGTGTGCACACCTTCAAACCAAATTATATCAATTAGGTAATCAAGAGGTCAAAAACATCATTAATTAAACAGTTCATGAACAAAGTTATAGAGCACAAGGTTGCCTCATCACAGCTGATCACTAACCAGGAAAAAATGAACTATGTTTAAAAACACAAAACATAACAAAAATAGACATTTGTAAGATAAACCAAACATATTCACCATGTATATCTAATTCCAAAAAAAGTAGTAACATCTCATGGAAAAATAAAAAAAGAAACAAAATTACAATATAATAAATAAAATTGAAAAATAATAAACTAAATAAATAATACATGTGAAAAAATAAAAATAATAATTAGAAATTATATATAAAACATAAGTAAAAAGTAATAATAAATAAAAAGTGTATATGTAAACATAAAAGGCAATACAAATTTGAAATAATAAAAAAATAATAATAATGAAATGTTAAAAAAAACCCTTCTTGGAAATATATAACAATGATGTCATCTTGGTCCATATCAGAATTGAAAATGTACAAGTAGATAAAGAACAATTAGAAAAATCTACAATATACAATAACATATTTTATACAAAGAAAATACATTTGTAATAATTATGATAAATATATAATGCATAAAGTCTACAAGATGACACATAAATAAACCATCATATTAATTCAACACAAATGATATGAAGGAAAAAGTCATAGTATAATTAAATATAACAAATTAATAATAATTTTCCTCAACAGATTAAACCAAAGGAAAAAGATTATAATACATAGATCAGATGTACTGGATAAAAAGAAAATATATCTTGGGGTCAAATGGATCAGAATAAATTTATGTATACCTAAACAATTAATAGATAAATAATAAATAACATATCTATATTTATAAAAAATGCTTAAACTCCCAATCTATGTTGATACCTGAAGGGTACAAAGTATCTAAGGTATATATCCAGTACATCTCTTTTTGGTTCAACATATGTAGTCTGTCACCTCCCCGAATTGGGGGATTGATCTGATCTATGCCAGAGAAAGAAAAATTCTTAATGGTACCTTGTGGGCATGTGGAGAAATGTCTTGAGACTGGATGTGATAGGTCTTGTTTTTTAATGGCACAAACATGTTCCATAATCCTTTGTTTAAGTGGTCTAATGGTTCGGCCAACATAGCCCCTATCACATCCACATCTCAAGAGATAAATTGTATAGCTTGAATTACAATTCATAAAATTCTTGATTGTACGTATGGTTTTGGGAAAAACAGAGGTCACTTGTTTAATGGGATTGACATATTTACATATTACATAATGACCACATGTATAAAACCCTCTGGGAATGTTGTTTATTTTCCTTTAATATGTTCCAGAGTTAAATAAACTTGGAGAAAGAAACGACCCCAGGGATTTTGCTTTTCTAAAAACAAATTTAGGTTTACTGTCAAGAATGATTTTGAGATCACTGTCCAATTTTAATGTATTCCAGTGTTTGTATATGATAGATCTTATTTGGTCAGATTGTCTACTTTGTTGTGTGATGAATAAAGGAGTTGTCACCTCGTTACATGATAATTTCTGTTTGGAGTAACCCTTACGTTTCAACTGAAAATCCCTTCTGTCCAAAAGTTTGACTGAATCAAAAGCATCTTTGATATGAGACTCTTGATAGCCTCTGGCCCTAAATCTAGAGATTAAATCCATAGACTGTGTTTCAAAGGCCTCGTCTATGGAACATAATCTTTTCAATCTGATAAATTGTCCCTTTAGAATACCTTTCTTTAGAAATTTTGGATGGTTACTATCAGCTCTTAGATAAGAGTTGCGGGCATTAGGCTTAAACTCCCAATCTATGTTGATACCTGAAGGGTACAAAGTATCTAAGGTATATATCCAGTACATCTCTTTTTGGTTCAACATATGTAGTCTGTCACCTCCCTGAATTGGGGGATTGATCTGATCTATGCCAGAGAAAGAAAAATTCTTAATGGTACCTTGTGGGCATGTGGAGAAATGTCTTGAGACTGGATGTGATAGGTCTTGTTTTTTAATGGCACAAACATGTTCCATAATCCTTTGTTTAAGTGGTCTAATGGTTCGGCCAACATAGCCCCTATCACATCCACATCTCAAGAGATAAATTGTATAGCTTGAATTACAATTCATAAAATTCTTGATTGTACGTATGGTTTTGGGAAAAACAGAGGTCACTTGTTTAATGGGATTGACATATTTACATATTACATAATGACCACATGTATAAAACCCTCTGGGAATGTTGTTTATTTTCCTTTAATATGTTCCAGAGTTAAATAAACTTGGAGAAAGAAACGACCCCAGGGATTTTGCTTTTCTAAAAACAAATTTAGGTTTACTGTCAAGAATGATTTTGAGATCACTGTCCAATTTTAATGTATTCCAGTGTTTGTATATGATAGATCTTATTTGGTCAGATTGTCTACTTTGTTGTGTGATGAATAAAGGAGTTGTCACCTCGTTACATGATAATTTCTGTTTGGAGTAACCCTTACGTTTCAACTGAAAATCCCTTCTGTCCAAAAGTTTGACTGAATCAAAAGCATTTTTGATATGAGACTCTTGATAGCCTCTGGCCCTAAATCTAGAGATTAAATCCATAGACTGTGTTTCAAAGGCCTCGTCTATGGAACATAATCTTTTCAATCTGATAAATTGTCCCTTTAGAATACCTTTCTTTAGAAATTTTGGATGGTTACTATCAGCTCTTAGATAAGAGTTGCGGGCATTAGGCTTTCTGTATATATCGGTCTGTATGGTTAAAAGGGGATGATAGACAGCACTCTGATAGTGTTAAATATATGCAATTGCAGGGTGCACGGAACAAAAGGGGACCCTTATTCCCCTGTATAGTACTAACAAACCTACGTAAGTACCAGCACTCACTGTCTAATAGCTAAATGATGAAAACAGTTGTAATGCAGAATAAACATTTAATAATAAAAAAATGAACCAGAAATAAATCAAATGTGTTTGCAGAAACCAGTATCACAAATGGGCATGTCACAAAGTGAGGGGTGGGGGGGGGGGGGGGGGGGGAAAGGAAAAGGGGAAATAACATGAAACACAAGGAATATACACAAAAAACGGAGAACGGAAAGTATGCTAGGGGGACGACGTTTCGAGGGACTACCTCTTCATCTGGCCCATTCCCCCTGGTCCAAAAGGACCGAGAGGTACTTCCCTAAGCCTCCCTTCCCCTATACCTGGTCAAATCAGACACCCCTGAAAATAGATAGTAAACATATAGTGTAAGCTAAATACAGCTAAACAGCTAATAGCAGGGCAGCAAGAATCCACTAATGGTACAGTTAAAGCTGAACACAGTGCTCCACACGAGCAGCTGAAGGAGCAGAGCCACTGAGGGTTTGACCACTTCATTTATTTTTCTCATTAACCTTTCACTGACTGTGTGGACTCTTGGTGCTCATTTGCAAGCTGCTTTCTTGCAAGCTGTGTTCAGCTTTAACTGTACCATTAGTGGATATCTTGGAATTGATAGCAGACATTTAAAAAATATATATATAAAGCATTATAATCGCACCTGGTAACAAAATAAAAGTGGTTAAAACAATAATAAAAAAAATAAAAAAAACCCTATATCTCTTGCCTAACTTAGTGTCCGATAAAGCATTGCCAGTGCTTTACTAACTGCTAACGTAACCAAGGGGTTAACCCCTCCCACCAAACCCAGCACCCCCTAGACTAGGCTAGGTGTTTGGAGGTTGTGGTGACGAGTGTGGATTAGTATCGATTTCTGAGTGAGTTGTCTTCTGTTATTATATCTTCATTTCATATTTGCTTTTCTTGCCAATCTGAACGTTTTTTGTAAGTTTGTCATTTTTTTCAATACCATTTATGTGCGTGTGTGTGTGTTTGAGGAAGTGAGAAAAATGGAGGCTAGGAGTGGACGTGGGAGTTGATGTACGAGTTGACATGGGAGTTGATGTCAGAGGAGTGGATGTGGGAATCAGAGGAGCGGATGTGGAAGTCAGAAGAGCAGATGTGGGTGTCAGAGGAGTGGATATGACAGGAGTGGACATGACAGGAGTGGAGACGTGGGGAGAGGTAGGGGTGTCCAGCAAGGGATCAAGGGATCAAGGGCAACAACAGGCTCAGGGAGGAGTGGACAGGGAGAGAGGGAAAGTGATCAGCAGGCCTCTAAGGCCTCAGAGGTTGATGCTCCGGCTGATAAACATTACCGAATTGTCCGTGGTACCTTCTGTACAACAATCATAGCCTCACATGGGCATGGAAGCTGGTGCACCCAGTGCTTCCTTTCATATCTGTGGAGGCAGTGAGTCACCACAGCACCGTTGGAAGTTTGAGCGACATCGCCGGAGATGCTACCTCCGCCATATAGTACACCTCATACATAGCCATCGCCGAGAAATTATGGCATTGAGGCATGCTAGGAGCAACACGATGACCAGTCATACCACACAAATGGTCTATGTCATGCAGTAGACAATTGAATCAATGAGTCCTGGTTCCAGAGCGTCCACCACCATCTCTGGGGCTAGTACAACTTCTACGACCCAATCTCCCAGCCCTATCAGGATCCATGATCCTCTGCACGCTCCTTGCTTACCCCAACTCGCGACCGGGTGTTCCGCTTCTCCTGCCTCCTGCAGCACATCTTGTCTGCCAGTGAATCCCAGCATTCCATCTAGGGGCGCACGTGGACCACACTCTGCACTAAATGCCATCCCCGCTGGCCCCACCTCCAGGCTACGCTCACGCGGTGATGCCACAGTCTCGCAGTGCGCACCCGCTATGTGTGGCACTCACACACATGTACAGAACCTTCCTTGCCCCTCTGCCTATACTACACCTGTTGCTGATTCGTCTGCCTGAGTATACACCTGTGCTAAATTTCTCCAGACCACCACAGCCAGGCATACTCCTGAGTATGCTCCAACCTCATTGGACAATCTCCCTTTATATGCTCAGCTGACACACTGGCAAATTGGCTGAGCATATGCCAGCGCGTATGCGGCGACGCCAGCATTCAAGGCACTACCTAATGTTTGTTTATTTTAGCAATACAGTAGTTTCATTTATAAAGTGAATCAAAAACCTAAAATAATTATAATTTTTTTTCCAGAAATTATATATTCAATTATAAAAAAAATATGACAAAATGTATATATTTCTCATAATATTCCCATGTTGTCCATAATCAACATAATTTATATAAATGCACATCATATATTACTTTATTAGTGTAGTGCAAATACAAAAAGCAACAGCTACTGTACTTATTAATGGCAAGTTATAACATATATTCTTACTATATAACTACACAAACATAGTTCATATGACAGACCATTTGTGGGCTTTAAATGATAGTCCAGAAAAATAATCTTCTATCTCCTTTAAAACCTTAAATACTTACCAAGACAAAAAATTATCAGGATGATTAACTAGGTGTACAAAACAAGTGAAACTCACAAATATGTGACAATAAATAATGAAACATAAAAATGAATATAGTCCTACAATCACATAATAATCTACTTTCTTTCTCACTCAAATCTGTCTCCCTATATTCCCCACCACACTCTCTCTCTTCACCTACCTCTTCTCTCTCTCTCTCTCTCTCTCTCTCTCTCTCTCTCTCTCTCTCTCTCTCTCTCTCTCTCTCTCTCTCTCTCTCTCTCTCTCTCTCTCCACCCCCATCTTCTCTCTGTCTCTACCCACCCCCACCCCCATTTTTTTGGGGGGGTTATACAATTGATTAGACAGCTTGCAGGTATCTGTTTCAGTGTATAGGCCATAGCTAATTTTTTGTAGTGGTCTTGGTGGTGTCTGTGTGATCTTAGCGTAAATGGAATCTCAACATGTTAGTTCAAAAGAGGTTATGTAGAATTCTGGTGATCTATTTATCTGAGATAAAGCATAATCCATGTAGCAATGTAATTAATTCTTATTTTAATCTCACGCAGAACTAACCACATGTACATTAAATTATCTGTCAAAATTAATTGACGTTGTCCTACTTTTGTTTCAACGTACAAGGGAAGGGGGGAAAATGTAGGACCCTCACTACAGCTTGATAAGTGGTGTGATGGGAGGCGCTTCAAGAGGGAAAAATAATGGTACACGAACTATGAAGAGAAAGTATTCCCAAGAACTGAAGTGCTCAGTTTCCACTGTGTCTGAGTTGTATAGATTTGTTGAGAACGAAGAAACCGGAGCACAGCCAATTGTGTCTGAGTTGTAGGTAGATGTGATTAAAACTGTCAAAGTTTATTAGAGATTAACTCAAAGAAATAAAACATAATATACACAAGGCGACGATAATGATTTTTAGTAGTAAAGGGTTAATACCCAGATCATCAGTGGTTAACAATAACCAAGCGAAAGCGTTAAAAATAGATTGCTAATCAGGTCTTCTATACAAATTCTCAACAACTAGCAGTATTCAAAGAGGCATATTTGTGATAAAAATGTTACTTTAATATCAAACTTGACAAGGTAGATCTAATATTTAAGTGTACAGAGATACAAAGTCACAAGTGCTAGTGGTGTATTGATTTAAGGTCTCATGATGCATATGCAGTTCAGGACTCCTATAGTAGTGTAATGGTGTACAATGCAACAAGCAGAAAATTGACAAACAGATGCAGCGGCCGTTATTCGAACACTTCACACGTTGTATACCTCGGAATACCCACGTCATTGTGCGTGATTTCTTCCAACCGTACCGCCTTAAGACTCATGTTGACTCGTGTTTTTATCGTGTGCAGAAAATGGCATTTTAGCGTTGTCTGCAATACCATCGAGAAAATCAAATGGGCAATCGCAATTCAACCTGTCTTTTATTGCCGTACAGTACTTTGTGTCTGTAATTGTAATTGTAATTTTAAAATTAACATTACAAGTTCAAACTGTATAGTGTATAGTGTACATGAGAAAGAAGTTCTTTCTGAGGCTCCTTAGACATTTCATAGATTAAAAATATGCGCATACATACATACAGTACAGTAACAAAAGTATTTTGTACGAATTAAGTGTTGTAACTGTACAGGATAATAAAGGGAAAAGGAGTAATACAAAAATACAACGTTGCTTCTTTTTTAAAATGTAATATATTTTTTCCGCTCATGCGTGTACAGTATGTCTAATTGGAACCTTGTTGAAACGCATATGTGTGTCATCACATTTAGACGCATGCGTGTATGTCTTTGAACTACAGGTACAGGTATAATCCTGCACAGCCAGATGTGTGTGATACTGACTCCACTTTCTGGGGGATTTGGCGAGAATGACTTCTCATTCAATGTGAATTTCAAGTCTGAAAAAAAAAGAGACCCATTTTTTTTCTCGACATGGGCTTACTTAACAATTTTTGCTATTCTTACAATCAATCACTAGCTTTTAAATTCTACACTACAGTCATGTAAACTGTACTTTATGAGGTGGGTGGCATACTGTAATTTTTATTTGGGGGTGGGTTCAAAACATGAACTGTTCAAAAGATTTCTTTGAACTTTTGCTGCTTGATGTCAAAGTTTATTTTCTGAGAATAAAAAGATGCTATGATTTCCGGTATTGCGCATGCGTCATGTCACATCATTGGGAATTAAAGCAGCAGTTCAAGCAATATTCTACATGTGTGTCTGTACGATGAGAACAAACTTCTGATAGGCTCTGGCTCTTGAGCCTCGCCCTCTCCCTAGCTGTCCACCAATTGTACTGTATCTACTGTAGTACTGTAACTGCTCAGTCAATCATATTAAATAACCCTGTGCAAAGCGATTGATTACAGGAGAACCGACCAATCTGCACTTTACTGTAGCTACAGAAATCACTTGTCTGTGTGCATATTGTATTGATGCACATATTTTTTTAATACTTTTTTTTAAAACACGGCAGCTTGAACTGCAGCTTTAAACTTAATACTGTACTGTATAGTATACTTTAGTACATTATATTTACCTTCATTATAAACATTGCCAAAAAGGTGGAGATGAGCCACTTTCACTCCCGTAGTCTGCATTATAGTTGACAGGTGACAGCTGGCCTGCTACACGTGTAGTTGACAGCTGATATCTTTTTGGTACACGCAAGCTTGCTGGTACCTGTATGTGAAATCAGGCTCAGGCTGGAAATTTTGCAGGTATTCCGGCGAAGACAGGTAGCAAAGACCGGTCGGACCGTTATTTTAAGACGTTGCTGGCGCTGTTGCCGGCACTGGCACATTGCTGGATTGGGATTGACGAATCTTATATGGATTAAACCAGACCTTTCTCCTTTTGCAGTTGCCATGTTCAAACATACTGTAAAAATCTGGGACCACACCCCAATACCCTCTTCTATCTCTGGGTGCAGGGTTGATAGGAAAAAATCACTGAGAAAATTTATAAAAATCATAGTTCGAAATGAAATATTCATATATTTCTGCTTCAGTTGCCACGTTATCTGCTGCAGCATTACTGTAATTGCAGAACATATTAAAAATACATGACTACAGTCAGGTTATTTATACGTGTACGCTGTACACATGGTGTCCATTCCAGTCAGCAATTGTGCAAGGATACTGTAGGAACGTAGAAGAAAGCACAGAGCATTGAGTTTTATGAGTTTTTATTATGAAACGCCTAAATTTGATAACGTCTTCAGCTTCTTCAAGGACCAAGGTCGATTCACAATGGACCACTGTGGTAAACTTGGTTTTTATCTGTTTTTTAAACACCTGCAAATTGACACAGTAGCACAGTACTGTACACATTACAATTCATTCATTTTTGCCACCTGGCAGATACGCGAAGAATTGCACCCAAAGAAATCCTAAACCATTAAATTAAAACAGATCAACCGCGGTAAACACAGGAGTGCCTGGCATGCCTGCGACGTGAATACGGCATGAATACCGCGTGGAGAAAAGCAGCGCACACGAAAACGGCTCCGTGATTTGTTAGAATAACGGCCGCTGCATCTGTATAATGAATAGAAATGCCACTTCCTGTTAGCATCTTCTATCTATCAGCAGCATGCAGCACATGTGCTGGTGAACCACGGACCAAGAGTCGAGCTTTGTGGAACAATGCTTGGGAGGGGGAATAGCCCATTAGTATTAACACAGTGATACACAATCAGTGCTGAGTGAGGTGTACATAGTACTGCTTCACCTCCACAAAACCTTCCCCTGAGGAAGTGACATCAGTCACGAATCGCGTTGGGTCAAAGGTCACGGCGCCATCGGAGAGAGCTGGTTGCGTACAGCGTTCCTGTCCACCCCTGCAAGAAACGACGTCATCGTGAGAGAGGTCTCAACCGATGTGTGCAGTTGTGTGCAGCTCCCCTTCCCCTGTGTCTATTTTGGGAAACTACCTGCACATTGGAGGGAGACAGAGTCATCACCCAACACACCCAAGCGCTTACGGAGGACTCTCCCTGCATTTGGCACTCGTTCCTGTCTGGTTACACATGCTCAGAAATCCGGTCCTGCTGTAAGTAGGGTTTTGGGTTTTAACCCCTTGATGACCCGCTGCAGCAGGCTCCTTTGTGTTATTAAATAGTTTTTTATTTCAGCTTCTGTGTTTTATGTTTATGTCCTTGTTTGTTGTCTGTATTGTGTTTAACTGTTTTTTTAAGGTTTTTATTCAGGTTACACTATGATAACTGTTTCTGTTTCTGTCCACATGTCACGGACCACTTGATTGGAGAATTCCTGTTCATTGGACTTATTGGACTCTCTCTCCTCTCCCCTGTTTTGGACTTATTGGACTCTAAATCCTTGTGGGCGCTGGTTTGCATTTGTTCCTTTTGTCTCTTCTGGTGTTGTTCATACCAGTTTCCCTGGCTGCCCTGGTATATTTTTCATTCACACCTTTTACAATATACTGTCTAGTTTTGAAGGGGATTAGCGCTTCATGGCACTTTCTTTTTGTGTTGCTGTTTTTTGGACTTCTAGTGCCAGCTGCTTTTTCCCCATCTGATCTTTATATGTTTTTTATATTATTTTTTATTATTTTTATTATTTACATCTAAATACATTTGTGTATTCTAATTCCAGTTTTCTATTGCCATCTTGAGTCCACATTAGTGACAACATGAGTAGTTTATTTCACTCTAGACTGCATAGAAAACAGATGATTGATGAAATATTCAGTAATCCTAATTCTGAATATAGTACTGAACCTTTAAGAGCAGACTTTCATCCTCTCTTAGAACAACTAGAAAGACTTCTCACTATTGAGAATAGGCATTTTTGGGAAGTCACAGCCCTGAGCAAGTATTTAGAAAATGGTAGAATATCACGTGGACTTAGTATCTTAAAAATGCCCACTATTGATACCAGTAATGAGGTATTTTTAAAAGAATGGAACAACATCCTAGATTCATGTTCAGTAAATTTGATGAAATTGCTGATTATACATCGCAAGAAATCATTAATGCAACTGGGGTTGCAGATTGACGACCTAGAAAGTAAGCTTGATCCTTTTAGCAATAACATAGATTTACATGAGCTAGAACCTATAGTCAAAAAAAGGATAGATCAAGCTGAGTCTGAACTGATTGTGAACAAACAAAAAAAGTTTTTTCGTGATAAAACTGATTATGATGCTAACTGCCAGAGAAACTGGAATAAAAACATTACCAAAGAGGATCATAAATCCAAATCTGGGAATAGTAAAACTCATAAAAGAGGGAATCCTCCTCTGTATCGTTCTAAGGGGGTTCCATCGAGATCCAAACAAATAGTACCATTAGATATGAGTCAGTCCAGCAATCTTCAACACAATAGTCATCAATTTTTTCAGCAGCAGAAAAAAACTAAAAAAGTAGAACAAAATATAGAACATCTATCATTAGCAGTAGCCACCAGTAATGAATATCATATACTTTCTGAAATTGAGTCAGAGAGCGAGATAGAAAGCATGGGTTATACCCTGCTGCCAACTCCTAGAGTTAAGACTGCTTTTCTTTTTAAGAATGGAGGAGGGAGAGAGAGCATCTCTTTCCAGAGATAGAGATCAGAAATCCCCCTTTAGATTTACAGCCTCTGAATTTGAAAAAAAGAAAAAGCAATTCAGAGGGAAAAGAGGGGGAAATAGAAGAAGAAGGAGTAATGGCTTAGATCAGTACCCTAATATCTTCAATATTAGCAAGCACGAGTTAACAAACATTGAACGGAAAGTGCTAGATAAGGGCCTGACGTTTGCACCTGTATGTGGCCCCAATAGTTTTAATTTATATATTGATGTACACAGATTTGCGAGGAAATTGGCTCTCAAAAAATATTTTTCTAGAGATGCCTTGACTACCCAAGTATGTACTCCAACTATGGGGACCACAACAGATTTCATCAAGTCAAAATTTTTCAAAAACCAGTCAACATTTTATTTAAAATTTGTGCAAGGACATTTAGTCAATACATTCGTTGAAATGGCTACAAAGGATCTAGAAGAGTCAAGTTGGACATTTAAAATCCGACATGACAATTTAAGTAAACTGGAAAGGAGGCCTAGGCCCACTTGGAGGCCAACGAGAATATAGTGATCAAACCCGCTGACAAGGGGGGAGGTATTGTTATTATGGATCAGGTTTTCTATATCCAAGAGTCCTTACGACTCCTGAGTGACACTGATACATACCTCCCCCTGGCAAGTGACCCTTTGAGTCGATTTAAACAAGAAATGTTGGCTCTCCTTAATGAAGGGCTTACAAATGTAGCTATTACTGCTGATGAATTCGATTTCTTGAGAATTGCCTTTCCACGAACCCCCTTTTTTTATTTAATTCCTAAAACACACAAGCACCTCACTAATCCACCGGGTAGACCTATTATTTCAGGGATAAAATCACTAACATCTAACTTATCACAATTTATTGATTTTCATCTTCAACCATTTGTTTGCACTACAAAATCTAATTTACGCGACACAACGCATGTTTTACAGATATTACTGGGTATAGAATGGCGGCCGGGGTACATGTGGGTGACAGCTGATGTAACTTCTTTGTATACTGTCATCCAACATGATCTTGGCTGCCAGGCTATTTCTCGAGTATTGGACACTGACACTGATATAACACCAGGTTTGAAACAGTTTTTGTTAGAAAGTATTCGTCGCATTCTCACTCACAATTATTTTTGTTTTAATTCACAATTCTATTTACAGACATGTGGGACTGCCATGGGCATGAAATTTGCACCAAGTTATGCCAAACTCTTCATGGGCATGTGGGAAGAGGATTATATATGAAACAACTGCCCACTTGGTGCAAATTTGGTGCTATGGCGTCGCTACATCGAATGTGATGTTTATTTGCTCTGGGGGTTCACAATTATTAGATGAGTTTATCTTGTATCTTAACAACAATAGGAAAGGGTAAGGATCGGTGGTCCATCCGCTCTGGGAAAAAAGGTAAGAACTCACCAGCAAAGAGGTTAAAAATACTTCTTTATTAAACTACTGTACATCAAAACAAAAAACCAACAGCACAAACTACTCTCCCACGCGTTTCACGCCTACTATGGCGCTTTTTCAAGGAGTGACGAGATGGGGGAGGCCCTAGGTATTTAACACACTCCCCGTCATGCAAGACAGCTGTTCTAAATAATTAATTAATTTTGTCTTGCAGGAAGAAAAGGGGAAAAACAGAGAAGAAAAAGAAAAACAGAAAAAAAGAGAAACTTCCTTGCAGTAAAAACAGCGGGGACAATTAAACTCTTTGAATAAAGTAAATAAAAAAAGTATATTGAGTTTGAAAATGATTGTGTCCAATAACTAAGTACTTATAATTTTAAGGGGGCAAACAGGTTTACCCAGTAAGGATGAACCAACTATAAAAGAGGCCATTATACAAGGAACATGTGCAGTAATATACCACGAATGTGTAGAATCAAGTATACTACACAAAACTCTAACATATGGTTCAATACACATGTGTCCTAAAATGGACAATAAGTTTGAAAATCATTCAATGTCAGATACAATCATAAATGAATAAATCAAAATGAACAGAATACATCATAACCTGGCAGAAGTTATCCTAAAAACAAAAACTGGAATCTGTGCAGAAACACTACAGATGGAAACAGATACATTGAACTTGGAACCAAAGATGTACCACAATACTTATTCACAAAATGCTCATCAATAATGCATTAAAAAACAAAGAAAATAATAATGAACCATTACTATTAACTTATTGTATATAACTAAAGTGAATAAAGTAAATAAGGTAAAAAAAAACTAATTGGTGCACTTTTATAGAAAACTCTTTAAGTCCCAGTCAATGTTTAACCCATTGGGTACTAAGGTATTGAGTGTAAATATCCAAAATGCCTCACGTCTGTGAAGCAGATTGCCTCTATCTCCACCCCTATAATGTGACTTAACAGATTCCAGTGCAACACATTTGAAGTTCATCAGACTCCCCCTCTAACAAATGTTAAAATGTTTTGAAACTGGATGTAGCTGGTCTTTTTTAATAATTAATCTCATATGCTCAAGTATGCGTTGCTTTAATGGTCTTGTGGTTAAACCCACATATCGTTTATTACAACCACACATGAGCATATAGATAACATGATCTGTATTGCATGTAATGCATGACAATATTTTGAACATCCTAGTACCATCAGACCCTGAGAAGGTTTTGGTCTTTACAGGATATTTACACATTTTACAATGATGGCAGGGATAGCAACCAGTTAGGTTAGGAAAAAAATCTTTTGGTCTTGAAATTAATCTAGGCACACTTGGTGATATCAAATTACCCATTGTTTGAAATCTTTGAAAGACCACTCTTGGATCATGAGTCACCATATCCTTAAGAAGAGGGTCAGTGGCTAATATGTGCCAGTTCTTTTTAATAATCCTTTTGATATCATATGCCTGGTTGCTAAACCTGGTAATAAAAAAAGGTGGCAGTTGGTTATTTTCTTTATTACGAAGTGTACTCATATTTTGTTTAACAGTTGAAACAGTACCACGTGGTTGAATAAGGTTGTCTCTGGGCTCCGATTTTGCACTTTGATAGGCCTCTTGAAGAACAAAGGGATCATAACACCTCGCCTCAAATCTCTCAATCATCTCCAATGATCTAATTTCGAAATCCTCAATGCTGGAACAGTTTCTACGGATGCGTAAAAATTGGCCCCGAGGTATACACTGGCGACACACTTTATTCGAGCTCGGCTAGTCCCACGAATTCGGGTATACCCGGGTGTATTGAGGTTTGTGACTGTTTTCTGCCCGAGTGCATTGAGTTATTTTCCGGCAGGGATTGAAGCATTTTATTCCCGTTGGCTGCAATACTGCACAGTACATATATATATACTGCATTACAATTCATGAATTTATGCCATCTGGTAGACACGCGAAGCATTGCAGCCTATTAAATCCTAATCATTATCATTTAACAGATTAGCCGCCCATCAGCCAGGCATTAACCCAGGCTGGGAAGGCAAATGCAACGGGGCTTGTCAGAGGTGAGGAGCGGCGCATTCCAGGTATCTGCCAGGTACATACCGGGTATTTGCTCGAATAAAGTGTGTCGGTGCAGTACCCTTGAATAAATTTTTATCATGGGAGCTTGTGGCATGTAGTAGAGTGTTGCGAGCATTGGGTTTTCTGTATATGTCAGTATGAACTCTCATATTTAAGTCAACATATAAACAGAGATCAAGATAAGAAATGTGATGGTGATGGTGCTGAGCAGTGAATAAAAGATTAAATGAGTTGTTATTAAGGTAAGAAATGAAAGCATGCAATTGAGTGATAGTGCCCTTCCAAACTAAAATGAGGTCATCTATATACCGGTGATAAGTAACTATGAGATGTCTGAAGGGGTTCCTATCCCCAAACACCTGGCTCTGTTCCCACCAACCCATAAACAGGTTGGCATAAGAGGGGGCAAAGCATGTTCCCATTGCTGTGCCACGTGTTTGGAGATAGAAACTGCCCGCAAACATAAAATAGTTATGTGTCAAAAGATAAGAAATGCTGTCCAACAAAAAAGTGATGTGTGCCGGTGAAAGATCGGAGTGTGTCTCCAAGAAAAAACGTGCAGAAGTGAGACCGTGTGTGTGAAATACTGGTGTAAAGCGAGGTCACATCTAATGTGACCCACAAATAATGAGGTGCCCAGGTGAACTCTGAAAAAATAGAAAGTACGAGATGTATCCAGAAGATAGGAGGGGAGAGCAGAAACCAAAGGCTGTAAGTAATGATCAACATAAATTGAAAGGCTCTCACCGAGAGACCCAATGCTTGAGACAATGGGTCTTCCGGGGGGAGCAATGAGAGACTTATGTATTTTGGGTAGGTGATGGAAGATTGGGATAACAGGGCAATTACATTTCAGAAAATCAAATTCATTAGCTGACAAAACTTGTAGTATTTTGCCTAGATCCAAGAGCTCATCAAACTCATGTGAAAAGGCAAGAGTAGGATCAGATTGTAACAATACATACGAATCATGGTCACTTAACTGACGCAATGCCTCATTAATGTAATAGTCATAGTCAACCACCACTACTGCGCCTCCCTTGTCAGCTTTTTTGATTATAATAGCGTTATTATTTTGAATGCTTTTAAGTGCATCACGCTGAGCAAGGGTAAGGTTAGTAGTGGGCTGTCTATTAAAACTCATTGTAGAAATGCCTTGCGATAAGAGTCTCAGATCTCTCTGCACCGATGCTTGAAAGACATCAATGGCATGACCTCTTAGAAATGTAGGGCAGAATGTAGACTGTCTTTTCAGACCAGAATCTTTTCTTCACAGAAAATTCTGGATGGAATCTTCACAGGTTTATTCTTGTTCAAGCAATAATTCCGATAAGTCCTGTAAATGGCACTGCTCTTTAAATGATAATTGAGCATTAATGTCAAAAATAGGAACTATATTGGATGAATGAGTGTCTGATGTTACTTGATTGAGAAAGCCACCTGAATCAACATTATTTTCTTTTTGTCTGAAAAATCTTTTTAAAGATAATTTCCTTGTGAATTTGTATAGGTCCACGGTTGTGGAAAACAAGTCAAAGTTTTTAGTAGGTGCAAACGTAAGTCCAAGATCAAGAACTTCAATTTCTGATTTACTTAAAATATATTTTGAAATATTTATCACATTAGTTCCTTCTAGTTCTGGTACCTAATTTTCTTTGACGGAGCTGACCACCAGTTTATGTCTGGATCTTCTCCGTCTCCTTCTTCGTTTTTTGACGGTTGCTTAGTAGATGTTATCTTCGATTGGAGGACAGGATGACTTCTTTCATCTGCTGAAGAAACTGCTGAATCGTTCTCTGAAAAAGAAACACTAGGACCCACAAGATCATTATCAGATAAATCAGATTCAAAGCTTTTTCCTAATTGGTAGCTTGTTTGTGATGATTTCCTCAAAATAGACTTCATGGGTTTATTTGTCTTATTCCCCTGTTCTTGTTTTTTGCTTGATGTATTGTTGCTCTTTGTAGAAGATTTAGACCTGTTGGGTCTTTGCCAAATATAAATTTGATTTCTAAGATAGTCTGCTTTATCACGTTCATACTTATTCTGTTTTGCCAGTATAATGCTATTTTCTATATTATTAACACGTTGAGCTAGTTTGGTATCCATCTCATTAAATTTATCATGTGTGTAGACGCAAGTAATTTTGTTTGAAGCTCTTTGACTTGTTTCTCTGCAATAGATTTTTCTTTAAGTTTGCGTTGTATTATTAATTCAATAAGTTTGAAAGAACAATGATCCAAAATCTTGATCCACTGTGCCTCAAACTCCCTGTCATCAAACCCAAATGAAGGTGCTTTCTTAATTCGTAGACCACGTGGTATCCTCTTGTCTTTTACATAGTTTTCTAAAGAGATCAGGTCCCACCAAAGTCTTATATCTTGTGAAATATAATTTTCTAGTCTGAAAAAATGGGGTTTGAGATCTTCTGTTGCTTCACATACTAGGGCACAGTCCTTGTCAAACACTGAACCTGCCTTTTTAAACCTTGCAGTATGATCTGAGTAATTGAAAGCAAAGTGTGCAGGCATATCTTTGGCAGGACAGGAGCCTGACGACTGAACCTCCATTTGTGAAATAATGTTGCCAGGAGTTATGTAAAAAAGAAAAAAGAAGAAAAAAAAGAAAAATTATGAAAAAGAGAACTGAAAAGTTAATTGTAAAAAATGTAGATGAAAAATGAAAAAAAGACCTAAGAGACCTTTAACTAGGTCTAATGCTGGTGAGTTCTAAACACAAAATGAATGACACAATACTCTGAGCAAACAACGGTAAATAGCTAGATAGGAGATAACAACCGTGTATGAGCTCCAAGAGTGTATGTCAATAGTGCCTGAGTAGGCAAAATCAAAGATTATTGGAGTTGACACCGGAACATGTGGGTTGTAAGACTGTAATAATCCAATTGCTGGTAACGGGTGAAGCAAGAGAGGGCTATCACATTGGGGACAAAAGGTACTCACTCAGTCTCCCTAGCCCCGGCTGTGCCCGGTGTAGAGTACAAGTTACTCACGATAAATCACCGCTCTGCTCCCCCTCCTTCCAGCTACAGTCCTGATGCTGCTTCAGAAGCGTCTCCTTCTGCATCTGCATCCGGTGGTGAACGCTGATCCTCTCACGTGGCAGCAGGAAAGGGTAAGGATCGGTGGTCCATCCGCTCCGTTAAAAAAGGTAAGAGCTCACCAGCAAAGAGGTTAAAAATACTTCTTTATTAAACTACATAAAAACAAAAAACAAACAGCACAAACTACTCTCCCACGCGTTTCACGCCTACTATGGCGCTTTTTCAAGGAGTGACGAGACGGGGGAGGCCCTAGGAAGAAAAGGGGAAAAACGGAGAAGAAAAAGAAAAACAGAAAAAAAGAGAAACTTCCTTGCAGTAAAAACAGCGGGGACAATTAAACTCTTTGAATAAAGTAAATAAAAAAGTATATTGAGTTTGAAAATGATTGTGTCCAATGACTAAGTACTTATAATTTTAAGGGGGCAAACAGGTTTACCCAGTAAGGATGAACCAACTATAAAAGAGGCCATTATACAAGGAACATGTGCAGTAATATACCACTAATGTGTAGAATCAAGTATACTACACAAAACTCTAACATATGGTTCAATACACATGTGTCCTAAAATGGACAATACGTTTGAAAATCATTCAATGTCAGATACAATCATAAATGAATAAATCAAAATGAACAGAATACATCATAACCTGGCAGAAGTTATCCTAAAAACAAAAACTGGAATCTATGCAGAAACACTACAGATGGAAACAGATACATTGAACTTGGAACCAAAGATGTACCACAATACTTATTCACAAAATGCTCATCAATAATGCATTAAAAAAACTAAGAAAATAATAATGAACCATTACTAATAACTTATTGTATATAACTAAAGTAAATAAGGTAAAAAAAACCTAATTGGTGCACTTTTATAGAAAACTCTTTAAGTCCCAGTCAATGTTTAACCCATTGGGTACTAAGGTATTGAGTGTAAATATCCAAAATGCCTCACGTCTGTGAAGCAGATTGCCTCTATCTCCACCCCTACAGTATAGTGTGACTTAACAGATTCCAGTGCAACACATTTGAAGTTCATCAGACTCCCCCTCTAACAAATGTTAAAATGTTTTGAAACTGGATGTAGCTGGTCTTTTTTAATAATTAATCTCATATGCTCAAGTATGCGTTGCTTTAATGGTCTTGTGGTTAAACCCACATATCGTTTATTACAACCACACATGAGCATATAGATAACATGATCTGTATTGCATGTAATGCATGACAATATTTTGAACATCCTAGTACCATCAGACCCTGAGAAGGTTTTGGTCTTTACAAGATATTTACATATTTTACAATGATGGCAGGGATAGCAACCAGTTAGGTTAGGAAAAAATTCCTTTGGTCTTGAAATTAATCTAGGCACACTTGGTGATATCAAATTACCCATTGTTTGAGATCTTTGAAAGACCACTCTTGGATCATGAGTCACCATATCCTTAAGAAGAGGGTCAGTGGCCAACATGTGCCAGTTCACCCGTTACCAAGCAATTGGATTATTACAGTCTTACAACCCACATGTTCCGGTGTGTACTCCAATAATCTGTGATTTTGCCTACTCAGGCACTATTGACATACACTCTTGGAGCTCATACACGGTTGTTGGATCCTATCTTAACAACAATGACAGAAATTTAAAATTCACATGTCATTTTGATGAACAACAGATCGACTTTTTAGATCTGAATCTATATATTGTTAATAATCTAATTCAAACAAAGACCTTCTTTAAACCTGTCCAGGCCAATAACTATCTAATGGCAGATAGCCATCATAATCCCCAGTATTAGCAATATACCCAAGGGGCAATTTGTCCGCCTGAAGCGCAATTGTTCCGACCCTCAGACCTTTGCGCATCAGGCAGAAGAATTGAAACAAAAATGTATTCAAAGAAAATATCCTGTCGACCAACTGAACCATGTTATGGGACAGGTGGATTTAATCGACAGGTCTGCACTGTTGGAGTATCATAAAAAATCTACATCCAGTGGGGATGACAATATAGCCTTTGTCACCCAATATGATCAAATGGCATCATGTATTAGACATGTTTTAAAGAAGTGTTGGCCTATTTTATTAAGAGATAACACTCTGGCACATGTACTTACCCCCACTCCGAATATAATCTTTACTAAAGCTAACAATCTGAAATCTGTGGTGCACCAAGCTGTCCACTGTCTAGAAAGAAATCTCATTCATCCTTTGCAGTAAAAGGCTTTTTTACGTGTACATGGTGCACTGCCTGTGCCTATGGTAAGACAGGCACAATATTTAAATCCAATGTCACTTCGAAGGTCTATCCAGTTAAATCCTTTATTAACTGTCACTCAACATATGTAATTTACTTACTTACCTGTCCCTGTGGCCTACAGTATGTAGGGCGTACTGGGAGGTCCTTTCAAAGAAGAATTTACGAGCAAGTTTATTACATCAAAAAGGGTCTAACAACTCATAGTGTGTCCAATCATTTTTTAATATGTCATAATAAGGACCCTAAGGGACTCTGCTGCCAGGCAATTGAAACTGCTACTACCAGCTGAAGGGGGGGGGGGGGCGCGATAAGCTCAACCAGATAAGCAGACATGAAGCCTTCTGGATCTATGAGCGTAGGATCCTGTCTCCAAATGGTTTGAACCTAGATTTTGATCTGGGGGTCTTCCTGATCAAATAAGAGTCAACTGTATTCCATTTGTCGACTACTTATTCTAGTTATGATTACTCCTACAGTCTCACCTCCTATTCCCCCTTCCCCCCTCTTTCGCTTTTCCCCTTTCTTCCCTCATCTTCCCTCCCTTTCCCTTTCCCTCCCTTTCCCCTCCCCCTCCTTTTCCCTTCCACCTTTCTCCCCCCCTTCCACCCTCTTCCCCTCTTTCCTCCCTCACTGTTCACTTTGATCACTCAGTATTTTTCAATCACTTTCTATTGTTTTTTATTCATGCTGGATCCATTATCATGATTTTATTATCCTGTATAAGAGCATACATTAGTTTATAATGATGAAGTTGAGACATTAGGGGGTCTGACGTAAAAGCATTAGGGTCAAAGAAGCCATTTTATTTGACTATTTTAGTCCGCCATCTTGTCTTGCCTTTGTAAGTTTTTATGTCATCTTTCTATGTGAAGAAATCTGTGTGAACGAACGTGTGAAACAGAGAATGGAATGTTTTCGCTCCTAGCTGATTTTATTGATCTTTCCTCATCCAATCAGCTCCAAATGAAAGTGTAAACAGGCCAGAAGTTATGAGAAGCCTTGTTAGCGCAGTCTAAGATGAGCTCAGATTCTTAAAGTGTAACTGTTTCTCATACTAATATGGACACAACATTCCAAGTGGGTTAGAGACCCTCAATTGGACAAGAAACCCAAAATTGCACTCTATGAGAATAAAACACTTAATGGGACTAAACAATATATCCCAGGCTGATAGCCAAAAGTGCTACACGACGCAAAACAAAAAAGAATTTATTAAATACATGAGGGAGCAATATCAGGGAGTGTGGGGTATAAATAAGGGTGTGTTTAAAAATACGGTAAATGATGGCCAGAATAGAGAGTGTTCTCTCTCACTCATCAGGTATAATTCACATATAGGGAAAGCCAATGCTAAAGCTTATAAGGTATGTCCCTTCAGAGAGTACCTGGTGGTGGGCAATGAGTTATAGTCAGCCAAAGTCCTGACAAGATATGCAATAGAAAATTGTACCAACAGCAGTAGATACTAAACACAAAGTAACGTTTAAGGTGTAAAGAAATGTATCCCTGGTTCATCCGAATCACTTGAAAAATTGTAACATATGCAGACTAATGTAACATGCGTCGAATGGGTAAGTGTATCATAACACTAAAGTAGAACATTGGATTGGTGTTTCAGCATATAAATACATGTATACCCATCATCCCCTGAATAAAGTAGTCCCCCATTCATCAAGCTGCCTATATAGTAATTCAAACAGGTCAAATCGGACGATGGCATAAGGCAAGAAAAACGGGTAAGTAGAGATAAGTATCAAATACTACCCGATCAGCCGAGTTGGTGCTGGTTTACACGATACACTGGAGTTCCTGGCATTGCTGGTCACCACTACCGACGTCAGAAGAGTGACGTCATTAAAAACCGACGGGTCGTTTCGCGTAGGAAGATACGCTTCGTCAGGGCAGGAGTGATAGGAAAAACCTCTTCACTGGATCCTTATATACCCATTTGCTTAATGAGAAGCAGGCAGGTCCCTGATAATTAACTCCTTGTGAGCTCCCTATTGAGGGTGTCTCTATTCAATACGTTCCTCACTAGGAGGTAACAGTTCAGTTTAGTGTTTTGCTGCACTGGTGAGGAATTGCAAGTAGCTGTCAATTCAAAAGCAGAATGAATATGTGGGAAAAACTTTTTATAGCACACCTCAAGATAACACTATCGTTAGTACATCTGGCATACCAGAATAAATGCTGACCTAAAATAGAGATATAGTTTCAATGATACTTATATCACTTACATACCATCACTAGTGTTTAAAGCCATGCTAAGATAAAGGCTGAAAATCCTAGGTGTTGTAATCTCATGTCATAGTGTATGTATGTGTGACAAGGTCAGAAGTGTAAAAACACAAAATAGCACCATACTAAAAGATGAAAAATATATGGAGTAACAGGGTATCGAACAGGGGAAATAGTGAGACAATGGGGGTAATGGTATGGTTTACTGATGTGAGCCATCCCTCATAGGTGATTAATACTCCTGATGATAGATGGATACTTGGATCCTATGTAATTCATAGGGTCCGGCTACCAAACAGTGTAACCGTTAGTATGTAATGTAGGAATGTGCACCCTTATATGGAGCCACCGCTAAGAGTCAAAATGGTACCGCTAGAGCAGTGTTTCCCAGCTTGGCTAGAGGGACGCCACGATCAGAGCCGCCAGCATCGGGAAACAAGGGCTGCTAGTTAACTTTAAAAAAAAAAACCTCTGAAAAAAAACCTCTGAAGCCGGCGCCGGGTCTCCCTGGCAGCGTCAGAAGTAAGAGAGAGGGAGGCCCAGCGCGCATGCTGGAGGAGCAGCACTGGGAGACAGATGTCTCCCAGCAGCACAGCAGCACACCGGCCCTCCCCCCGCAGCACACCGGCCCTCCCCCCACGTGGCACAGGCCCCCGCAGCACTGACCTCCCCCGTGCAGGGACCGGGCCGTTCAGCCATACCCCCCCACAGCATCGGCCCCACGCATCACCCACCCCCCCCGCAAGCCACCGGTCTGACCACCACCCCCAAGGTAAATATATGTATTGGGGTAATTTTTATATGTATTGGGGGTGTTGGGGTAATTTTTATATGTATTGGGGGTGTTGGGGTAATTTTTATATATGTATTAGGGGTGTTGGGGTAATTTTTATATATGTATTGGGGGTGTTGGGGTAATTTTTATATATGTATTGGGGGTGTTGGGGTAATTTATATATATATAGGTATTGGGGGTGTTGGGGTAATTTTTATATGTATTGGGGGTGTTGGGGTCATTTTTATGTGTTGGGGTAATTTGTATATGTATTGGGGGTGTTGGGGTAATTTATATATGTATTGGGGGTGTTGGGGTAATTTGTATATGTATTGGGGGTATTGGGGTAATTTTTATATGTATTGGGGGTGTGTGTCATTGTGTGTATATGTATATGTATATCCATATATATATAAAATTAGGTGTTTTTTTTGTATGCATTTGGGGGTGGAAGTTGTATATATTTGGTGGGTGGGGATTTTTGTATGTATTTGGGGGTGGGAAGTTTTTAGGTATATATCTTGTGGGGGGGAGATGGAATGAATAAGTGTGGGGTAATTGACGGAGGAAGAGGAGAGAGGGGGTGAGTGAGGAAAAGAGGGAGTAAGAGTGAGAAGAAGGGGAGAGAAATACATGCGAGGCGGGAGGGTGAGACGGAAAGGAGAGAAATACATGGGATGGGGGCTCGTGAGGTGTGAAATGGGAGAGAGTGTGAGAGAGAGAGAGAGAGAGAGAGAGAGAGTGAGGGAGAGAGAGAGTGTGAGAGAGAGTGTGAGAGAGAGAGAGTGTGAGAGAGAGAGTGTGAGTGAGAGAGAGAGTGTGAGAGAGAGAGAGGGTGTGTGAGAGATAGAGTGTGAGAGAGAGAGAGTGTGAGAGAGAGAGTGTGAGAGAGAGAGTCTGTGAGAGAGAGAGAGAGTGTGAGAGAGAGAGAGAGAGAGAGTGAGAGAGAGAGAGAGTGTGAGAGAGAGAGTGTGAGAGAGAGAGTGTGAGAGAGACAGAGTGTGAGAGAGAGAGTGTGAGAGAGCGAGAGTGTGCGTGAGAGACATACCAACTGCGCACTGCAACTGTTAGGTATGTATATACAACTTTGTTTTCACTTTGGGCGCCATGGAAAAATCCTGATCACCTTAGGGAGCCTTGAAAAAATTCTGATCGACTTAGGGAGCCTTGAACCAAAAAAGTTTGGGAACCACTGCGCTAAAGTGTATGACTCCATTATAAAATATATCCCTGGACCCATATACAGGGCAGTTCATATTCGGATGAAAACAGGCAGGAGTAAATAAGACTACTGATGTCTATGCCTAATAATATACACAGATGGAAATTCATGAAAATGAAGTGCTATATCACCTAAGTATGAAGGTAATGTGTCAATAGTACCTATATCACTATCATGCTGTCACTGATATTTCCAACCATACCAAATTAAAAGGCAAAATAACCTAAGTGTGGTATTTCTGTGTCGTAGTATATGTGTATGTGACAATTACAGAAGTGGAAAAACAGAAAATAGCACCATACTAAAAGGCTAGGGACCAGGGATATACGGAGTAACGGGGGGTCGAACAACGGGAAGGGAGATGGACAACAGAGATCACGGTTTAACTGGGTGATGAAAGCTACCGCTGATAGGTGATATATAATCCTGAAGGTAGGTGGATACTTGGATCCTATATAAATCAGCGGGTCCGTCTACCTAACAGTATCACCATTTGTATGTGGTGTAGGAGTGTGCACCCTTACATGGAACCACCTCTAAAAGTCAAAATGGTACCGCTAGAATATATGACTCCATTAAAAAATATATCCCTGGATCCCATATGAGAGGTAGTTCTCACTCAGATGAAAAAAGGGGGGGAGGGGGTGGGGGCCATGAGTTAATAGGACTGTAGGTATCTATGTCTTATGATGTACAGAGGTAGGGGTTCATAAAAATGGAGTGTATATGAACCCCTCATTGAGGCCATCTGGATGCAGTGTCTGCAAGGTGTATATCTACCTACGTTCCACCTGCATTAAACGTCGGTCCCAATCCCCCTTCCTCACGTGTTCAATACCACAAAAAGTCACAGACGTCAAATCGCCATCATGGGCCTCGTTGACATGTTTGGCCACTGGTAGATCTTTGAGATTTCTGATAGACCCTATGTGCTCAAGGACCGTGTCTTAAGTTGTCGGTGGGTTATACCCACATATTTTTTCCCGCATTTACATGTGATCAAGTAAATCACCCCTGACAATTGATGTAGTCTCTAATATAGTGAGTTTTTGAATTGGGGCCCAAAAAGGTCTTGGTTTTGGGCATATAGGTGTAGGCCTTGCACCTACCACATGGATAGGAGCCAATAGGTTTAGCATCACCTAACCAGGTTCTCGGTTGATCCCCTCTATAGTGACTGTGTACAAGGGTGTCTTGGAGATTGTGTGCTCTCCTACATGTCATAGTGGGATTCTCTTTGAGTACCTGTTTGAGATCCCTATCCTCCGTTAGTACGTGCCAATGCTTAGAAAAGATGTTCCTGATATTGTGCCATTGATTATTATATGTACCAATATATCTGATAATATGTTTATCAGTGTCTCGAATCAGTCTTTGTCCTGTGACTAGCAATTGTTCTCTCTGGATTTTTTTAGCCTTATGATAGGCTTTTTTATTGCATCCCTTACTATACCCCCTTTTCAAGAAACGGGCAGTCATGTCTTGGGCTTGATGGTTAAATTCCTCGATATTTGAGCAGTTCCGCCTTAATCGTTGGAACTGTCCAATAGGGATGCTATTCACCATATACCTGGGGTGATGGCTGTCTGCTATCAACAGACTGTTAGTTGATGTTGCCTTACGGAAAATTGTAGTTTCTAATGTCCCATCATCCGTCTTGGTTATAGTCAAATCAAGAAAGTTAATCCTATGTCTGTCTACTTCGTAGGTGAGTTTCAGGTTGTGATTGTTGTTATTCAAAACCACAATAAATTCACACAGGAGTGTCTCTGTTCCACTCCATAAAAGAATAACATCATCAATATAGCGGGCCCATAGAACTATGTGGCCCGTATAATGATCCAGGGCCTCGCCGAAAACCACAGTTTCCTCCCACCAGCCTAGATATAAATTGGCATAGGTGGGAGCACATGTGGTTCCCATAGCGGTGCCCTGGATCTGGTGATATATTTTTTGATCGAACAAAAAGAAGTTGTTGGTCAGCACAAAGTACAGTAACCATAGGGTGAATTCGTTGTGTTGTTCAAAATTCCTTCCCCGTGATTTCAAAAAATGTGATACAGACTGTATACCGTATCGATGTGGAATACTGGTGTACAGTCCCTCAATATCAAGACCTACTAGCAGGGTTTCCTGCTCTATTGTAATGCCTTCCAATCTTAATAGCACATCTTTGGTGTCCTTAAGGAAGGAGGGGAGTGAATTGACGAAAGGGCGTAGTATCACATCAAGTGATAGCGTGGGATGTTAGATTATTAATTCCCGAAACAATGGGTCTCCCAGGGGGTGGAATTCTGCCTTTATGTAATTTTGGAAGGTGGTAGAATGTTGCTAGTTGAGGATTGGGGATAAATATGAAATCAAACTCTTGTTTAGAGATTACATTGTTAAGTAATCCTTCTGATAGGATCTTTTTGAGTTCCACAGAGAAGACCATAGTAGGGTCATGAGGTAAGATCGTATAGCATGTGGAGTAACTCAGGAGGCGAGTACACTCAAGATGGTACGCTTCCCTATCCAAGATTACAACAATCCCCCCTTTGTCTGAGGGTTTGATGACAATAGATGTATCTATCTGTAAATCCTTAAGGGCAATGCGTTCTAAACTGGTCAGATTACTTGGACCGGTGTAGTGGGATAATTTCTTTATATCTGCGGTGACTAGTTTAGAAAAGACATCCACATTCGTGCTCGTCTCCACAGGTGGAGTAAACTTGGACTGATTTCTCAGTTCAGTAAATGGTCCCTTACCTGGTTCTCTTTCATTTTCTTCAAGGAGGCTATTCAAGGCCCTCAAACAAGAGAAAAGTAAAAATAGCAAATGTGTGGTGCTGCAAAAAAAAGCCTTTTAAGACAAAAAATATATCTTGATAGGAGAATCCTGTGGTGCAACCCCCCTGTGGTTGAATGGCTGAATAAGCCCAATTAGAATAGGTGAAAGCTGCTGATATAGCTCCAATAATAAACCGACTAGCGGACTAGGGTCCCCACAATCACTGCAGTAAGGGACCTCACATATATGTGAACCAGCATATAAATGTCGGAATGGAGATTAACCAGATGATATCCAGATAGTGAGATAGTAAATTGAAGTAATTACTCACTCAGAGACAGCTTGTCCTCCTTCTCATCCCTGTAGATGTATCTTCATCCACTTGAGGGGGGTGTGCATCCGTTTTTTCTTTAGTCCTGAAAGTATGCAGATAGGAAAAAGCAGGCACCGGCAGCCACACAGGATCAGCAAATAAAAGTTAATAAAGAGAGCTAGTTCCCATACAAAGGTTTAATGGATACTGCAAAAAGAATACAACAACATTGTGGGGTGCTGAGCCCCCCCACCAACGCGTTTCGAGCGCTAGCTCTTTATCAAGGTGACTTTACAGTACTCACCCTGCCGTTTTTGTAGTCCCCAGAAGCGCGCCAAAATTCACTGCCAAACACTTCCTGAAACTCTCAGGAGTGACGTCGGCGTGATGACGTCAGCGCGCGACCAAGGGAATACAGAAAAAAACTTCAATTATTGAAAACTTTATTAAACAAACATTTTAACATTAAAAATCGACGCGAGTACCAGGCATGTCTTCTGATAGTAAAAAACACTAACAAACCCAGTGCTATAACAGAAATATAAGAAAAAATAGTTAGAAGAGACATACATGTGTACATTTATAATAAAAACTTTTTCAGAAGACATACCTATAAAGCGGATGGATCCAGATTGTAAAGTGTATATATTCTAAGTCATGGATTGATTTGACTATACACTATATTATTGTATATTTCAGATTCCAAACCGTTTACGTATGAAAGAGTACAATATTGTTGCATTTGGAAGCGTTTTCGATTGACATGTATTACTTTATATCTTACCCTAAATGATATATTTAGCAATCACAATGCTACAAATATTAAATTTAAATGTCAGTTAACTTTAAGACATGGTGAGTACCTGTAGAGTATAATATGCACTGATATATGACAAATCTAACATGTATATTTGACATATTAGATGTAAATGTGGACACTTGAATTGGGGAAACAATTTCCTTATTGCCCCAGTATGGTATGTATGTATAGTTTAATCACAAACTCAATATGTGGATAGACCACAGTATGTCATTTTATTTTGATTTAATGTAAGAAAGGTGTTAGGTCCCAGTCTGAGTTCAGGCCATAGGGGACTCTGGTATTTAGCGTGAAAATCCAATAAAGCTCTCTCTTATCCAACAGCTCAACTCTATTGCCTCCCCTGACTGGCATGGGTACATGTTCTATTCCCATATATGTAAGGGCATCAATACTCCCCTTGGGGCAGTTGGTAAAGTGAGATGATACCGGGTGATTAAAATCACCTTTTTTTATGAGTCCCATATGTTCCCTAATACGTACTTTAAGGGCGCGTGTGGTGCGGCCCACATATTGCTTACCACATCCGCAGTTCAATATATAAACTACGAATGTGGTATTGCAATTGATGAAGGACCCCACATGGAATTCCCGGTTAGTGACAAATGATTTGAAGATTGAGTTAGGGGACATATACCTACATGATATACATTTGAGACATTTGAAGCTTCCTTTCGGTATTGTCTTAGAATCTTTTGCTTTACTTGTAAAGAGACTAGGAGAAACAGAGTTAGCGATAGTTTTAGCCCTTTTAAATACAAATTGTGGACCCTCAGCAAAGGTACGTTTTAACAGGGGATCTCCTGATAAGATACCCCAATGTTTTTTAACAATATGCTTTATTTGACTTATTTGGGTATTATATTGTGTAACAAATAAAGGTTTGTTGTTATCTCCTCTCCTTTCGTTGTGTTTCTTATTTCTCTGTTTTTGTAGCAGTTCTTCCCTGGTGAGTTTGTTAATTTCTTCCCAAGAATTCATCAAGTCTGTAGATGAGTAACCTCTATCTCTAAATCTTATAAGGAGTTCTTTTGCCTGTTTTTTGAAATCTTCCTCATTGGAACAAATCCTTTTTAATCTAATTAGTTGTCCCCTGGGTATGTTCCTCAGAAGAGGTTTGGGATGGCAGCTGTCGGCTCTAAGTAACGTGTTACGTGAGTTCGGTTTTCTATACACGTCTGAACAAATATCCATGTTGGTATTAATAAATAATAATAAGTCCAGAAAGTGTATATGGTGAAAATTATACATATGAGTGAAGTGTAAGTTAAAATCATTGTGATTCAAATAATCAATAAACAATAATAGTGAATCTACACCCCCGTGCCAAATGAAAATAAGGTCATCAATATACCGTTTATACAGTGTGATATACTGTCGAAAGGGGTTTCCATCTCCAAACACGTGGATAGCCTCCCACCAACCTAGAAAAAGATTTGCATAGGAGGGGGCAAAGCTGGTACCCATTGCAGTGCCACGTGTTTGGAGATAGAAAGCTCCATCAAACATAAAGTAATTGTGGGTGAGTAAAAAGTGAATACAACTCATAATAAAAGTGCATTGAACTAGTGATAAGGTGGAGTGTTCAAGAAAATGTCTGACAGCTGCCATCCCCTGTTGGTGGTCGATGACTGTATATAGGGATGAGATGTCCATCGATACCCAGATAAACTCACTCTGCCACACAACACTGTCTAGTTGTTCCAATAGGTCACTGCTATCTCTAGTATACGAGGGAAGCTGTCTTACAAAACTTTGCAGGTAATGGTCAACATATCTAGATACACCATCTCCCAAAGATCCAATGCTAGAGACAATTGGCCTCCCAGGTGGGGAGACCAATGTCTTATGGATCTTTGGGAGATGGTGAAAGATGGGGATTGTGGGATAGGGTTTGAATAGGAATTCCAGTTCTTTATTGTCTAGGACCCCCAAATGGTAGCCATCGTCCAAAAGTGATCTTAGTTCTTTTATAAACTGTTGGGTGGGATTACTCTTCAATAAACTATATGAAACCCCATCGTTTAGCTGTCGTAGGGCTTCTTTTAGATACTGATCTTTGCTCTGGACTACTATTGCCCTCCCTTATCCGCCCCTTTGATCACCAGGGAATTGTTATTTTTAAGAGATAACAACGCCTCTTTTTCTGGGTGAGAGAGATTATGGAATCTGCTCCGCAATGGAGACACCTCAAAGGTGTATCCCCTGGAGAGCAGAGCCAGGTCCCTCTCAACCAGTTTTTCAAAAGTGATCAGGAAATGTCCCTTCATGTGAGAGGGAAAAAATGTGGATTTCTTCTTTAAGCCAGAATTGTAACTACCCAAAATATTGCTGGGGTCTATCTCATCATGTGCCTCATTTTCCTCCAACAGAGAATTCAAATCAATTATACAACAACTTTCCTTAAATGCAAACCTAGTATTCAACTTATGCCCCATAGATTCTATTTGTTCGTCTGTTATAACATCATCAGTTTCAAAGATAGGAACAGATAAATCGGAATTTTTACTCTCAAAGAAACGTTTTAGGGTAAGTTTTCGCACATATTTGTGTAAGTCAATGGAGGTATCAAAAAATTTAAATAAACAAGAGAAGTCTGCTACATCAAAGTTTTCTAGTGGTGTATTCCGATACTGATTTCTCTGTCGTCTAGCAAAAAGCTTATGCAGTAACAGTTTACGTGTAAATAAATGTACATCTTTAATACACTCAAAAGTATCGAGATGATTAGTGGGCGAGAAGGAGAGACCCTTAGATAGAATGCTAGTGTGTGCCGGGCTTAAGTTTTTGTTGGAGAGGTTGACTACTTGCGTCATCTTCTCCAGGATCGCCTGGATTGGTCTCTCCATGGTCTCTGTCCACGGTATCCCCATACCTCCCTGTCTCTCAGATAGACCTCCCTTTCCCTGCCTGGTTTTCCTCTTACGGGTTGATCTGTTGGTAGACTTGTCTCTTCTAAAAAACAGTCAGGGTTATCGGGAATATGGGAGCCACCTCTCCCAGTCCGACTAGTGGAAGGACCTTGCTCACTATCACCAGCTGATGTCTCCCATTCTGCCTCAGATTCATATGTTTGGCCTTTTGGTGTTTTAGTCTTCAAGTTTTTATATTTGAAGATATTTCCCTCCTTGAAATCACTAAAATCTCTGATAAACTAATTTTGTTTCCTATTTTTGATTTCTGATGTCAATTTATCAATGTTGGTTTTCAGACGGTTTTCCAGGTTTTCAAATTCTGAGTCATCACTCCATTTATGTGTTTCTGTAAGAAGTGTATCAATCTCTTCATTTACTTTGAGTAATCTCTTACTGTCATGCTCTATTAAGAGTTTCATGAGATCAGTGGAACATTTAATAAATATATTTTCCCAAGCCTTAATAAATGTCTCCTCAAGATTGTTATGTGAGGGGGGTAAGTACACTCTTAGGCCTCTAGGGACCAACTCTGACAGTATGGTCAGTATGATTAGGCATTAGACAGTGAGGCATTTAAAGTGAGTTTTTTACGTGATAAATACAGTTAGACTACAGTTAATATATATATATATATATATATATATATATATATATAGTTAATATACTCACTTTCTTCATGCAAGACCAATAACCAATAACCTCAGCTGACATGACATGGATCTAATTGCATTCTCTTCACAGGTATGTTCCTGATGTTGAAACCCTGTGTAAAAGACTGAATCTGGCCTTGTAGAATTTATATAAGTATGTTCCTGATGTTGAAACCATGTGTAAAAGACTGAATTTGGCCTTGTAGAATTGATATAAGTATGTTCCTGATGTTGAAACCCTGTGTAAAAGACTGAATCTGGCCTTGTAGAATTGATATAAGTATGTTCCTGATGTTGAAACCCTGTGTAAAAGACTGAATCTGGCCTTGTAGAATTGATTTAAGTATGTTCCTGATGTTGAAACCCTGTGTAAAAGACTGAATCTGGCCTTGTAGAATTGATATAAGTATGTTCCTGATGTTGAAAGCCTGTGTAAAAGACTGAATCTGGCCTTGTATAATTGATATAAGTATGTTCCTGATGTTGAAACCCTGTGTAAAAGACTGAATCTGGCCTTGTAGAATTGATATAAGGTAGTATGTTTGAATGTAAAAAGTTTTTTTTTTCCCCCTCTTAACTCTGTGCTGTTAATTGACCAAATGGAACAAGCTGACTGATTTGGGAGGGGGAGGGTCATGTGACTGTTTTATCTGTATAATACCAACACCTTTCCTGCATCTTTGCAGGAACTGCATTAGGCATTAGACAGTGAGGCATTTAAAGTGAGGTTTTTAAGTGATAAATACAGTTAGACTACAGTTGGACTAGAGGTGACTGGGGACTGGATCTACTGCAAACTCTTTTACTCAAGACAACAAACGGTAAGCTATTCAGATCACACTATGATTCCATGCTTGCTAACCTGCCTATTTCAACCCCCTACCCCTTTACAACTTATTTACTGCAGTCTCTCCCAAAACTGACTGCACAATACACTGAAACCCTGAACTGACTCTAGCATTGCAATACAGCTAAACATTTGACAAGGAACAGGCACACACCTGCTGTTAGTCTGCTCACACTCACTCTGCTCACAACAGCTCCTTGCAGCACTGCCTACCTCGGGCATCATGAACCTGCTATGTATTTTAACTTTTTTCTTTCTCCTGGCCTCATGGAGATGTTACTCCCTCTATCCACTACAAACTCCTCCATCCTGGCCCACACCCAACATCACCATAAACCCTGGACTACTCAAAAGCCTTGCACTATCTACTGAATGTTGGTGGAGAACTCTAAAAACCAGCACACCAACCACTGCTCACTCTAATGGAAAACACCACAAATTTACAACTTGCAAACAACTACCCAAATTTCTACTCATACTATTACTCTCTTTAGCAGGTGATATTGAAACTAACCCAGGTCCTCTCATTTTAGCTCTGTCCCATGCCCCTGAGAATTCCACCTTTAAATTCCAAAAAGGCCTATCTGTCGCCCATATAAACATCCAGAGCCTGCTGCCCAAACTGGATGAACTAAGGGCATGGTGCCTTATGCATAAGCCCAAAGCCATTGTTCTTACAGAAACATGGCTATCCCCTAAAACCCCTGATGCAAATATCGCCATTCAGGGATACTCCATTTTTAGGAGAGATAGGTCAAAGAGAGGAGGAGGGGTGTTATTTTATATTGCAGACACCTTACAATTTACACTGTTACATTGCCCACCAAGTCCACCCTCTTTTGAAACTCTAGTTGGCAAAATCTGCCTCCCCTTTTCTAAGCCCATCTTGCTTGCTGGCATCTACCGCCCCCCTAAAGCCCCTCTACAATCCTTGACTGATATCACCCAATTTCTTGGCTCCATTTCCTCTCTGAATGAGAAGAGTGAGCTGTTAGTTCTAGGGGATTTCAACTTCAATTGGCTTGACCCTAAAAACCACAAAATCCAGATACAACTCAAGTCACTTAACCTATCACAACTCATTTCCCAACCCACACGGATAAACCTGAAATTGCATAACCATTCCTTGCCAGACTGGATTCTCTCCTCAAACCCCAGCAGAATCCAATCCTCTGGCATCCTTCCTGACATTTTCAGTGACCATGCAATAGTGTACTGTGTAAGGAAAATTAAACCGCCCCATTCAAGCCCTAAAGTTCTCCTCACTAGAACATTTAAAAACTTTAACCCACAACAGTTTCTGGATGACCTTACCAACTGCCCTTGGCACAGAATCGATTTAATTCCTGACCCTGACTCTGCGCTCGACTATTTCCAATCCGAGTTCTTAAAACTCTGCGATACCCATGCTCCACTACACAAAATAAGGGTACGGGGGGCCCACCTTCCATGGGTTACATCTGACCTTATAGCACTCTACCAGTTCAGGGATGCCTTGTGGAAAAGCTACAAAGTAACTGGCACTACCAAGGATCTCAATCACTACAGATGCATGCGGAACATGTGCACAAGGCAAACAAGGCATGCAAAAACAATATTACTCTGACAATCTCCACCAAAATACATCAAACCCAGCTAACTTCTGGAAGGTTATCAACATTATATTCCAGCCTCCTAACCATCAACCACCAAGTAATATCACTAAGGGGGATATTACTCTGACAAACCCCACTGACATTGCAAATGCATTCAATGATTACTTTGTGGGGTGTGCCACTAACTTATTAGCGAAACGCAGCACAAACCCCAAACATGAATCTCATCCTGGGAGTATCCCTACAGTTCCACCCCCTCCCAACACTGCCCACAATTTTCAATTTAGCCCAGTATCTGAAGAGGAGATTACATAAGCGCTCCTCAAACTCAAACTAAGCAGCCAATGTGGACCCGACTTACTACAATCTAGGTTCCTATGACTTGGTGCCCCAGCCATTGCCAAACCAATTGCGTCCATAGTCAACTCTATCCTGTCTGCAGGCTATATCCCTAAGACCTGGAAAACTGCCAGAGTTGTCCCAATCTTCAAAAGTGGGGACAAAAACACTGTCTCAAACTACAGGCCAATCTCACTTCTCCCAATTCTATCCAAAGTCATGGAAAAATGTGTCCACTCCCAATTAAGCGATTTCTACACCAAGACAAATTTCCCTAGCCAATTCCAGTCTGGGTTTCATCCCAAACACTCCACCATAACTACCCTGCTAAAAGTTTGCAATGAAATCCAGTGTGGAATGGAACGGGGACAACTCACTGGTGCAGTATTCCTAGATTTTGCAAAGGCTTTTGACACAGTTGATCATGTTATCCTGCTTAACAAACTCCAGAGCTCTGGAATAGGGAAACATGCTTTAAACTGGTTTCAGTCCTACCTATCAGGAAGATCCCAACATGTGTCCATCTCAGGCTCTAACTCCAACCCCCTGGATATCACCTGTGGTGTCCCGCAAGGCTCTGTTCTGGGGCCCCTACTCTTCTCAGTGTTCATTAATGATCTTCCCACAGCTTGTAAGGAAGCCTCAATACACATGTATGCAGATGACACAATCCTATATGCACACAGCCATAGCCTCTCTGACCTTCAACACATACTTCAGTCTGAATTTTTGAGACTCGAAAACTGGATTTCCCAAAACAAACTGTTTTTAAACACTGACAAGACTGTAACAATGGTATTTGGGACCAAGACTAAATTTGTAAAGCTTCCAGTGACTGAGCTCCTGATTAGAACCAACGCTAACACCACCCTAACACCTGTCACTAGTTTTAAATACCTGGGCTTATGGTTTGACTCCCACTTAACATTCGGGATGCACATTGATACCCTGACAACCAAGACCTATGCCAAACTAGGGGTACTTTACAGGAACAAATCCTCCCTAAGTCTCCTGGTCAGAAAGCGTATTGCACAGCAGATGCTAATGCCAATTATTGACTATGGAGACATAGTATATGGCTCGGCTCCTCAAACCCACCTTATCAAACTTGACACCCTCTACAATTCAATTTGTCGTTTTGTTCTCCAATGCAACTACAACACACATCACTGCGAAATGCTCAAAGAACTAGATTGGTCATCACTAGAGTCTAGGCGCAAAGTTCACCTTTCCTGTCTCACCCTCAAATACTTTCTGGGCAAGCTACCCAGCTACCTGAACAAGCTCCTCACCCCTACCACATGCAGCACCTATCACCTGAGATCAGACTCCAAAAGACTATTCATGGTCCCAAGGCTCAACAAAGTATCCGGACGTTCCTCCTTCTCCTTCCGTGCACCCCAAAACTGGAACAACCTACCAGAGACTCTCATATCCACCACCAGCTTAAGTTCTTTCAAATCTAAGGCTGTCTTACACTTTAATCTGGTCTGTAACTGTTTCATTCGGTCATAATATATATTTTCTTTAACTGTGCACGCAATGTCTTGTATATAATGTATACCTTGTTCATTTATGTAACTGTACTTGTAACCATGTATTATTTGTTTTACTCTGTGCCCAGGACATACTTGAAAATGAGAGGTAACTCTCAATGTATTACTTCCTGGTAAAATATTTTATAAATAAATAAATAAATGTATTTTTCCAGGCTTGTTACTTCCCACCACAGTCTCTTCTGTAGTTTATATGATTTGTTCAATTTCGAGAAATCTACTTTAGTGTTATGATACACTTACCCATTCGATGCATGTTACATTAGTCTGCATATGTTACAATTTTTCAAGTGATTCGGATGAACCAGGGATACATTTCTTTACACCTTAAACGTTACTTTGTGTTTAGTATCTCCTGCTGTTGGTACAATTTTCTATTGCATACCTTGTCAGGACTTTGGCTGACTATACCTCATTGCCCACCACCAGGTACTCTCTGAAGGGACATACCTTATAAGCTTTAGCATTGGCTTTCCCTATATGTGAATTATACCTGATGAGTGAGAGAGAACACTCTCTATTCTGGCCACCATTTACCGTATTTTTAAACACACCCTTATTTATACCCCACACTCCCTGATATTGCTCCCTCATGTATTTAATAAATATTTTTTTGTTTTGCGTCGTGTAGCACTTTTGGCTATCAGCCTGGGATGTGTTGTTTAGTCCCATTAAGTGTTTTATTCTCATAGAGTGCAATTTTGGGTTTCTTGTCCAATTGAGGGTCTCTTCCCCACTTGGATTTTTGTGTCCATGCTAACTCTACCCTATGCACCATGAGATAATAATATTTTAATTAGAATAATTAGGAGAGCGATAAGCATTGTGTGTCTCATACTAATATGCCAGGTGGCTGAACAGACATCACATTTAACCCCATAATGATTTTTAGCTTACGTACATTTATCCAGTATTATTATGTATTACAAGATTATGTCATTTTAGTTGACGCACACTTACATCATTTGTTATGTATTGCAAACTTACATCAGTTTTAGTATTGTTATGTATTACAAAATGATGTCATATTTAGTGACGTGCAAGCCACCCCATAAACGGGTGGAGCTTTTGTTTTTAGGGTATAAATATATGGCATACTGTGTTATCTGGGAGAGAGCTTTTTGTTTTGAAGCTGTCTCCACTGTGTGCACTCTGAATAAACTCATTTGATAACTTAATTTTTGTTGTAACATTTTTACAGCTTTAACAGATGGTAGCAGAGGATGGTTTCCAATATCTTAGATGCAGAGCACCAGGACAGGCCACTCCTCGGTCACTCAAACCTGAGCGCTCATAAGAATCAAGGTAAAAGGCACCGTTTTGAGGAAAGCCTGAGTTTAAAATTGTTTGAGTGCTGTGTAGAGAGCTGGTCCTTAAAGGGTGTCTTCTCTGAGTGACGGAAACCTGTATCAAGTGAGTTTATTATTCTCTGTTCCTGTATTCATTTTAAAGTATAAGTGTTGTTAAGAATTGTTAGGGGCTAAAGTGAGAGTCCCGTTAAAAGCTTTGGTGCTTTTGGTGAAGAGAGGGAGTGTTTGTATGCTCAAGGGATAGTTTTCAGACAGTTCTGAGTTGTGATAAATATTTTTTGTTGTCTGAACAGGAAGGGTCCCTGATTGTACATTTGCTCTGTCGTGTCATTAACATACCAAGTGAGTTTATTCATGGATATCTGTTTAGAAGGTCTTATCTGTATCCATGTTATAAAAGTATAAGTTTTATCAGGACTGGGTTGGACCCGCCGAAGTAATTCAAGTTTTTTCTTTGGTATAGTTATGGGGAAAAAATATGATTGGGGAACAGTCTCGTTACAGGTCCTTATTTGCATATTTACACTATTCAGAACAATAACATGCCAAAAGAGTTGTACGTAATCAGCTTGCGTTGATTATTGTAACGCTAAATTGTACAGGTCAATTACATTTTATTATTGTATCAGGAGTATTGTACAGGTCAATTAAATTTGATTGCTGTAACAGGGGAATAATGGGAAACCAAAAATTCTCAAAAGATTGTGTGTCTGCAGACAAAAATAATAAAGAATGAATACAGAGAACGAAAAGAGACAATATAAATATATTTTGTTGGCCAGTGAATGGCACTGTTTGTACTATTATCAACAATTTGCGCATATGTTTAAATGAAAGAGGGGTCTTTTTCTGTGGGATTGAGAAGCTCAGGGAGCATCTTGAATCCCACAGGGAAACATACCTTACATTAATATGGGTCAAAAGAATTCTGTTGAGGGACAGAAGGGTCCCGCTGCATTTATTTTAACCATTGCCAGGACAGAAGTTAATATAATAACAAGTGAAATAGAAAGCGAATAGGAAAGAAAATAGCAAGTGAATTTGCCGATAGATAATAAAGGCATATGATGGTGCTGAGGAAGTAGGTATTGAATTTTATTTTTATGAAAGGTTTATATGCAGAAATTGGGGTACAATTAGAAACTGTGTATATTGTTTGGAAGGGACAGAAAGTGTTATAATTGTAAAAAAAAGCAGGACATTTTGATAGCAATTGCAGAGCAGCCCTAAGAGAGAGAACAGAAGAAGAGAACGGAAAAGAATGGGCATATGAAAAAGTAGCCCTGTAACTGGTAAAAATTAAAAGGTTTGTTCAAACTGGCCACACGAATAGGTCTTTTAAACCAGAAAATATTATTTTTCCTTCTGTTCAAATGTCAACTAGAAAGAGAATCAGAATAACAGCAGCACAGACCGCGACACCCCCCCTTTTCTCCAAAGGAATGTGCAAAAGATATGAAAATTAACTCAAAAGCTCCGGAGCATAAAAAGTAGTTTTAAATTCAGGTTATTTATGAGAATAAAGAAAGAGAAAGAAACTTTTATTAGTTTCGTTGCAGAATGAAACTGTTTTGTATTAAGGGAGAAATATTTTTCTTTTTATTTGTTTGTTATTTTTGTGAAGTTGATTGGCTGTGTAGGAGAGAAGTTTGTGTCTCTGTCCTTTGTGTCTGTATTGTGGTTTCTGTGTGTTTAAACCAGTAAAAACACGTCAATTGCATTTCTATAGGAAAAAATTGGGAAATCAGGCGGTTCACTGCTGCCGTCAGGGTATGAAATAGGAGATCCACACGCAGATGAATAAAAGGTTGTTTTAATGAGTGCATATACACTGAAAAAGTCTGCTACAGAGAAAACTCTGATGCGTTTCGTCCACAGGTAGGGATTTTGTCAAAGAGTATCTGGCACTGCCCTTAGTGATGCATATATAGTGAGCCATAAATCGCTATTGGTTGAATTAAATTAGATGAACATAAACTCACCAGATAAATAATTGACCAATTAATTGTCAAAAGGAACCACCCCTTATACAACCACTAATAGTACTCACTCCCAAGGCATCACTATGGACAGAAAAAAGAAAAAACACAGCGCACAACGCTCATAGTGCATTAAAAATTATAATGTGATACAAATAAAGGTGAGTATTAAGCGTACATTTATATAAGAAAAACAGGCATTGGAGGGTTAATGTTACCCATACACCACTCGGGACGACAGTGAGGAAGTCTTCAGTGTGCAAACACACCACTCCTGCCGTCACGGTCACTTGCACCCAGACTGGGTCTTGACTGGTAACCAGCTCCTGTTGTGGACAGCAGTTCAGCATTGCTCACAGTACACACAGTGTCCTCAGATAGGGCAGTCTTGGCAACAACACGAACCACGCTGTTCTTCACTCCGTCCGGTACTTCCGTGTTAGTGACGTCACTCGGGAGCGTCAGCGCGTCGTAGCCCTTCCAGACAGCGTTATGGCCCGCAGGAGGATGATATAGAGTCCAAAAGTTCTCAGAGCAGCTAGAGTTCTAATTTCCAACGCGTTTCGAGACAGCTAAGTCTCTTCATCAGGGAATGAGCTGTCTCGAAACGCGTTGGAAATTAGAACTCTAGCTGCTCTGAGAACTTTTGGACTCTATATCATCCTCCTGCGGGCCATAACGCTGTCTGGAAGGGCTACGACGCACTGACGCTCCCGAGTGACGTCACTAACATGGAAGTACCGGACGGAGTGAAGAACAGCGTGGTTCGTGTTGTTGCCAAGACTGCCCTATCTGAGGACACTGTGTGTACTGTGAGCCCTGCTGAACTGCTGTCCACAACAGGAGCTGGTTACCAGTCAAGACCCAGTCTGGGTGCAAGTGACCGTGACGGCAGGAGTGGTGTGTTTGCACACTGAAGACTTCCTCACTGTCGTCCCGAGTGGTGTATGGGTAACATTAACCCTCCAATGCCTGTTTTTCTTATATAAATGTACGCTTAATACTCACCTTTATTTGTATCACATTATAATTTTTAATGCACTATGAGCGTTGTGCGCTGTGTTTTTTCTTTTTTCTGTCTTCATTAGGGGTTATTTGAGCTATCCCCTGTGTCGCAGCTGCAGACGCTCCTTCCAATTTTACAAGGTCACATTATTTACCCTATTTTATCACTTACACTATATCACGCAATTATTGTTTGTTGTTGCGCACTTACTATTCACATTTGATCACTATGGAAAATCTAATGCAGTGAAAACAAGACACTAAAAGACACAAAAATGTATTAAAAACAAAACTAGATACTGCCGTCTAGTTACAAAAAAATGCAATATACACAACAAGTACCAGTACAATGTAGCAGAACACGCAACATACATATAATATAATATAAAATAGTATGTTACAAAACATCACATTAATATAGAAACATACATGGTGTAAAGTATCATTACTAGGTCATATAAAATCTCATAGAATATAAGCGGAGGATCTACCTTAAATGTAGAACAATTAATGTATAACTGTATACCAAGAAAAATACATGTATAACCATATCACCAAAATAAAAAAATATATATATATATCTCACAAGTGTGCTATCATATAAACAATAATGTGAGTAAACCATATAAAACCCATAAATCCATATGAAAATAAACAATCATTAGTGTTAACTACTACTCATAAAATAATGTGAAAGCACCAAACTTATAATATAATAGAATACTGTAAACCTCATAAAGAACAGAAAATATATACACAAATCTAAATCAAACTAAAAAGTGCTTAAGATCCCACTCCACATTTATCCCAGTGGGATGCAACGTATTCATAGCATGAATCCAATACATTTCCCTTGTGTTAAGCTTATTCAATCTATCTCTCCCTCTAGGGTGGATGTTAACATGTTCCAGAGCTGAGAAAGAGAAATTGGAGATATCCCCGAAACTACACATTGAAAAGTGACGTGACACAGGATGTAACAAATCTTTTATCAGGATATGTCTAATATGTTCCTGAACCCTTACTCTCACGGGTCTAATAGTCCGATGTCTGAGATATATAGATATATATATATATATATATATATATATATATATATATATATATATATATATATATATATATATATATATATATTTTTTATATTGGTGATATGGTTATACATATATTTTTCTTGGTATACGGTTATACATGAATTGTTCTACATTTAAGGTAGATCCTCCGGTTATATTCTATGAGATTTTATATGACCTAATAATGATACTTTACACCATGTATGTTTCTATATTAATGTGATGTTTTGTAACGTACTATTTTATATTATATTATATGTATGTTGCGTGTTCTGCTACTGCACCGACACACTTTATTCGAGCAAATGCCCAGTTTGTACCTGGCAGATACCTGGAATGCGCCGCTCCTCACCTCTGACAAGCCCCGTTGTGTTTGCCTTCCCAGCCTGGGTTCATGCCTGGCTGACGGGCGGCTGATCTGTTAAATGATAATGATTAGGATTTAATAGGCTGCAATGCTTCGCGTGTCTACCAGATGGCATAAATTCATGAATTGTAATGCAGTATATATATATATACTGTGCAGTATTGCAGCCAGTGGGAATAAAATGCTTCAATGCCTGCCTAGAAAATACCTCAATGCACTCGGGCAGAAAACAGTCACAAACCTCAATACACCCGGGTATACCTGAATTCGTGGGACTAGCCGAGCTCGAATAAAGTGTGTCGCCAGTGTACATTGTACTGGTACTTGTTGTGTATATTGCATATTTATGTAACTAGACGGCAGTATCTAGTTTTGTTTTTAATACATTTTTGTGTCTTTTAGTGTCTTGTTTTGACTGCATTAGATTGTCCATAGTGATGCCTTGGGAGTGAGTACTATTAGTGGTTGTATAAGGGGTGGTTCCTTTTGACAATTAATTGGTCAATTATTTATCTGGTGAGTTTATGTTCATCTAATTTAATTCAACCAATAGTGATTTATGGCTCACTATATATGCATCACTAAGGGCAGTGGCAGATACTCTTTGACAAAGTCCCTTCCTGTGGACGAAACGCATCAGAGTTTTGTCTGTAGCAGACTTTTCAGTGTATATGCACTCATTAAAACAATCTTTTATTCATCTGCGTGTGGATCTCCTATTTCATACCCTGACGGCAGCAGTGAACCGCCTGATTACCCTATTTTTGTCTATTTTGCCTGGGCTGGAGCACGCTTTGTAACACTTCCGGATCAGAGGAGCCCTACGTTATTGTTTGAGCGGAGACCCGGCGTGTCAAGATCATGAGTAATCACTACTCTTCATTCCCCCACCCCCCACCCTCCCTCTGTGTGGGGATTTGGCCCGTGTGTGACACCGGGTTTGTGAGGGCAGTGGCGGAGGATTGCGGCATTCTAAGCCGTTTATGGTTCCCTTGCAGGGGACACGGCAGTACCGCTGCTTAGTTTCCTCCCTACCACATTATAGCCCCGACCCGCGGGATAGTCACGAAACACTGTGCAAGTGGGGTTTTCATATTATCTACAGGATTCCATCAGTGGGACACTGGATGGGAGTGTGTTCATGAACTTATTTATTCATTGATTTTTCTAGACTTATTGTAGTACGCACATGTGTACAATTGTAGCATCAGTCTATCCCTGGAGCGATTCTGGGACATTTGGTATCTGCATTTCTATAGGATTAGGATATGTTGGAAATATTTTAAGCTCACACGTATTGTTTAAATTATATATGGTGTGTGCATAAGCTATCTAACCTCAGTTGTATAATTGTCCCGTTTTTATTTTTGAGAGGCCATACATTTTTTCGTTTTTATTGCTGTGGAGAGAGCTCCATTTTTAACTTTAGGCTGAAGTTTCAATCCAGTAATTAATATTTAGAAGACGGAGAAGCTGTTTTGTTATCTGCTCGGCACTCTCAAGGTCTTTTGGCGAAACGCCCGGGCTGGCCAATTGCCCGAGATAAACAAACTCTGAAATTATTTTATAGTCAAATGAATAATAATGCTGAGTGTCTTTAAATAATAAAGCTGGCAGTGTAGTCAGCACTGTGCAAAGAGATTATATTACAAGAAATTAGTGTGAAGTCCTATACAAAAGCATTTGACTATTATCTGAATATGTGATGTATTTTATAACTTTTAATCATTTATTTTTCCATAGGTGTTCCATTTTATTATAAGCAGTAGTTATTGTTAAAATATTTGTAGAATGTTTTTGCCAGGAAGTGGTGCATTGGGAGTCACCTTTCGTTTTTGGGTGTGTCCTAGGCATAGAGTTAAAGGACAGGTAATACATAGTTGCAAATGCAGTTTCATAAGTGAGCAGGGTATACATTATATACAAGGCATTTCACATTTTTAGCAGTATAGTTAGAGTAGAGTGAACACATTCATTGTCCATAACTTTGGATAGTATTGTATTGTAGTGTATGACTTTATTTATATATAGCGTCAAAAATGTACTCAGCACTTCACAAAGAATACAGTAGAGGGAATTATAATAGAATAGTAAGTGCAGCAAAATCAGACAATAGGAAGGAAAATCCCTGCCCTGAAGAGCTTACAATCTAAGGTTTGAGGGAAATTTACAGAGATAGCAGGTGAGGGAATAAGTGCTGTAGATGGTAGTGCTTTGCCACAATGGGTTGTAGGAGTGACTCGGTGTGGGATAATAGCCATGAGTGCAGGCTATTGGGATGCTTGATTTATGGGGCAAGTTTTAAGGTTAGTTAGTATTTAATAAAAAGGTTGATACCATTTGCATTGGAGAAGATGACAATGAGGCATGAATGAGAGCAAGTATGTATTGGGAGAAGAGAGATTGGGCCTGTAGTTTGAGATAGTGTTTTTGTCCCCACTTTTGAAGATTGGGACAGCTCTGGTAGTTTTCCAGGTCTAAGGAATATGGCCTGCAGAAAGGATAAGTTGATTATGGAAGCAATTGGTTTGGCACAGGCTGAGGCACCAAGTCTTAGGAACTTAGATTGTAGTACAGTCAAGTCCACATTAGCTGCTTAGTTTTAAATGTGAGGAGCGTTAATAGGAGATACCTCTGTCTATATGCGGATGCTAAGACAGTAGTAAACACATTGATACAAGAATGTATTCCTAGGTATAAATTAGCTCCCTATGAGACACTTATGGGATGACTTATGACTATCAGTAGTTCAAAGGAACAAATTAAGGACCATCTATTTGTAATAAAACAATTAATAAGTATTGTATGCATCTAATATATTTTTTGAGTCTCTCTAGGCATAAGGTATGATAAAAGTTCACCTACGCGAGACGGAGTCAATAGGTCAAGTAGTTCCTACACAAGCATGCTCTTCATCCCAGATGAAAAGACCATTTCAAATACTTCTCACCACTAATACCGCAATTAAAGTGTCAGAGATTCCTGGATCCACATGGCTCACATACAACTCATTCCAGCTCCACCAAAGACCAAAGTCATCTAAAGCACAGCCGCATCAAGTTAACATTTTGACTAGTCATAAAACTCTGACCGTTAACCAACAAAGAAAATAAGATACCAAGCAGAGGCCTGGTCTTATCAGAACATTTCATTTTTATCAAAGACTCAATATTTTTATTCTTTTATAGTGTGTTTAAGTTAGAATTTTAGGATGTATGCACCATTGGGTCTGCGAAAGTATAACCCAAAGAGAGATGACAAGATTGTCATGGGAATGCTCTCTACAGAGCCTTGTCAGCAATACTCATCTGCCTGTGTTCCTTATACATCGCAGATATCTATCACCATGGTCAATGTGACACTCCACTAAGCACCATCTCACCCACAAACATCACAAAGTCCATTGGTTCCCTGGAAGTGAGGCTTGTGAATGCTTTTGTATGTGTTTTGGCAGTACACATCACTCTCTATGTATGTGTCATGTGCAGCAAAACTTTGATCCAGAAGTGTGTTGCTCCCCCACCGAGTTGAGGGGGTCACCGAGGGGCGTGTGTCAGCCATAAGGAAAGGATCACAAGTCAGCCATTTTTTGACCATCGCAGACATTTTTTGTTCTGTTTTTCTGAGTGAATGATGTATATGATGCGTGCAGGAGTGATGATCATGCATTCACTTCCACAGATACCAACCCCCTCAATTCTCAGTAATAGAATGTTGTGCAAATTCTCAAAATATATGATGGTAGAGATAGATGCCATTTTCTTTAGCTAGCAGCAGAAAAGTCACTTGCCTAAAATAAGGTTTTTAGCATTTTTTAATCATTTTTTACACACTAGCAACACCAATAATTTATGGGTCAAGTGCCTCCAACAACCAGAAACAAGAGAAAAACACCAAATATTTCAGGGCTGAAAAGTAGTTTATGGAAAGAACAATGTTGGACTAGTTTAGTTCCAAATGTAGGAGTTGGGTTACTATATGACAGGCTTAATACATTAACAGATGTGTTACAGTAGATGATGTCCTCAATCACACCACTACAGCTATTGCATCACTAAACCAAGAACAAGTCCAGATCAGGCTTATGGCCTTACAAAACAGAATGGCTTTAGATTAAATTTTAGCATCAAAAGGAGGTGTGTGCCCTAATTAAAGAACAATGTTGTGTTTTCATCCAAGATCAGAGTTGCAAGGTACAGCATGAGTTAGACAAGATAGAAGAAATTCAAGAAAGACTAAAGAAGTTAGAGTGACACAGACTGGGACCCTTTGGGGCTGGGTGGATTGGTAGGATCACTAGGAGCAACATTTTTGAATGCGGTAATGTGTGTGCTTGTGATACTCGTTGTCATCTATGTTTGTGTCACGTTTGTCAAAGGCATGATCCACAAATGTGCTACCCCCTCTGCAGACATGATGCCATTGTTTGCAGATCCAATTTACAGCTTTACAGCGGTCCCTTGAAGAAAGGGACGTACATTTATCCAATATTATTATGTATTACAAGATTATGTCATTTTAGTTGACGCACACTTACATCATTTGTTATGTATTGCAAACTTACATCAGTTTTAGTATTGTTATGTATTACAAAATGATGTCATATTTAGTGACATGCAAGCCACCCCATAAAGGGGTGGAGCTTTAGTTTTTAGTGTATAAATATATGACATACCGTGTTATCTGGGAGAGATCTTTTTGTTTTGAAGCTGTCTCCACTGTGTGCACTCTGAATAAACTCATTTGATAACTGAATTTTTGTTGTAACATTTTTACAATAACAATTTGTGCGCAATATCAAAGTATTTGTATTATCATCTGTTATGCTATGTAAGAAGAATTTTATTATGCTATTTTGTTTGTAATTTTTGTTATTGGTCTTTTGTTAGTTCGTTTGTCTAAGTCCTAGTTCGTCCTTGTTGGAAGCTGTTCTTTTAAACTCCATTGGACTATGATTATGACTGTCCAATCAGTGCTGAGTGAGGTGTACGTAGTACTGCTTCACCTCCACTTAACCATCCCCTGAGGAAGTGATGTCAGTCACGAAATGCGTAGGGTCAAAGGTCACGGCGCCTTCGGAGAGAGCTGGTGCGTACAGCGTTCCTGACCACCCCTGCAGGAAACGATATCATCATGAGAGCAGTCCCAACCGATGTTTGCAGTTGTGTGCAGCTCCCCTTCCCCTGTGTCTATTTTGGGAAACTACCTGCACATTGGAGGGTGACAGAGTCATCACCCCACACACCCAAAGCGCTTAAGGAGGACTCTCCCTGCATTTGGCACTCGTTCCTGTCTGGTTAAACACGCTCAGTAATCCGGTCCTGCTGTAAGTAGGGTTTTGGGTTTTAACCCCTTGATGACCCGCTGCAGCAGGCTCCTTTGTTTTATTAAATAGTTTTTTATTTCAGCTTCTGCGTTTTATGTTTATGTCCCTGTTTGTTGTCTGTATTGTGTTTAACTGTTTTTTGAAGGTTTTTATTCAAGTTACACTATGATAACTGTTTCTGTTTCTGTCCACATGTCACTGACCACTTGATTGGAGAATTCCTGTTCATTGGACTTATTGGACTCTCTCTCCTCTCCCCTGTTTTGGACTTATTGGACTCTAAATCCTTGTGGGCGCTGGTTTGTATTTGTTCCTTTTTTCCTCTGGATCAAAATACTGTAAATACAAATATAGGATAAGTATCTGTTCTCTAAATTTAGCATAGGTTGAACTTGATGGACATGTCTTTTTTCTTTTTTTTTTCAAAATATTTTTATTAGGAAAATATACATCAAATGGGTACATTATTTTATCCATCGCCTAATATAGAGTTTTATTTTTTTTCCCATAGAGTGAGGGAAAGGAAATAGAGTAGTATAGAGCACCGCCTCTTGAGGCGGGGTCTCTAGTCCACCTAATGAACCGAAAGTAGAGAGACAAGAAAAAGAAAAGAGAAAGGTGGGTAGGGGGGGGAGCAGGTAGGGGGGGGAGCAAATGGGAGGAGGAGAGGGTGGGATAGACATGTCTTTTTTCAACCTCATCTACTATGTAACTAATCATTTATTTATTACATGTTTTACAAGGAAGTAATGCATTGAGAGTTACCTCTTGTTTTCAAGTATTTCCTGTGCACAGATTTATGTATACATGACTACATTAAATGAACAGAGATTATACAGTAAATTCACAGACAATTCATGAACAGTTAGAGATATGATTATTGGCATACTATGTAAATATGCAACATTAGTTATGTAACCTAGTTTTTTGTTTTGTTTTTTATAATTTTGACAAACATTTGGCAACTATGACAATATTTTGCAATTTTTCAAGAAATGTAAAAAAAATCTGAGAGAAAAGGAATACATTTCTCAGTCTTAAAAAAACAAACATTATATATTTGCAAGTTTGAATTTGACTCCAAATTCACAAAACTAAATTGGGAACTAAAATGCACCCAATTCGCACATCTCTAATCTGGAGCCCTGCAGCATGAAAATGAAAATACAGAATTATTGTAGAAAATTATTGATAAAAGGCAACACCAACAAAAACAGACACTTTAAAGATCTGCAGGGGTATATTGTAAAATGTGTACACTCTGAAAATAAACTCGTAGTTGGTTGAAACTGACAGATCTATAAGACAGGGGCTCCTGCACAGGACATATTATAGATGACATTTTCCATCATTTAAAGGTTTCAGTGTTGCTGTTGACTCATTTTTTCCATTGGTCACTGAATTAATGTAGGTGTTTTGACTTTGTATATTTATCATTACAAATGTACTCTCAAATGTATCTCCTTGCCCTAATAACTCATTTTAACTCAAAATCAACACTGCAATGTAGCAATTTATAAAACAAATCTTCAATTTCTGCTGCAGTACTGCATGTCTAAGGATGTACCACTTTTCTTAAGCAATCAAAGAATAAAAGAAAATATTTGCTGACATTGATGTGCTTTTCTGCTTCCAGCATCATCCTTATATAATACTGTCCTCTTCTAAGCGGATATCATTATTGCTATAAAGAACAGACAAAAGAACAGGAAAATTGAGATAAAACACACATTCTTGTTACAATAAAATATTGATGTGTTAAAGTGTTTAGATGTTTTTACACAATTGTTTTAGGAAGATATCCTTAAAGGTTGCTTGCTATTTCATGTTACCAGAGCAGCCACCTACCGGCTCTGTAAGCTCTCCCTTCTTACCACTTAGATTGTAAGCTATTTCATGGAAGGGACTTTGTTTCCAAATGTCTAATTTTTTTTATTGATTTTCAAGACAAAGCATAATACACAATCCATCCATTGTTTCAATTAACATCCAAATCAAATCATAACACAATAAAAACATACATCCATGGGGGGATGGGAGGACTATGTTGAGGCACTAATTCCTATTACAGTATGTCACGTGTATTATTGCTGTAAATTGCTATGTTAATAGATGGCGCTAAATACATAAACTATGTAAACAAAACGGTGAAACACGTAGGCGCTCTTACATGCTAAATACATAAAGATATACATACAATTAGGCCATAATTGTAACCATAATTACTGTTTTTGTTTCAGTACCATTCTAGTCCACAATTATTGCTTCTGCTGTACAGGGAACAGTATCCTTGTAAGTCTTGTATTCCTGTATGAAATTTTTTTTTTATTGCCAACAAATAAAAATATATTTTGAACATAGTTTTTTTCGTGTGGTCAATGAAAAGACAATTGACAAAATATAATATATCTAAATATTAAGCACATACTGTAATACACAACATGCTTTATATAATAAATCTATATACAGTAAGTATATTAAATGTATCTACCAAAAGATGCTCGTCAGTCATCCAATGCTTGAGATGCTTGCAGAACAGTGCACACAGGTGACTACATTCATATCCAAGTAAAAAATAAAAAAAAGACAGTAACAATGATGTCATGTCCTGCCTGGGAGTTGGGACAATTAATTTTACAGCTTTTACATGTCGCAGGTTAAAGAATAGGTAGTTTTGCAAGTTTGTCTCATTTGCATACACAATTTGTAAATCCCACATAACTGCACAGCCAGAAACAAATTGTATAAAAAAAACTTGATTTTTACATGGTTTGGACATGTGATAACTGCAAACTGAATAAGGTAAGAGGCAAATCTGTGCGACAATGGCCAAAATGCAATGATCACAGTTTAAGGAATAGTCCTTAATGAGTCTTTTAACCTATTGTAATTGTGGCTTTGCATACAAAGACACTCTACATAGTGATTGTGTAAATTACTTCAATGGAACTACTATATAACCAATACTGTAACAAAATAGTTACCCATGAACGATGATCAAGCTATAATACCCCGAACATCAATGACACCAGTATCATACTGGTTTACCTTTACCAAGAAAATGTTCAGTAGTAAAATAACATTCGCTCTCTGTTTTTAGCATCTGCAAATACTACAAATGTAGCCAGACTCAGTTTTCTCGCTGCCGGGGTGTCCTAGCCATGGCTTTTCCTGCTAGTGGGGAATCCTCACTGCTTGTGATCACATTCAGACATAATGGACCAACCTGCCGCAATACCGGAGGAAAAGACGGCTATCACTTGCCCTGAAGTTGCAGCTATTTGCATTTTTTGCTGCAGCTTCAGAAAAAATGAGTATGGCTAGCTCTGTTTATCTTCTCATATGTCATGATGGAATCATTTTAATAGAAATAAGAAAAATTTGCATAGTTTTGTAAAATGTTCCAGTGTTTAAAAACAATTGTCCTAATAAACTCACTTGCTGTAAAGAACCTAAAAGCAAAACCCAATCATTCAGTATGCTGTGTTTAAAAGCATAAATTTTGTGAAAAACAGTTTCAGAATACCTTCTTCCTTGAAATCTATTTTTGAGCTGCCCTCTATTTTCAGGATAATCTGTGATTAGTTTTACCCTAAAATATTGAAAAACACTTAGGGCAGCAAATGGTGAATGATAACTGCTATCATGAGAAACCGCATTACAATATATCAGTGTGTACATGATCATCTATTCAGCGCACGTCCAAAAAGGGAATCTGCGTACAACTGCAATGCTTGATTAATTAATGGTGCCCGGGGGTGCTAGACCAAGTATACTGCTGTTACGTGAGTGCCGCCAAACTGTATATATATAGAAGAAGAGATCAGTGTATCTCGAAAGCTCGCACAAATAAAAGCATTTCGTTAGCCAAAGAACGGTATCATCTATTTATTTTTTGATTATTGAAGCTCGGCTAACACAGTACTGATACCTCTACATGTACGTATGTATATATATATATATATATGTATATATATATATATATATATATATATATATATATATATATATATATATATATATATATATATATATATATATATATATATATATATATGTATACAAAACACATATATATATATATTTAAAACCAGAGACAAAACATAAAACACAGACAGAGCTCAGTGCACATCCAGTGAAATTCATATACGGTACAGTGCCTAAATATATATGTATAAATATCTATTAAATAAAATGGTCTTTAAGTTTAACATTTTTGGCCAAAATTGTTGTAAGCCCCTGAGCCACTGCACGGCAGACCATATATATATATATATATATATATATATATATATATATATATATATATATATATATATATATATATATATATATATATATATATATATATATATACAGTGCTCGACAAACCCGGTCGCCAACTCGCCAGCTGCGATCGGATATTGGCTCGTGGCCAGTAACTTTTCCCCTGCTCTGCAAAAAAAAATCCCCTGCTCGAAAAAAAAAAAAAATCACCTGCTCGGGAAAAAAAAAAAATCCCTCTAGCTGATTGGCTGTGACGCGGGATGGAGTTGCCAAGACTTCAAACCGCACTTCCTTCTCTGCACGGGTAAGTCATGATGGGGGGGGGGAGGGGATGTGCGCGTGTATCTGCTGCTGCTGCTCCGACTCCTCCTCTATATAGCCTTCTGTATAATTGTATCAGCTCCTGTAACTTACAAGACCTGCACTGATCCCGTCATGGAGGATTTTGAACAGATGCTTGAGGTGGGGGGAATTTAATGCACTTTAAAATATTTATATATACACTGATACATCCTGCCCCCGGTCCCTGGCGCTCCCGCTGTCCGCGCTGGTCGGGAGATACCCCCCCCGGCACTCTCCAGCTGTGCGCATGGGTCGGGAGATACACCCCCCCCCCCTCCGGCGCTCTCCCGCTGTCCGCGCGGATACCCCCCTACCTCAAGCACTCTCCCGCTGTGCGCGCGGGTCGGGCAATACCCCCCCCCCCCCACTTCCGGCACTCTCCCGCTGTGCGCGCGGGTCGGGCGATACCCCCCCACACTTCCGGCACTCTCCCGCTGTGCGCGCGGGTCAGGAGATACCGCCCCCACCTCCGGCACTCTCCCGTTGTGCGCACGGGTCGGGCGATACCACCCCCACCTCGGGCACTCTCCCGCTGTGCACACGGGTCGGGAGATACCCCCCCCCCCCCCACCTCCGGCACTCTCCCGCTGTGCGCGCGGGTCGGGAGATACCGCCCCCTCCGGCACTCTCCCGCTGTGCACGCGGGTCGGGAGATACCCCCCCCCCCCCTCCGGCACTCTCCCGCTGTGCACGCGGGTCGGGAGATACCCCCCCCCCTCCGGCACTCTCCCGCTGTGCGCGCGGGTCGGGAGATACCCCCCCCTCCGGCGCTCTCCCGCTGTCCGCGTGGGGCGGGAGATAGTAGCCGTGTGTTTTTTCCCCACCCTCTCTCCCCTCCAGCGCTCCTGAGATATTGTGAGGTACTGAGAGAATGTGTGTGTATGTGTATGTGAGAGAGAGATTGAGTGTGTGTGTGTTTGTGTGTGTGTATGTGTATGTGAGAGAGAGATTGAGAGAGAGTGTGTGTGTATGTGTATGTGAGAGAGAGATTGAGAGAGAGTGTGTGTGTATGTGTATGTGAGAGAGAGATTGAGAGTGTGTGTGTGTGTGTGTGTGTGTGTGTGTGTGTGTGTGTGTGTGTGTGTGTGTGTGTGTGTGTGTATGGGAGAGAGAAAGTGTGTGTATATATGGGGGAGAGAGAGAACGTGTGTGTGCAGGACACCAGAGGTAACCCCCCCAGTCAGTCATCCCACCCCCCACCCAGTCAGTCATCCCACCCCCATCCAGTCACCCCCCACCCAGTCACCCAGTCAGTAATCTCACCCAGTCACCCAGTCAGTCATCCCACCCCCCACCCAGTCAGTCATCCCACCCCCCACCCAGTCACCCCCCACCCAGTCAGCCCCCACCCAGTCAACCGGTCAGTAATCTCACCCAGTCACCCAGTCAGTAATCCTACCTAGTCACCCAGTCAGTAATCCCACCCAATCAGTAATCCCACCCCCCACCCAGTCAACCAGTCAGTAATCCCACCCCCCACCCAGTCACCCCCCACCCAGTCACCCCCCACCCAGTCAACCGGTCAGTAATCTCACCCAGTCACCCAGTCAGTAATCCCGCCTAGTCACCTAGTCACCCAGTCAGTAATCCCACCCCCACCCAATCAGTAATCCCACCCCCCACCCAGACCACCCAGTCCACCCAGTCAGTAATCCCACCCCCCACCCAGGCAGTAATCCCACCCAGTCAGTAATCCCACCCAGTCACCCAGTCAGTAATCCCACCCAGTCACCCAGTCAGTAATCCCACCCAGTCAGTAATCCCACCCCCACACAGTCAGTAATCCCACCCCCCACCCAGTCACCCAGTCACCCAGTCAGTAATCCCACCCAGTCAGTAATCCCAACCCCCCACCAGTCACCCAGTCAGTAATCCCACCCAGTCAGTAATCCCACCCCCACCCAGTCACCCAGTCAGTAATCCCACCCAGTCAGTAATCCCACCCCCACCCAGTCACCCAGTCAGTAATCCCACCCCCCACCCAGTCAGTCATCCCACCCCCCACCCAGTCACCCCCCACCCAGTCACCCCCCACCCAGTCACCCCCCACCCAGTCAACCGGTCAGTAATCTCACCCAGTCACCCAGTCAGTAATCCCACCTAGTCACCTAGTCACCCAGTCACCCAGTCAGTAATCCCACCCAATCAGTAATCCCACCCCCCCACCCAGTCAACCAGTCAGTAATCCCACCCCCCACCCAGTCACCCCCCACCCAGTCACCCCCCACCCAGTCAAACGGTCAGTAATCTCACCCAGTCACCCAGTCAGTAATCCCGCCTAGTCACCCAGTCACCCAGTCAGTAATCCCACCCCCACCCATTCAGTAATCCCACCCCCCACCCAGACCACCCAGTCAGTAATCCCACCCCCCACCCAGGCAGTAATCCCACCCAGTCACCCAGTCAGTAATCCCACCCAGTCACCCAGTCAGTAATCCCACCCAGTCACCCAGTCAGTAATCCCACCCAGTCAGTAGTCCCACCCCCACACAGTCAGTTATCCCACCCCCCACCCAGTCACCCAGTCAGTAATCCCACCAGTCAGTAATCCCAACCCCCCACCAGTCACCCAGTCAGTAATCCCACCCAGTCACCCAGTCAGTAATCCCACCCAGTCAGTAATCCCACCCCCACCCAGTCACCCAGTCAGTAATCCCACCCAGTCAGTAATCCCACCCCCCACCCAGTCACCCAGTCAGTAATCCCACCCCCCACCCAGTCAGTAATCCCACCCCCCACCCAGTCAGTAATCGCACCCCCACCCAGTAATCCACCCCAACCAGTCACCCAGTCAGTAATCCCACCCAGTCAGTAATCCCCACCAAGTCAGAACCCCCCCCACCCAATCCTCCAGCCAGTCACCCCCCGTCAGTTCACCCCCCCCGTCAGTCATTCACCCCCCCCTCTCCCACACTCTCCCAGTCTCTTTCTCTGTCTCTTGGTCTCTGTCTCTGGGTCTCTGTCTCTTGGTCTCTGTCTCTTGGTCTCTGTCTCTTGGTCTCTGTCTCTGGGTCTCTGTCTCTGGGTCTCTGTCTCCGGGTCTCTGTCTATGGGTCTCTCGCTCTCTCTCTCTGTCTCGCTCTCTCTCTGTCTCGCTCTCTCTCTGTCTCGCTCTCTCTCTGTCTCGCTCTCTCTCTGTCTCGCGCTCTCCCGCACTCTGGATCTGGATATCTTATTTACCTATATATCTTAACTGCCCTATACTACACCGAAATAACCGATACTGCTTTCTTCAAGATCTGACTCTGGAGCTTCACACGGGAGACATCGGAATCCACCCTAACCCAGAAGACAGGTAGGGAACACCTCCCCTCCAACATATAACATTACGGGTATGAGGGTACCTGGACATTGAGGGACTGCGGATCAGGTAAGATCCCAGGTGGGATTGCTGCTTTAGATATTGTGAAGAGGGGGCGTCCAAACACTGGTTAATGGGTGCAGGAAAATAGTCACACACAACGTAACAAGGACTAATTGTAGTAAAGTATAAATGTAATACAATAAATAAACTTATGTCAAAAAAGAATGTTGTTCTACTAGGAATTTACTTAAAACATTTTTTACACGGGGCTGGGGGCAGAGCTAGGGGAGGAGCTGGGGGTGGGGCCCTGGGGAGGGGCTGGGGGCGGGGCTAGGTGGCGAGTAGATTTTTTGGTTTGGCGAGTAGATTTTTGGGTGATTTGTCAAGCACTGTATATATATATATATATATATATATATACAGTGTTCGACAAACTTATACATTTGCACGCCCCGGGCAAGTGGATTTAACATCGTGGCGAGCTCTTATTGGCCCAAGCAGCACACGTGTGGTACTAGGTGGCGAGTAGATTTTTTTGTTCGCCGAGTAGATTTTTTGGTGATTTGTCGACCACTGTAATATATATATATATATATATATATATATATATATATATATATATATATATATACACAAAGGCAGATGTCACTCGCAATAAAGGTAGAAAGTCGGTGCACTCCCTTGAGAAAGGTCCTGTTTCAGGACCGAAACGTCGGTTGAATGTGCCTTTTTTCAATACATCTATATTTGATATCCATCTGAGTGCTGTCTCGGTTCTTGCTGCGTGGTCTTGGACTCCTCGTCTGCCTGGTAAGGAATCTCCATATATATATATATATATATATATATATATATATATATATATATATATATATATATATATATATATATATATATATATATATATATATATATATATATATATATATATATATATATATATACACATATACATATATATACAGTGTTCGACAAACCTATACATTTGCTCGCCCCGGGCGAGTGGATTTAACCCCCGGGCGAGTAAATATTGGCCCAAGCAGCACACGTTTGGTACTAGGTGGCGAGTAGATTTTTTTGTGTGGCGAGTAGATTGTTTGGTGATTTGTCAACCACTGTATATATATATATATATATATATATATATATATATGAGAAAAGAAAAAAAGTGTACTGCTGTGCTTGCTTTGAGCACCCAGAGGGAAGGAAGTGCTACAATAATAATAGACGTGTTATATTTAGCAGAGGGGTGACAAACAAACAACACTTAAGGCAAACAAAGAAAACACAAAAATATAAAATAATAAAAAACAACAGATAATCCCCAAAGCAGAAAATGCTGAGATGGTTGTTACAGGAATGCCGCTGCCAGTCTTCAGGAACTGAAAACAAAAAGAAGACAGTGCGGCTCCTATACCATAATATTGCAAAAACTTTATTAATGAATGCTAAAATAGCAGATCACGGCCACTCACAATATTTAAAATTAATATGCGCAAGGAACTTGAATACAATCATGTAAACTTCACCCCACTGCTCCGTCCGTCTGGTATACCATCAGGTGTGCCCGAATCTCGTGTAGAAGTGACGGTAAGTTTCCGCTGCTTCTG